>NC_052333.1:32827771-33165271 GCF_016432855.1 Salvelinus namaycush
TATCCTGTTGCCCAAATACGTTTGACCACCATATCATTTGCATACCTTCATTTGAAGTGATTTCTTTTTACCCGACTAAACGATTAGCATTTAAATGACTCAATACCACTTTTAGAAGGCATTTTTGCATTCAATTACCGCAGAATGACTGGCCACAACTGACAGCGAAACACTTTTGTACAGTAGGTGTCGCTTGTGTCAAAGCAATCTTTCCAAGGATTTATTTGTAACCACGCCCGTTAAAACATCGCTATTCATAGCTGCAGACAAAATATCCCGAGAAATGTCAGGGCGCCCAAACCTACCTCAGCAGCTTCCTTCTCGAACTTCTCAATGGTTCTCTTGTCAATACCCCCGCATTTGTAGATCAGATGGCCGGTGGTGGTGGACTTGCCGGAGTCGACATGGCCAATGACCACGATGTTGATGTGGATCTTTTCCTTTCCCATGATTTACTGATTGAAAGGAAACTGACGTAACTACCTATGCACAAATATATTTACACAAAATACACATGCAAATAACATGGTAGCAGATTCATAAAATTTTGATGCCTTTGACGCCCATCGGCACCACTGACTCATGCACCATGTGCTATCCGCAAATCGTCCTCCATGTTAAATCGGAGGACTAGCGAGCCGGCCATGTTGGGTCGTCACTAGTTACCACAGCCAAAGTCATACACCCCGCCTAGTTGGAGTTAAACATAACCACACGTCTAACCCTAACTCAGACCAATTAGTTATCCTTCTAGTTTAACTTTAAGTTCAGGCGATTAGTTCGCTGGTAGATCGTTACCCCCTAAACATGAAGGATCGACTATGCTGGACCGAAAAGACCATTAACGAATCCAAATGAAAACGAGCAGTTAAAAACACCCATCTCTAGTACAATTAGACCGGTCCTTAATCATGTTCCTAGAGGAGTTACTTGTTAGGCTGGCACAACTCATTACCATCCCATTATCACAATTTTAAGCTAACAGTTTTATGAGTGAAGCTTTGACACAGGCCATTAATGACCAGTACATCCTGAAATAAGCATTCTGTTGCACTAACCTGCGATAGGTTTACGGTTATCCCTGCTTTAGACCGGAGAAAAAGGGAAGAATTTGATCTCACATTTATTTTTATACCGGTGCTGTGAGGGGCGGGAGAACTGCAAATGCTAAAGCACGGCTGTCATCAATAAAATAGGGTGCTATTGGTTGCACCAGTGTAACCCACCAAGGTGATTGGACTGCAAAAACCCATCACTGGGCACAGCCCTGCAGCTGTCAGGGATAGGATGTGTCAAACCAGCTGCAAAGACCAGTTACATACAGTATTGCACTTGTTCTACCCTATGGAGCAGCTCCCACTGAACTACAAGCACAAGGAGAAAGGATTAAGGAAAACAGCAAGGTTTTTGGTCAAGACATTTAAAGACCTTTATTAGTTACCAGCAGTTTCCTTCCAATTTAATAGTGGAATCAAACAGGTTCAGTTCTCAACCATTTACACAATTTAACTGAAAGAGGCACCGCCAGTAATGACGAAGCCACAATTGTCTCCACGTTGGGTTCCTTTCCTGCGGAAACTTTTACGATGAGTTTTAATCAGCATTAACCAGTCCTTAAGTATAGAGCTCAGGTTTTGAGACGCCGCAGGATGTAGGGCAGCAGACCGCGCCACCCGAGGGACGTCCTGTGGGAGGGGAATTCACTTTTTACCGGCCTTAACGGCAGACTTTGTGACCTTTCCGCTTGAGGCGGCCTTCTTGTCAACAGCCTTGATGACACCGACAGCGACTGTCTGCCTCATGTCACGCACAGCAAAACGACCTGCAGGAGATGGAAAAGGCAGCGTTACTAATTTGCCAGAACCATAGAGGACCTTCAAGGATTATTAATGTTATGGTGACGAGGGCCTGTGGATAACTTACCAAGAGGGGGGTATTCCTGGAAACTCTCCACACACATGGGCTTGCCGGGGATCATGTCAACGATAGCAGCGTCCCCAGACTTCAGGAACTTGGGGGCATCTTCAAGCTTCTTGCCGGACCGACGGTCGATCTTCTCCTTGAGCTCACTGAACTTGCAGGCGATGTGAGCAGTATGGCAATCCAGCACAGGGGCATAGCCCTGGGAGATCTGGCCAGGGTGGTTCAGGATGATTACCTGTAAAAACAAGGCATGGTCAATTAACGCAAGAACAATGGTCAGGGGACGTAACCTGCCCCACCCAACTTTAAACAGCATGCCTACTTGAGCAGTGAAAGTGCCAGCCTCCATTGGAGGGTCGTTCTTGCTGTCTCCAGCTACGTTGCCACGACGGATATCCTTGACGGACACGTTCTTGACGTTGAAGCCGACGTTGTCACCGGGCATAGCCGATTCCAGGGTCTCGTGGTGCATCTCCACAGACTTGACTTCAGTGGTGACGTTAGCGGGGGCGAAGGTGACGATCATACCGGCCTTGAGGGTGCCCGTCTCCACACGGCCCACAGGTACAGTTCCAATACCTGAGGAAACCAGGGGAGAGTAGATTAACCAACGAGCAGAACCAAGCCTTTGCGTGTCAGTCACTACAAAGTTTAACAGATTCTTACCACCGATTTTGTAAACGTCCTGGAGGGGCAGACGAAGGGGCTTGTCTGTGGGCCGGGATGGGGGCATGATGCTGTCCAGTGCCTCCAGCAGAGTCACCCCATTGGAGTTACCATCCTTACGCTCGACCTTCCATCCCTTGAACCAGGCCATCTGGAATAAGAGAAAACCCATTTAGAAACAGTAGGATGTATGCAAATGACAGACAAGACTATTACACATAGAGGTGTACTGTGGGGATGGACTACTCACGTTAGGGCTAGCCTCCAGCATGTTGTCCCCATGCCATCCAGAGATGGGCACAAAGGCGACTGTGGCAGGGTTATAGCCGATCTTCTTGATGTAGGTGCTGACCTCCTTCTGGATTTCCTCAAAACGCTTCTGGCTGTAGGGGGGCTCTGTGGAGTCCATCTTGTTGACGCCAACGATGAGCTGCTTCACTCCCAGAGTGAAAGCAAGGAGAGCGTGCTCACGAGTCTGCCCGTTCTTTGAGATACCGGCCTCAAACTCACCAACACCACCAGCAACGACCAGCACAGCACAATCAGCCTGGGGGGGGGGGGGAGAAATTAAGTCTCAGCCCAATACGTTAAACTGAAACTAATAGGCTTTAGATTAACAGTACAGTCTAATTGCAGTGGGCCCCACTTACCTGAGATGTACCAGTGATCATGTTCTTGATGAAGTCTCTGTGTCCGGGGGCATCAATGATTGTGACGTAGTACCTGCCAGTCTCGAACTTCCACAGGGAAATGTCAATTGTGATACCACGCTCACGCTCAGCCTTCAGCTTGTCCAGCACCCAGGCATACTTGAAAGAGCCCTTACCCATCTAAAAAGGGGAAGTCAAATTAGTTCTTATATCAAATAACTTCAATGTTTCAAGCTACATGTCAAATTGCGTAGTGAGCAAGTACAACATTCAGGGTCAGGCCTCGAATGTTATGGGAAACTATGCCAGTCATTTGCACGAATTAGAAAACTAACTGAAATGGATTATTCAGTCTACTTTCAGAAACGTAATTTATGCATTTTATTAAGTGGAAATAGAGGCTGCGTGCAATGAAGGGTTTACTAGAGATGGGACAACTTATTGTCGACTTTCCGTAGCCGGTTAGGATAATTCGTTTAGTAAATTATGGTTAGCTAAAAAAATATATACGTTGTACCCTTCCTGCCACGAAGGCCTCAGCCACCATTACACAAAGTGCATCGTCATTACCCGGACGCTAGGCCCGCGCAAGCGCCACCCCACATGCGCGCACTCGTTACACACCCTACCGGCTTCGCTGTTCAAAGACCATGCTGGCGTCGCCATTTAATCCGAAGTATTGTAACCAACAAGCTTAGAAAATGCTTACCTCAGCAGCCTCCTTCTCGAACTTCTCAATGGTTCTCTTGTCAATACCCCCGCATTTGTAGATCAGATGGCCGGTGGTGGTGGACTTGCCGGAGTCGACATGGCCAATGACCACGATGTTGATGTGGATCTTTTCCTTTCCCATGGTCGCTTAGTTTCTGAAATAAAATTAGATAAACCACTTAGCTAAACCTCATTGCCTCTGGGAATATGGCTGCAAATAAAATGCCGGTCACTCTGTATAACCATCAGAGCATCTTTGTCGATGGTCCAAAAATATACATATTCCATTAAGAATAGGACCCCATAAAAAAAAAGTCACCACTCGACAATGTTAACTCATCCGATGCGATTTGACAAAGGGTGAGTGAGCCATGACCACGTAGGCCTTAGTCCGCCATGGGCCAAACGAGACACGTGTTACTTCTGGGCCACGTCGTATTAAGTTACAGAAAGATTTCCAAATATCCTAAAGGAATTTGGCTATCACAACTCGACACCTGTCGCCTGGGCTACCGTGCAATTTACATTAATGGAATAAAGACATTCCATTTAGTTAGTCAGCCACACAGACCACTGCTTTAGTATCCTTTGTTCTTTCCCCCCCAGTTTCCCCTCCCCCAACCGAAAAGTGTAATTTTCTGACAAACTAAAAACTTTAGTAAAGACAACATTAGGGCCATTTGTATAAGGTAATTTAAGATCGCAGCATCCTTGACGTTACACCATCAAATCCACAGGTTAATTGAGACAGACGGCTAACTGAAATGTGTTAGCTATAGTACATTTTCGCAATACGGCTAGCTATAAAAAAATAAAAAATGAAAACATAAGAAACTTGTAAATTCAAGAACAGATTAGGCCCGTTTTTGAAACCACTTGAGGCTTAATGATGATAAACGCGCTTACCGGTGTCACTACGAAATCACACTGCTACTACCACTGCTGTTGCCCTTAGCCAGGTAACAGAAAGAGAAAGAATGATGGTTGAGTTGGAGTTTTATACACGGGGAGGTGGCCAGATTGGGTTGCACCCCCGCTTCCTTTCCCCTCCCTATTCGAATCCGCAAATCACACACAATTCAGCTAAAAACTGGTCAAGGATAGAGGGAATACAGGTTATTTCAAATTTACATCAAAAGTTGATTTTCTGTCTTCTTCTTAGCTCTTCGCTAACCCCTTTCCGAACCTTTACCTAATTCTCAGAATTCACCACGTTAATTCTCATAACCTGCTGCGTAAATTCTCATAACCTTCTACAAAAGTAATTTCTGGTCATACATAAACTGTTCCCTTCTAGCCAAAACCAGAGAAACGATCCTCGCCTGCTATGTCATGATGTAAAATATTTTCAATTTTGAAAGTAATCCTTTCTCATTCAATCAAATAATCTAAAAACAACATAGCTTGGTAATTGATAAATTGATTAAATAACCCCAAGTGGTCAAGACTAGCCTATCATTGGACCTCAAATATTTGGATTCTCTGGATGTTTGCTTCTTCTTGAAAATCTATCATATTCAATGATGATGCTGGAGGTTTGAGAACGTTGATGATTCCCATAAGGGGCTACTTGATACATTGTTGCATTACCATCCTAATTGTCAGCCTCACTCTGGCTTTAATTGTACTACAAAACAAAAATTGTCAATACAAACCATTCTAATTCACCTCAAATTTGAATTTTATAATTATTTGTATACAATCTAATATGTTGTCTCTGTCTTTTTCCCTATAACACTGTCCAAACACACTCTTTATTGGCATGAGAAAAACATGAACAATAAACCAGAGACTCATTCAATAACTCAACTGACAGAGTTAAACTGTAATCTGAAAATAAATCTCCCCACTGTATGTTGAATGTGATTAGTTATCTCAACAAACCAATCCTCACTCTGTCTCATAAACCTGAGTGAGATGATCGAAGCCTGTTTTCTAGAAAGGAAATTCTATTATTTCATACACTTTTTTTCAACATTAGTACATAGTGTTTACACAATTGTCATATCAAATTTAAATTATACATTTTTCCTCTGTGGACCATAAACTGTCGGTGAAGAGAAGCACATTTTTGGGATTATTGCCTCAGGAGCAGGCTACACTAGACAGAAAATACATGCCCTTGACTTTCTCATTATCACCATCCACCTGTATTGACTCTAGGTGACCCAATCAACATAACAAATACATAGATTTTCACTCAAACAGTGCACTGAAAAGGGAGAGCCAGGCTCATTGTTTCAATGGCCTGGAGGGCACCTCCACCACATCTCACACACATCCAGATTCTAAAGAGGTTCAGACCAGGCCAAGATGAGTGACTACAGTGGTCAATGAGTATGAGGGAGTCCCGCTAGATTCTCCACTCACATTCGCA
Organism: Salvelinus namaycush; assembly: GCF_016432855.1. NCBI lineage: Eukaryota > Metazoa > Chordata > Actinopteri > Salmoniformes > Salmonidae > Salvelinus > Salvelinus namaycush. The sequence goes on from NC_052333.1 coordinate 32,834,099, forward strand.
GAGTATAATGCTAACACTGAGTGCTTTCCATAATGATCATATCAAGCAAATTCTCCAATAAATATAGTAAAAGCCATGTTAAACCTCTCCTTGTTGTGTTGCCCACCCAGTCCACAAGCAATGTTACATTCTATAACACTGGATCAAAGTTGGGTGATGTAACTGATTGCAGTTCTACATTCTACAGTTCCTTTTCCCCATAGCCTAGTCAGTGAGTGTGTTTTATGATAAATATTAGTGAGGAAAATGCATGTTTTTTTTATCAACATTTCAGTCAACCTTTTCCAAAAAACAAACAAACTACAATATAAACATTGAATTATTTCATTCCCAGCACCACAAAGATTTGATGATGTGGATATTGACATTTGTCCAATATATGATCAATATATTCGGATCTATTGAGCCTATTCCAAAGGATGCTGTGGAAGTCCATTCTGTGTTTTGGGTGCTGTGGAGAGGTCACAGAGGTCCGACTCAGGGCCCTGCAGCCTCCGTACTGTCCCCATCACCGTTGAATTCCTGATATAGGACAGCTGGCATCCCTTGGCGCGGTGACGCCACTCCCCAACTATCTTTTCCTCAGTTCAGGTAACAGTCACAGAGCTCAGCTGCTGCTTTCAATCAGCTCACAGCACAGTGAGAAGGGGAAAGAGAGAGTGGGTGAGAGAGAAGGGTACTCACAAACCATGTCACAGATAGTGGGCGAATGCACAGATAGTGTCCGAGGAAGAGAGGAGATATAGGATGGGAAGCCGGAAGAGGTTGAAAAAAACAGGGGGAAGCAAAGGTGAATAGAAGCGCAGATGCATTGGCCAGGAACAGGATTCCAGGGGGCCAGACAAAAAACATCTTACCCTGGCAGCTATAAGATGACTATCCCAAAGAAGAAAGAGGAGCACTCAGAAAGATGCATGGATCTTTAGGTTTATTCGGATTACATTTCAGCGTGTCAGACGCCTTCCTCAGAGAGTTCAGGAGGATCTTTTAAGAAGTGTTGGCCTGATATATCAGAAAACAGGACAAATGGTTTATTCCATTAACGTTTCCCCATTACATTGGCCCACATATTTGGCTGGGTTTTATGTGTCAAAAATGTTTGCACATTTATCATGAATAAACTAAACACAGGAAATGTGCCCTGATTGTCCCTAATCCTTAAAGATGATACAGTACTGCGTCTTCCTTTAAGAATGAGGAAGGATCTAGCACAGAATATCACAGTAAAAAAGGCCAACAAGTAAAGGGTGGTTGCAGCACTAAAACCAGAAGAGCAGGCGAATGGAACTTAACTACATTCTTAACAAAAGGTGGTACAGGTAGTCATCAGCATGCTTCAGTCCTAATCCGGCTAGCCGAAGCGCATACTCCCTTAAAAGACCTTCACTTGAAAAACGAGAAAAAAAGCAACAGTAGTACTATCTGTCCCTTAATAGTCAGAATTAATCTAAGATCACTCAGGAAATCTGTCATAAATTGGAGGGAGGCTGATGACATCGACTTCCCATCAAACCAACTCCTTGATTGCCATTGAAGTTTGCTGTTGTGTCTGGAAAAAAAACACTTTCTCAAAACATTATTATTATTATTTTTTTACCCTTTTGTGTGTGTGCTTTAATGTATTTATACTTGGGATATTGCTTTCAACAGTAAACGTTCAAATATCACTGGAGGATGTCTTACAGCATAGTTTTCTCCTAGTCCCTCTTTGTCAGTCATACCTGCTCTCATCCCCTTCCCCTTTCTGGTGGACTGCATTTATTCAGTCCTTTAGCTGTTAATCATAGCACTACAGTGAATGCACAATCACCTCCTACCTACTTCCCATTTTGTTTCACCTACTTGTAAAATAAACTTAGCTGAATATTCATAACACAACATATGATTGTCATATTTTATCATAACTGTTATGTCACATTTTAAAGCTGAATACTTGTTGTCACCGCGTCCCTATTAAAAACAGGAATACATATAGGAACCGAGAGAGTGTCTCTTCATAACATTGTTGGGTGTGGTTTAGCAATGGTTTAATTATACAAGTTTGGGTGGCGTTGGGCGTCAGCAAGCCAACCCAAGGTTGTAGATTCAACAAATTGCCCTTTTGTTAAGTAAATCAGTTGTTAAATGAGCTGAAAAGGAGACTGGAGTGCCACTTTAATTACAGGTTTTCCCCCATGGAGCCTACTGTTAGCTACTTTCATTTTGTCCTGGGGCCTCACTAAACTGACACTAAAATGACAACTTTTGCCTTGGGGGTATAATACATAATGTTGTATTTGTACATCATGTACATCAAATTGGCAGGGCAGATAACTGTTTAATTCGGGCAGAATCCCACTAACTGTCCCGACAGCAAAAAAAAAAAACAGAATTAGTGAATCTGTAGTGGACCAGCAGACTCAGAGAGCCTGGCCTAGAGGCTGTTTGCCTACTAATCTCACTGTAAACCCCCTCCAGGTCTTTGATCACTTATTTGTTTCCTTTTCTGTCTCCCTCTCCTCCAACCCTAGCCACTCAGCCCCTACCCAGATGGTCATGCGCCATCGCAAACTCTCCCACTACTCTCTCCTCTTCTATCCTATCATCTCTCCCTTCTGCTAAATCCTTCTCCCTCCGGTCTCCTGATTCTGCCTATTCGACCCTACACTCCTCCCTTTCCACATCCAATGACTCGCCCTTTCCTCCCGCCCGGCCCTCCCCTCCTGTTCTGTGTCTGAGTGACTCATTGCAAGCTTACAGAACAGGGGTTCGGGCAGCTGAGCAAAAATTGAAAAAACTTTGGAGGACCTATCATCCTTTCCATCCCTCCTCTCTACCTTCTGTTCCTCTGGGGCTGCTGCTAAAGCCAGTCTCTATCATTCAAAATGTCAAGCTTCTGCCTCTAACCCTAGGAAACTCTCCCTCTATGGACAACTTTATCAATCACTTTGAAAAGAAGGTTGACAACATCTGCTCCTCATTAACTCAGCCTATTGAGTCCACTGGTCCCACTCACACAGAACTACCTTATGCCTTGATCTCTTTCTCCCCCCTCTCTCCAGATGAAATCCTGCGACTAGTTATGTCCGGCCGCCCGACAACCCCATCCCCTCCTCCAGACCATCGCTGGAGACCTTCTCCCATTCCTAATTTCCCTCATCCCTGACCACTGGCTGCGTCCCAGCTGACTTTAAAATGGCCAGAGTAAAAAATTTAAAAAAAATGACTCCTCTGACGTCAAAAACTACAAATCAAATCAAATGTATTTATATAGCCCTTCTTACATCAGCTGATATCTCAAAGTGCTGTACAGAAACCCAGCCTAAAACCCCAAACAGCAAGCAATGCAGGTGTAGAAGCACGGTGGCTAGGAAAAACTCCCTAGAAAGGCCAAAACCTAGGAAGAAACCTAGAGAGGAACCAGGCTATGAGGGGTGGCCAGTTCTCTTCTGGCTGTGCCGGGTGGAGATTATAACAGAACATGGCCAAGATGTTCAAATGTTCATAAATGACCAGCATGGTCAAATAATAATAATGACAGTAGTTGTCAAGGGTGCAACAAGTCAGCACCTCAGGAGTAAATGTCAGTTGGCTTTTCATAGCCGATCATTGAGAGTATCTCTACCGCTCCTGCTGTCTCTAGAGAGTTGAAAACAGCAGGTCTGGGACAGGTAGCACGTCCGGTGAACAGGTCAGGGTTCCATAACCGCAGGCAGAACAGTTGAAACTGGAGCAGCAGCACGGCCAGGTGGACTGGGGACAGCAAGGAGTCATCATGCCAGGTAGTCCTGAGGCATGGTCCTAGGGCTCAGGTCCTCCGAGAGAGAGAAAGAAAGAGAATTAGAGAGAGCATACTTAAATTCACACAGGACACCGGATAAGACAGGAGAAGTAGTCCAGATATAACAGACTGACCCTAGCCCCTGACACAAACTAGGGACGGCATGGAAGAGCACCAGTAAGCCAGTGACTCAGCCCCTGTAATAGGGTTAGAGGCAGAGAATCCCAGTGGAGTAAGGGGAACCGACCAGGCAGAGACAGCAAGGGCGGTTCGTTGCGCCAGTGCCTTTCCGTTCACCTTCACACTCCTGGGCCAGACTACACTCAATCACATGACCTACTGAAGAGATGAGTCTTCAGTAAAGACTTAAAAGGTTGAGACCGAGTCTGCGTCTCTCACATGGATAGGCAGACCATTCCATAAAAATGGAGCTCTATGGGAGAAAGCCCTGCCTCCAGCTGTTTGCTTAGAAATTCTAGGGACAATTAGGAGGCCTGCGTCTTGTGACCGTAGCGTACGTGTAGGTATGTATGGCAGGACCAAATCGGAAAGATAGGTAGGAGCAAGCCCATGTAATGCTTTGTAGGTTAGCAGTAAAACCTTGAAATCAGCCCATGCCTTAACAGGAAGCCAGTGTAGGGAGGCTAGCACTGGAGTAATATGATCACATTTTTTGGTTCTAGTCAGGATTCTAGCAGCCGTATTTAGCACTAACTGAAGTTTATTTAGTGCTTTATCCGGGTAGCCGGAAAGTAGAGCATTGCAGTAGTCTAACCTAGAAGTAACAAAAACATGGATACATTTTTCTGCATAATTTTCGGATAGAAAGTTTCTGATTTTTGCAATGTTACGTAGATGGAAAAAAGCTGTGCTTGAAACAGTCTTGATATGTTCGTCAAAAGAGAGATCAGGGTCCAGAGTAACCCAGAGTTCCTTCCCAGTTTTATTTAAGACGACTGTACAACCATCAAGATTAACTGTCAGATTCAACAGAAGATCTCTTTGTTTCTTGGGACCTAGAACAAGCATCTCTGTTTTGTCCGAGTTTAAAAGTAGAAAGTTTGCAGCCATCCACTTCCTTATGTCTAAAACACAGGCTTCTAGCGAGGGCAATTTTGGGGCTTCACCATGTTTCATCGAAATGTACAGCTGTGTGTCATCCGCATAGCAGTGAAAGTTAACATTATGTTTTCGAATGACATTCAAGAGGTAAAATATATAGTGAGAACAATAGTGGTTCTAAAACGGAACCTTGAGGAACACCGAAATTTACAGTTGATTTGTCAGAGGACAAACCATTCACAGAGACAAACTGATATCTGTCCGACAGATAAGATCTAAACCAGGCCAGAACTTGTCCGTGTAGACCAATTTGGGTTTCTTATCTCTCCAAAAGAATGTGGTGATCGATGGTATCAAAAGCAGCACTAAGGTCTAGGAGCACGAGGACAGATGCAGAGCCTTGGTCTGACGCCATTAAAAGGTCATTTACCACCTTCACAAGTGCAGTCTCAGTGCTATGATGGGGTCTAAAACCAGACTGAAGCATTTCGTATACATTGTTTGTCTTCAGGAAGGCAGTGAGTTGCTGCGAAACAGCTTTTTCAAAAATTTTAGATAGTAATCAAATATTCGATATAGGCTGATCATTTTTTATATTTTCTGGGTCAAGGTTTGGCTTTTTCAAGAGAGGCTTTATTACTGCCACTTTTTTGGGTTTGAGTTTGGTACACATCCGGTGGATAGAGAGCCGTTTATTATGTTCAACATAGGAGGGCCAAGCACAGGAAGCAGCTCTTTCAGTAGTTTAGCTGGAATAGGGTCCAGTATGCAGCTTGAAGGTTTAGAGGCCATGATTATTTTCATCATTGTGTCAAGAGATCTAGTACTTAAACACTTGAGTGTCTCCCTTGATCCTAGGTCCTGGCAGAGTTGTGCAGACTCGGGACAACTGAGCTTTGGAGGAATACGCAGATTTAAAGAGGAGTCCATAATTTGATTTCTAATGATCATGATCCTTCCTCAAAGAAGTTCATTAATTTATCACTGCTGAAGTGAAAGCCATCCTCTCTTGGGGAATGCTGCTTTTTAGTTAGCTTATCAAGACAGTATCAAAAATACATTTCGGATTGTTCTTATTTTCCTGAATTAAGTTGGAAAAATAGGATGATCGACCAGCAGTGAGGGCTCTTCGATACTGCAAAGTACTGTCTTTCCAAGCTAGTCGGAAGACTTCCAGTTTGGTGTGGCGCCATTTCCGTTCCAATTTTCTGGAAGCTTGCTTCAGAGCTCGGGTATTTTCTGTATACCAGGGAGCTAGTTTCTTATGACAAATGTTTTTAGTTTTTAGGGGTGTAACGCATCTAGGGTATTGCGCAAGATTAAATTGAGTTCCTCAGTTAGGTGGTTAACTGATTTTTGTCCTCTGACGTCCTTGGGTAGGCAGAGGGAGTCTGGAAGGGCATCAAGGAATCTTTGGGTTGTCTGAGAACTTATAGCACAACTTTTGATGCTCCTTGGTTGGGGTCTGAGCAGATTATTTGTTGCGATTGCAAACGTAATAAAATTGTGGTCCGATAGTCCAGGATTATGAGGAAAAACATTAAGATCCACAACATTTATTCCATGGGACAAAACTAGGTCCAGAGTATGACTATGACAGTGAGTAGGTCCAGAGACATGTTGGACAAAACCCACTGAGTCGATGGCTCCGAAAGCCTTTTGGAGTGGGTCTGTGGACTTTTCCATGTGAATATTAAAGTCAACAAAAATTAGAATATTATCTGCTATGACTACAAGGTCCGATATGAATTCAGGGAACTCAGTGAGGAACGCTGTATATGGCCCAGGAGGCCTGTAAACAGTAGCTATAAAAAGTGATTGAGTAGGCTGCATAGGTTTCATGACTAGAAGCTCAAAAGACGAAAACGTCGTTTTTTGTTGGGGGAAATTGAAATTTGCTATCGTAAATGTTAGCAACACCTCCGCCTTTGCGGGATGCACGGGGGATATGGTCACTAGTGTAACCAGGAGGTGAGGCCTCATTTAACACAGTAAATTCATCAGGCTTAAGCCATGTTTCAGTCAGGCCATTCACATCAAGATTATGATCATTGACTATATCTGCCTTGGAAGTGAGGGATCTAACATTAAGTAGCCCTATTTTGAGATGTGAGGTATCATGATCTCTTTCAATAATGGCAGGAATGGAGGAGGTCTTTATTCTAGTGAGATTGCTAAGGCGAACACCGCCATGTTTAGTTTTGCCCAACCTAGGTCGAGGCTCAGACACGGTCTCAATAGGGATAGCTGAGCTGACTACACCGACTGTGCTAGTGGCAGACTCCACTAAGCTGGCAGGCTGGCTAACAGCCTGCTGCCTGGCCTGCACCCTATTTCATTGTGGAGCTAGAGGAGTTAGAGCCCCGTCTATGTTGGTAGATAAGATGAGAGCACCCCTCCAGCTAGGATGGAGTCCATCACTCCTCAAGAGGCCAGGCTTGGTGAGTGGGTGAGTCCCAGAAAGAGGGCCAATTATCTACAAATTCTATCTTTTGGGAGGGGCAGAAAACAGTTTTCAACCAGCGATTGAGTTGTGAGACTCTGCTGTAGAGCTCATCACTCCCCCTAACTGGGAGGGGGCCAGAGACAATTACTCGATGCCGACACATCTTTCTAGCAGACCGGTGTCCCGGTATTTCTTTGCAAAACACTTGAGCGTGCTGTTTCTGACCAACTCTCGCTATCTCTCAGAAAGATCTTCTTGACCCTAACCAGTCAGGCTTCAAGACGGGTCACTCAACCGAGACTGCTCTTCTGTGTCACGGAGGCTCTCCGCACTGCCAAAGCTAACTCTCTCTCCTCTGTTCTCATCCTCCTAGATCTATCCTCTGCCTTCAACACCGAACCATCAGATCCTCTCCACCCTCTCAGGGCTGGGCGACTCAGGCTCTGCACACTCATGGATTGCTTCCCACCTGGCAGGCCGCTCCTACCAGGTGGCGTGGAGAGGGTCTGTGTCTGCACTACGTGCTCTCACTACTGGTATCCCGCAGGGCTCGGTTCTACACCCTCTCGTCTCTCTATACACCAAGTCACTTGGCTCCGTCATATCCTCACATGGTCTCTCCTATCATTGCTATGCGGATGACACTCCACTACTTCTACCCTTCTGACACCCAGATGGTGACACGCATCTCTGCGTGCCTCAGCTTGGATGTCGGCCCACCACCTCAAGCTCAACCTCTGCAAGACGGAGCTGCACTTCCTCCCGGGGAAGGTTGCTCTACAACATGCGTAGAGTACGACCCTACCTCACACAGGAAGCGGCACAGGTCCTAATCCAGGCATTTGTCTTCTCCCGTCTGGGCTACTGCAACTCGCTGTTGGCTGGGCTCCCCGCTTATGCCATCAAACCCCTGCAACTTATCCAGAATGCTGCAACCGCCTGGTGTTCAACCATCCCAAGTTCTCCATGTCACACTGCTCCTCCGCACACTCCACTGGCTTCCAGTCAAATCTTGCATCCACTACAAGACCACGGTACTTGCCTACAGAGGAGCAAGAAGAACTGCCCCTCCCTACATTCAGGCTATGCTCAAACACTCCGTTCTGCCACCTCCGGTCTCTTGGCCCTCCTATACCCCTACAGGAGTGCAGCTCCCGTTCAGCCCAGTCCAAGCTCTTCTGAAACCCTACCTCTTCACTCAGTGACACCCAGATAAAGAACACGTACATAAATCACACAGTCATCCACAATGACACACACTCACACACACTGAAGAGCCGCGGATAACTTGACTAAGGGAGATTGGAGGCAGTTGAAAGAAATAACTGCAGCTGTCCGTGTGGCTGGCTATCCAACCCACACACCCCTCCCCATTCCTAGACACATACTTACACTCACCAATTACTCAGCATGTCCCGGAGTGGCTCACACCAGCATATTAATATATCACACATCCTTTGTTCCCCGTCGGTAGCCACTGTAGATGAGAATCTCATGACATTCAGATTGCCTCACAGCGGTAGCGCCATTATAAATCAAATCAAATTTGATTGGTCACATGTTTAGCAGATGTTATTGTGGGTGTAGCGAAATGCTTGTTTCTAGCTCTGACAGTGCAGTAATATCTAACAATTTCACAAAATATACCCATTACACACAAATCTAAGTAAAGGAAAGATGAATTAAGAATATATGGACGAGCAATGTCAGAGCGGCACAGACTAAGATACAGATAAGTAAACCTCAGACAGTGATTCCCATTCAGTGCTGAAGTTATGATTTGATTTAATGTCAGCAGCACACACCACTACAACAAGCAACAGCTGAAGTCTTATTTCACACACTAACTCGGGAAGAGAGAGTGGGCTGTGTCTGGCAGAGTGTCATGGTGCTGGGTGTCCGCTAATATCAGTTCTGAATCTTCCTGATGGCTAAACAGGCAGTTAAGATTGTGACCACCAGCAACAGTCTTATCTTAATAAGCAATGGACAGTATATACTGAACAAATATATCAACTCAACATGTAAAGTGATAGTCCCATGTTTCATGAGCTGAAATAAAAGATCCAACATTTTCCATATGCACAAAAAAACGTTTTTCTCCCAAATTTTGTGCACAAATTTGTTTACATCCCTGTTAATGAGCATTTCACTTTTGTCAAGATAATCCATCCACCTGACAGGTGTGGCATATAAAGAAGCTGATTAAATAGCATGGTCATTACACAGGTGCACCTTGTGCTGGGGACACTAAAATGTGCAGTTTTGTCACACAACACAATGCCACAGATGTCTCAAGTTGAGGGAGTGTGCAATTGGCATGCTGACTGCAGGAATGTCCACCAGGGCTGTTGCCAGATAATTGAATGTCCAACATTGTTTTAGAGAATTTGGCAGTGCGTGCAACCAGCCTCACAACCGCAGACCATGTGTTACCATGCCAGCCCAGGACCTCCACATCTGGCTTCGTCACCTGCTGGATTGTCTAAGACCAGCCACCCAGACAGCTGATGAAACTGTGGGTTTGCACAACTGAAGAATTTCTGCACAAATTGTCAGAAACCGTCTCAGGGAAGCTCATCTGCAAGCTTGTAGTCCTCACCAGGGTCTTGACTGTAGTTCAGCCTTGTAACTGTCTTCAGTGGGCAAATGCTCCCCTTCAGTGGCCACTGGCATGCTGGAGAAGTGTGCTCTTCACAGATGAATCCCGGTTTCAACTGTACCGGGCAGATGGCATCGTGTGGGTAAGCAGTTTGCTCATGTCAACATTGTGAACATAGTGCCCCATGGAGGAGGTGGGGTTATGGTATGGGCAGGCATAAACTATGGACAACAAACACAATTGCATTTTATTGATGGCAATTTGAATGCACAGAGATACCGTGACGAGATCCTGAGGCCCATTGTCGTGCCATTCATCACCTCATGTTCCAGCACGATAATGCAGGGCCCCATGTCACACAGATCTGTACACAATTCCTGGAAGTTAAAAATGTCCTAGTTCTTCCACGGCCTGCATACTCAGACACGTCACCCATTGAGAATTAAACATTTGTTTATTTTATATATATATATATATTATATATACTAATATATATATATATTAGGGCCTAATTTATTTATTTCAATTGACCGATTTCCTTATATGAACTGTAACTCAGTAAAATCTTTGAAGTAGTTGCATTTTGCGTTTATATTTTTGTTTAGTGTAGATTCCAATCTCTAAAGGAAGATAAACATTAGTCATGCAGTGACAAAACTGGGGCATGAAAAGTGAAAAATAGTATCAGCGTAAAATGGTCAGTGAAATAACAGTAATGTTCTTTATATAGCCTACTGATAAAGCCACAAAATTAAATTATTGATATCTTAAATATACTGTATGTGTAAGGTACTCAGTGTCATTCTAGTTTCAGGGGGATAATTGCTAATGCAAATAGAATATTTTGCAAGACAGTGCCCTCCTGTCACCCTCTGGCAATCTAAAGTAGTTGGTTCACACTTGCAAACAAAGTCCTTTTGGTCAGCCTTTTCTTTAGTTTGGCCTCAGGCCAAGTGTGAAGGGAGAAAGTCTAAACACATGGATATGACTCTGGGCCCCAGCTGTCCCATGTCTTGATTGCACATTTGGGAAGAGGTGAGCTCAATAGAACACCTTCACATGTGTTTCAAATGTGAGTGAAATACTAGGGGGGGGGGGGGGGGGGAACACATTGGAATTTTAATGAAAGTTAATTAAATGTGAGGATTACTAGAAAATCATATCTGGACATTTGTCTCAAATACCCCCTTTTAAATATCCAATTAAAACAGCAAACATTTAAAGTTTGCCTAGTTGAAGATGACTAGGTAACATGTATAAGTGGCCTATACTGTATACAAGTAAATGCAGTATTTTATAAATATGCAAAAATGTCAATGTGAATAAAAACTTTTTTTTTTAAATGTCACCATGACATTGGATTTAGGTTACAAGTTGGGTGGGAAAAAAAGAAATTGAGGACTTTTTGCAAATCCAAATCAGCTTTCCACATTAATTCAATGTCATCACATTACATTTCATGTTGTTGAAATGACACAAAACACATATTATCTAACAATGAGATGTCTGCCAAGAGAAGAATATATTTTCATCAACATGCGAAAATCTCCCACAAATGCAGTAGGCCTATTATCTAAACAAGTTATGTCAACGTCCTGTTTTGCATACCTTTCTTGATGAAAATAAATCAATAGCCTATGATCTTTTCATTATGATTTTATGCATAGTGAAAAAGGTTGTCACAAGAAGTGAAGAATAAAGGGCATTAAAGACACTCATTCATAGGCTTTATGTACAGTAACTGTACTCTTAAAGAGTGACTGCCCCTAAAAAGCAACTTTTTGTTTTGAAAATGGCCTACGTGACAGACATGAGTCAGAAAAATGTATACATCAGAAACAGGTCAAAATTGACTACAAAGTGTAAATAGGATACATTTTGGTCATGAAGTCAGGCAAATCAAATTTGTCACAGGCGCCAAATACATCAGGTGTAGACTTAACCATGAAACGCTTACTTACGAGCCCTTTCCCAACTATGCAGAGTTATGCTGATGTTGGCACAAGATGGAGGGAAAGTTGGAGCATAACTAACAAAATTAGTTGAATTTTTTTTTTTTTAAAGGATGTTTGATCCAGTATAAACAAATGTATAGAATTTATTATACAAGAGACAAAATTCACAAATTCTACAGCACGACATTTCTCAAGTATAAAAATAATAATGCCGCAATAATTAGACGTATTACAATGTAAACTTTCAATCCGTCTGTCTGCATATTTCAAGACATGACATATGGGGGTGGAGTGAGATACCCAATAGGCTGGACAATTATTTTCTCATTACGAAAAAACATATACTAAATACTTGGAAGTCAATCAATCCGCGATCATTGACAATGGAAAAATCGAATGATTTATTATTTAAAAATGTTATGTTACAATTTAAGACCAAGTGGCAAACTATAATGCAGGCGCTAGAGATGGGGGTGTGAGCATGCGGGTCTGGGCAGAAGAGATGTAGTCATTGTTTGTATGTGTCTGGAAGTATACGCTTGTTTTAGTATTTTTGTGGAAAGTAGACAAAAAACAAGTTTGGACACAACTACTCATTCAAGGGTTTCTTTATTTTGACTATTTTCTACATTGTAGAATAATAGTGAAGACATCAAAACTATGAAATAACACAAACGGAATAATGTTGTAACCAAAAAAAAGCATTACATTTTTTTCCCTAATATATTTCATTTTTGAGATTCTTCAAAGTAGCCATCCTTTGCCATGAGGACAGATTTGCACACTTGGCATTCTCTCAACCAGCTTCATGAGGAATGCTTTTCCAACCGTCTTGAAGGAGTTCCCAAATATGCGGAGCACATTTTGGCTGCTTTTCCTTCATTCTGTGGTCCAACTCATCCCAAACCATCTCAATTGGGTTGAGGTCGGGTGATTGTGGAAGCCAGGTTATCTTATGTAGCACTCCATTACTCTCCTTGGTCAAATAGCCCTTACACAGCCTGGAGGTATGTTTGGTCATTGTCCTATTGAAAAACAAATGATAATGGGACTAAGTGCAAACCAGATGGGATGGCGTATCGCTGTGGTACCCATGCTGGTTAAGTGTGCCTTGAATTCTACATAAATCACTGACAGCGTCACCAGCAAAGCACCCCCACACCTCCTCCATGCTTCACGGTGGGAACACACATGTGGAGATCATCCGTTCACCTACTCTGCATCTCAAAAAGACACAGCGGTTGGACCCAAGAATCTGAAATTGGGAATCATCAGACCAAAAGACAGATTTCCACCGGTCTAATGTCAATTGCTCGTGTTTCTTGGCACAACCAAGTCTCTTCTTCTTATTGGTGTTCTTTAGAAGGTGTTTCTTTGCAGCAATTCGACCATGAAGGCCTGATTCAGGCAGCCTCCTCTGAACAGTTGATGAAATGTGTCTGTTACTTGAACTCCGTGAAGCATTTACTTAGGCTGCACTTTCAGAGGCTGTTAACGCTAATGAACGTATCCTCTGCAGCAGAGGTAACTCTGGGTCTTCTTTTCCTGTGGCGGTCTTCATGAGAGCCAGTTTCATCGTAGTGCTTGATGGTTTTTGTGACAGAACTTGAAAGTTAAAAGTTATAGAAATGTTCCAGATTGACTGACCTTCATGTCTTTAAGTAATGATGGACTGTTGTTTCTCTTTGCTTATTTGAGCTGTTCTTGCCATAATATGGACTTGGTCTTTTACCAAATAGGGCTATCTTCTGTATACCACCTCTACCTTGTCACAACACAACTGATTGGCTCAAACACATTAAAGAAAGAAATCCCACAAATGTAATTTTAAGAAGGTACACCTGTTAATTGAAATGATTTCCAGAGTGTGCAAAGCTGTCATCAAGGCAAAGGGTGGCTACTTTGAAGAATATAAATTCTAAAATATATTTTGATTTGTTTAACTTCTCTTTTTTTATTTTTTTATTTTTTTAACATTTAATCCTCATAAGAAATCCCTGTCTTAGGTCAGTTAGGATCAACACTATTTTAAGAATGTGAAATGTCAGAGTAATAGTAGAGATAATGATTCATTTCAGCTTTTATTTCTTTCATCACATTTCCAGTGGGTCAGAAGTTTACATACACTCAATTAGTATTTGGTATCATTGCCTTTAAATTGTTTAACTTGGGTCAAACGTTTTGGGTAGCCTTTCACAAGCTAAGTTGGGTGAATTTTGACCCATTCCTCCTGACAGAGCTGGTGTAACTGAGTCAGGTTTTTAGGCCTCCTTGCTCACACACGCTTTTTCAGTTCTGCCCACACATTTCCTATAAGATTGAGGTCAGGGCTTTGTGATGGCCACTCCAATACCTTGACTTTCTTGTCCTTAAGCCATTTTCCCACAACTTTGGAAGTATGTTTGGGGTCATAGTCCATTTGGAAGACCCATTTGCAACCAAGCTTTAACTTCCTGACTGATGTCTTGAGATGTTGCTTCAATATATCCACGTAATTTTCCTCCCTCATGATGCCATCTATTTTGTGAAGTGCACCAGTCCCTCCTGCAGCAAAGCACCCCCACAACATGAGGCTGCCACCCCGTGCTTAACGGTTGGGATGGTGTTCTTCGGCTTGCAAGCCTCCCCCTTTTTCCTCCAAACATAACGATGGTCATTATGGCCAAACAGTTCTATTTTTGTTTCATCAGACCAGAGGACCTTTCTCCAAAAAATACAATCTTTGTCCCCATGTGCAGTTGCAAAATGTAGTCTGGCTTTTTTATGGCGGTTTGGCTTCTTGGAGCAGTGGCTTCTTCCTTGCTGAGCGGATTTTCAGGTTATGGCGATATAGGACTCGTTTTACTATACACACACACTTTTGTACCCATCTCCTCCCGCATCTTCACAAGGTCCTTTGCTGTTGTTCTGGGATTGATTTGCACTTTTCGCACCAAAGTACGTTCATCTCTAGGAGACAGAACGAGTCTCCTTCCGGAGCGGTCCGATGGCTGAGGTGGTCCCATGGTGTTTATACTTGTGTTCTATTGTTTGTACAGTTAAACGTGGTACCGTCAAGCAGTTGGAAATTGCTCCCAAGGTTGAAGCAAATTTTTTTCCTGAGGACTTGGCTGATTTCTTTTGATTTTCCCATGATGTCAAGCAAAGAGGCACTGAGTTTGAAGGTAGGCCTTGAAATACATCCACAGGTACACCTCCAATTGACTCAAATGATGTCAATTAGCCTATCAGAAGCTTCTAAAGCCATGACATCATTTTCTGAAATTTTCCAAGCTGTTTAAAGGCACAGTCAACTTAGTATGTAAACTTCTGACCCACTGTAATTGTGATGCAGTGAATTATAAGTGAAATAATCTGTCTGTAAGCAATTGTTGGAGAAATGGCTTGTCATGCAGAAAGTAGATGTCCTAACAGACTTGCCAAAACTATAGTTTGTTCACAAGAAATGTGTGGAGTGATTGAAAAACAAGTTAATGACTCCAACTTAAGTGATGTAAACTTCCGACTTCAACTGTATGTTTTTAAATGAGGCTATATACAAGGAGTGCCGGTACCAAGTCAGTGTACTTTTTGAGGACCTGAGGGCCCATGCCAAATATTTTCAGCCTCCTGAGTGGGAAGAGGCGTTGTCATGCCTTCTTCACGACAGTGTTGGTGTGTTTGAATCATGATGGGTCCTTAGTGATGTGGACACCGAGGAACTTGAAGCTCTCGACCCGCTCCAATACAGCCCCGTCGATGTGAATGGGGTCGTGCTCAGGCCTCCATTTCCTGTAGTCCACAATCAGCTCCTTTGTCTTGCTGACATCGGGGGAGAGGTTTTTGTACTGGCACCACACTGCCAGGTCACTGACATCTTCCCTGTAGGCTGTCTCATCGTCGTCGGTGATCAGGACTACCACCATTATGTTGTGAGCAAACTTAATGATGGTGTTGGAGTGGGTGAACAGAGAATATAGGAGGGGACTAAGCACAGGGGCCCCTGTGTTGAGGGTAGGCGTGGTGGAGATTATAAACTGGGTGGGTTAAGCCCTGAATGCTGAATGGCTGAAAGCAGTGGTATATCAGACCATATACCAGGGGTATGACAAAAACAAAAATAGTTGACTTTTCTAATTACGTTGGTAAGCAGTTCTAATAGCAATAAGGAACCTTGGGGTTTGTGGTATTTGGCCAATATACCAATAGTTAAAAGCCAATTTATGCTTGATCAAAATGTGATCAAATGTGCCATATGGATGTGAGGCAATTGTGAAGCCTCTGGAGGCATGCAGAGGCCAAATTGAGCTCTGTACTGCATGTGCACCGCCCAATTTATTTGTAACAATGTGGATGGCTCCATATAGCTCTCTGCACTGCCATGATTGGTTGACGGTAGGTGGGGGCGGGGGTCCAGTATAAACACAAACCCACATCCTTGACAACTTCCTTCACAACAGCTCTGCGAAACTCAATAAGTATGAATGCCCTGACTTCTGCAGAGGTTGTATGGCAGAAATTGCTGTATGGGCACTGCAGAAATCTAATTGACCATGCAGCGCATTTAATGGCTGTATCCAGGCACTCCGCATTGCATCATGTGTAAGAACAGCCCTAGCCGTGTTATATTGGTATATACCACACCTCTGGCCTTATTGCTTAACTATAGCTCAGTGAAGTTTACCGCAATGTACATCCAGATCATTCACACTAAATCTGAGGCAAGCGCCTGATGCACAGCCATAGAAATGTCTTTATTCATAGCCCTCTTGAGAGTTTTAGCAACTGTCGCAACTCTGACGTCACCCCATTGACGTAGACATTTAAAATTGTTAGGTAAGGGTTAAGATTTAGGGTAGGGTCCCGAATAGCACTAACCATCTCAAAATTACACACACTATTGAATTTGGAAAGACAGAAGCCTTGCTGCCCACCTTGAGCATGTCTTATTTCTTGATTACTCAAAAATGTATCTATTCATTTTATAATGTGCAGTTCGTCAGAGATTCAACTATTTCGTTTTTTGGTGTCAACTCTTTAATCTCCTTTTTTTGGGAGAGATTAAAATATGAATATTAGTCAAAAGTAATCTACAACACCTTTTATTTTAAATGCTTAACCATAATGGAATCAAATACATTTTGTTAACTCGTTTTGGTTACAAATTACAGTCAGTACTTGGTTGTAAAACCATGAACACATAACTTCTTCCATCAAACACTGTAGCCTATACTGTATTTATATATTCATGACGCGTTGCCAAAAGTATATGCTGAAGTCATGCTGAGGTAGGTAGTAGGCTACTTGTTTTGTATGTCGATGAAAATGCAGCCAATGCATTAACATATGTCTTCACAGTTCGTGGGCGCGCGCTTTTACCCATGCCGCAAATTTGGGGGTTTTGTAAAGTGTCCTGCGACAAGCATTTGTGACAATATTATTTTCTTTACCGTCTTGGCGCACTTTCCACAAACATATCTCCTGCATTCTGAACATACCTCAAGAGTTATGTTCCTACATTTAGTACTAGCCCCTTGACAACTCTTTCTTTTCACTAACTCGTTGGCCGGGCGGGGATCGGGATCTGACTTTATAGCTCCTTTTAGCATCACATAGTTTTCCCGAAGCGCTGATCCTAGGTTCAGGATAAACTCTCTCCGGGTATATCGCATAGTGTCCCACATGCACTCTTTGTAAAGCACATAGGCATTGATGGCTGCCAAGTCCAGGACGTTGTAGAATACGGCCATTGGCCACCGCTGGGAGCCACCCTTCACACTGTACATGCGCGCATTCCTATCCAACACATTCACCCCGACTTTAGTGGAGTTGTAGAAAGTCATAGATTCTGGGGTTTTCTTTCTGCCGGTACTAGTGCCAACAGACAGGTGCAGGGTGCTGAGAATACTGATGGTCTTCATTGGCTTACACATGTACACAGTCAGCGTCGCGTCATTGTGTTTCAGAACCAGGGTCGTTCTCTCATGCAGCAACGTATTTGCCAGTTCAACTGAAGTGAGGTGGTCACATTCCTTCCTTTGTCAAGATAAGGTTCCATCAGCTTCAGCACCACACTGCTGTCACACTGGCGCTGTCCAGAAGTCATCTTCTTTCCCCAAGTCCGGGAAACCATTCACGATGTATTTGGAGTCACTGCCAGCCAGAACTTGATTCCAGAACGGTCGAGCTTGTTTCCCATGAAGTGCGAGAAAACGCACTGTGCTTTTGTGGGAAACAACTGCGAATCAACAGCAATATTCGGCCCTGGGTTGTAGCAGGTGATGCTATTTTTGACAAAACTGTTCAAAACGTGTGACACTGAACATTTGTCATTTTTTACACTTTCACTCTTTATTTATTTTTGGTCTAAACATAAATATCGCATGATGTCTCTAAATCTGTTCCTTGGCATTGTTTGTCCAAAAAAGATCACCCCCCCCCCCCATTGGTCATTCCAAAAGCTCTCCATCTTCGCGCAATTGCCACCGAACGCCACACGAACGTAAAGGACCGCAATGCAATGCAGGCTTGAAGCTCATCCAAAGACATATCGCAAAAACTGTCATCAGTGCATCTGCGTGCTTCTTCAACTGTACATTCTTTGATGTGGAGCAACATGTTGATGTCAAACAGGCAATGAAAGGCGCTGAGTAGGCTGCTGTCTATGTCGCTTTTTGCGCACTCTGTTGGCCCTGGAGCGACCATGAAAACATGTTGCGTTGCTCTCTGGCCCACTGCCTCTCCGATGGGATTTAACCCTCGCCAAACGGTGCCATCTTTGCCAGTCTCATGATCCCCATTCTCTGTTGGAGGACCGGTTTTCCTGTTGAAGTGACTGGGTTCTTCAGCCGGGGTTTCTCGGTTGGTGGCGCTTCTATCGCACTGTCCTCACTACCAGTGGAACATTCAAGAGGTTTAGTCCAAAATACATCACTGTCAGGCTCAGATTCACTGCTGGAATCTGAATCGTCTCAATATTGGGGGGCATTTCATGAGCCTCAGCGGCGCGTTTTCGTTTAGCCATTCTTAAAATATCTCTACTCAGGGTTAAGGTGATGCCTTTTTAGTAGTTGGAGTATTCCGAAAATTGCCTCCCCCTGTCTTGTTTTGCACGCTTTGTACAAAACAATAAAATGCAGTACTACAGGATATTTCTTAACGTAGCTCTTTATTAGCTAGCTATATCTCCAACCATGCTTAAAATGTGATGCCTTTTTAGTAGTTGGAGTATTCCGAAAATTGCCTCCCCCCAAAAAACGACGTACAAAAATGTTGTTGCCCTGCAGTCTGAAAATGTAAAAGAAGCACTCGTTTCACACTCACGTTCTCGCTAGCAACTAACAACATCCGGGTTGGAAGTTAAAATGGAACCAGGTTATGGAGCTTGAAAACGTCCAAATAAAAGTCTTACTTTGACGCAATATAAATGCGAATAAAAAATGTATAATGCAATTAGGATAAAATTGCCACTAATATAATTATTCAAAAGTATTAAAATGACAACACATGACAACCCAAAAATGTATTATGTGAACATTTGGTATATTATTTAATGGAAAGTTAAACCAGTAGGCTACTGGAAATAGCATGACATTTTGATTTCACTGATTTTTTTCTGTTATGAACATTCACATTGATTTGTTTTTACATAACACTTACAAAATGTTATTGCATGAATTTACATTGACCAACAAAACATTCTTACATGAATGTACATTTCCTCAAATTAAACATTTTTGGTAAACACATTTTTTTGTGCAGCATTGTCTTTAAGGGCACATTGGAGGTCAAATAAGTGGCGGTCAATTAAGTGGTGCTAAAAAAAAGTTTCGTTTGATGGTTTTGTTCATTTCAATTGTTCAAGTTCTGTAAGTACATCTGTCTGTCATTCAATAAAAAAATATTCAAAGAACAAATGGTTTGGGGCAGTAATTATTATATAGCCAACAGACTAGACAATGGCTAATCATAGGCAATGAATCCTGGGAAGAGCACAGGTATTTGGGGCAGTAATTGTTATATAGCCAACAGACTAGACAATGGTTAATCATAGGCAATGAATCCTGGGAAGAGCACAGGTATTTGGGGCAGTAATTATTATATAGCCAACAGACTAGACAATGGCTAATCATAGGCAATGAATCCTGGGAAGAGCACAGGTATTTGGGGCAGTAATTATTATATAGCCAACAGACTAGACAATGGCTAATCATAGGCAATGAATCCTGGGAAGAGCACAGGTATTTTTTATAAAATGTGGCAGATACAAGTATAAGAGCACTTAAAAGTGATCAATTAAAGAGTTATCTAGTTTATTAGAAGTTGCCTGTGTATTTCCTTATACCACTAGGGGTAGCCCGTTATTAAATGTAAAGCTCTTTGATTTAAGTATAAAAGGCATAATGACTCATCCTGTATATATATATACACTGAAGAAAAATACATTATAGTTCATATATGGAAATCAGTCAATTGAAATGAATTCATTAGGCCCTAATCTATGGATTTCACATGACTGGGCAGGGGCACAGCCATCGGTGGGCCTGGGAGGGCATAGGCCCACAAACTTGGGAGCCAGGCCCAGCCAATCAGAATTATTTTTTCCACACAAAATAATTGTATTACTGTCAGAAATACTCCTCAGTTTCATCAGCTGTCCAGGTGGCTGGTCTCAGACGATCCAGCAGGGGAAGAAACCAGATGTCGAGGTCCTGGGCTGGCATGGTTACACGTGGTCTGCGGTTGTGAGGCTGTTCTCTAAAACGACGTTGGAGACAGCTTATGGTAGAGAAATTAACATTAAATTCTCTGGCAACAGCTCTGGTGGACATTCCTGTAGTCAGCATGCCAATTATCTGTGGCATTGTGTTGTGTGAAAAAACGTCACATTTTAGAGTGGTCTTTTGTCCCCAGCACAAGGTGCACCAGTGTAATGATCATGCCGTTTAATCAGATTCATGATATGCCACACCTGTCAGGAGGATAGATTATTTTGGCAAATTTTGTGCAGAAAATCTGAGAAATATTTCAGCTCATGAAACATAGGAGCAACACTTTACTTGTTGCATTTATATTTTTTTGTTCAGTATAAATACCAAACGTGGTCAGAAACAGATTGTTGTAAACAATACTAAAGAAAGGCATTTGGAATATAAAGAGGCCTTTTTAAAAAGTCCCTATTTCTATCATGAATATTGTATTATATATAGGGTCCCATTCCCAACACAGTGTACTAAGAGACTATTAAAATGCACTGGTCCATCCTTTTTAAAACCACCTGATGGGGAGTTAAGTTAACCTGAGGTCAGCTTATTTCTTACAGGTCCTATTCCCTTTAGGTCATGTCTGTCTGTCATGTAGGGATTAACCCGTCTCTCTCTGTTTCTGCCTGCTCCTGATCCTCCTCTGCCAGGGCCCATTTCTGGACCTTCCCGCTGCCAAACAAGGTGAAGACAATCGCTCCTCCGGCGCTGATCCCGGCCGATAGACAGAACACATTCCTCCATCCCGCCAAGGAGTGCTGTTTGAGGAGGGAGGGGAGACATGAGTCACAGTCGTATGTATAACAGTCTTCAAGGGTGCAGTAACTTTCAGAAATGAGCCATTGCATTGTCCTCGTGTCAAGCAGCCCAATTCTGATCTTTCTTCCACTAATTGGTCTTTTGACCAATCACATCAGATCTTTTTCAGAGCTGATTGGTCAAAAGACCAACGAGTGAAAAAAAGATCAGTATTGGACTGCCTGTGTAGACGCAGCCACGGTCGAATACTTTTTACAGCAACAAGTATTTAAGTAGTTATATTAAATCTATTTAATTATTTTGAAAAGCAGTACAGAATGAATCAATTTGATGATGAAGGAAAAGCTAAAGCGTACATCTTTGGTGAGGTAACCTGTGACGATCGGCGCGACAACACCTGGGATAGTCCCGAAAGTGTTGGTGATTCCTAAAAGCACCCCCGCATACCTGAATATGAGAGGAAGAGTGAGACAAAGAGGTTCAAATACATCCAAAAGCAGTGAAAAGGCACTGAGTAAGTGGCTGAGAGTGTGATAGAATGAGTGCAAGAGAGTTCAGTGAAGGTACAAAACATGCCAGAAAAGACTGGTGAGTAAGGAGAGAAGTGAAGAGAAACAAGTGAAGTGACGACATCTCAAATAGATAAACACCCACCGTGGAGCAATGTCTATCTGGTTGATGAAGACCCCGGCTGCACTGGTGCCTCCTACAGTTGTAGAGAGGGTGAGAAAGGTCACAGCCAACACCCCACTGCAGCCGGAGTAGCCCACAGCAACCAGGAATGCTGCAGGCAGCAGCAGACCTGGGGGAGGAGGAGTCAACAATATACATCAATACACATGTTGAATGTACAAACACTGCACTTACTTTCTATTGATAATAGAGACACATAAGTGTGGCCATTCATTCAATTAACAACAACACACACACACACACACATACACACACACATATATATATATATATATATATATATATATATATATATATATATATATATATATATATATATATGATACTCTAACTGTAAGTTGCTCTGGATAAGAGCTTCTGATAAATTACTAAAATGTCAATATAAAATGTAAAATGTAATACTCTATAAGTTCATATTTTGTTAAAAAACACATTTCTACAGACTAAAATATAAACAGCATTAAATAGTACCAAAGAATCCCGAAAAAATTGTTGCAAACTTTTGTACGTTTTAACAGCCAATCAATCAAACATCTGGTAAAGCCCATTCCATAAGCAACCAAGACCAATTCCTTTAAAATATAAAAGTCCCCTCTTTGCCTGTGATAGTGAAGATCTTGCGGACTGCTGTGACACTCAACAGCTCCTTCTCCAGGAGGCTGTCTGCTACTACACCTGATATCACTGAGAAGGCCCAGCCACCCAGATAGGGCAGAGCTGAGAGAAAGGCATTCTACATAGAGAAACAGAAAGAAATAGACAATATTAACCAACAACAAAAATAATTGCAACTACATTGTAGGAATAAAGTATCCCGATAAGATGGCGTCACTTTCACCAATGTTTTATTAAAACATTGCTACAGCAGCACAGTATAGACCTTGATAACAACACTTTATGATTCAAGTCCAGAGACTCCTGTACTATCCCTGTACAGTGTGATATACTGATACGACACTAAATCTTAGTCATTCTCTAGTCCTACCACCTAAAGTATGTATACACTTGTCTAAGAAATATGACAAAACTCTACCTATGGAGCCTGGATGTCGATTATGGCAGCCAACCGCACCTCTCTGATTCAGAGGGGTTGGGTTAAATGCGGAAGACACATTTCAGTTGAAGGCGTTCAGTTGTACAACTGACTAGGTATCCCCCTTTCCTTTATATCAAAATCAAATCAAATTTGATCGGTCACTTACACATGTTAAGCAGATGTTATTGCGGGTGTAGCGATATGCTTGTGTTTCTAGATCCATCAGTGCAGTAATATCTAACAACTCACAACAATACACACAAATCACACAAACCTAAAAGTAAAATAATTGAATTAAGGAATATATAAATATTAGGATGAGCAATGTCGGAGTGGCATACACTAAAATACAGTAGAATAGAATACAGTATATACATATGAGATGAGTAAAGCAAAATATGTAAACATTATTACAGTGACTAGTGTTCCATTATTAAAGTGGCCAGTGATTTCAAGTCTCTGTATATAGGGCAGCAGCCTCTAACATGCAGGGTTACGTAACCGGGTGGAAGCCGCCAAGTGATGGCTGTTTAACAGTCTGATGGCCTTGAGATAGAAGCTGTTTTTCAGTCTCTCGGCCCCAGCTTTGATGCACCTGTACTGACCTCGCCTTTTGGATGATAGCGGGGTGAACAGGCAGTGGCTCGGATGGTTGTTGTCCTTGATGATCTTTTTGGCCTTCCTGTGACATCGGGTGCTGAAGGTGTCCTGGAGGGCAGGTAGTTTGCCACCCGGTAGAGCTATTACCATATTCTTATAGCTATCTGGTCTTTACAGCACTCTGGAATTGAGCATCTCACTCTGTCTCTCCCCTCTTCTGGCGTCATTCATAGAAATCATATGTCCATATCTATGATGTATGACTTAATGTACAATTTC
Organism: Salvelinus namaycush; assembly: GCF_016432855.1. Lineage (NCBI taxonomy): Eukaryota > Metazoa > Chordata > Actinopteri > Salmoniformes > Salmonidae > Salvelinus > Salvelinus namaycush. The sequence goes on from NC_052333.1 coordinate 32,858,032, forward strand.
TTTGGGTCTCACCTGTCGGAGGTCAAAGTGAAGCACCGTGTCCATGTAGGTGGGTAGTGAGGTGAGCAGAGTGTAGTAACCCCAGTTGGCACACATCTGAGACACTATGATGGCCCACAGGGGAACAGAGAGCACCATGGGTAACAAAGGCACTGACCAGCCATGGGCACCACCCTGGGTTAAGAGGCATAGAGAGAGAGAGAGAGAGAGAGAGAGAAAGGGGATTGACTGTGAAGTGATTTACAAATGTATGATAGAGGGTCATAAAGGATACCACAGATATATTGTTGTTACATCTTTTCCTATGGAGTTGATGATGTAATGTTTTTCTCTTGTGCTGATTCGTGGATGAGTGCCAGGCTGGTCAGACACCAGAATGAACCAGAACACTGTCCAAATGCAACCAGCACCCCCTGGTGACGAGAGAAAGAGGGACAGAGAAAGCGAGAAAGAGAGAGACAGAGGGAGGGAATGAGAGAAAAGACTTGTTATGTTAACATCTTTACTAAGCAAGAAGTTGTGTAGGAATAGTATTTGTGCTGAACTAGGTTCTTGTATTTCTAGGGAGTGTTTCCTAGCCACCGAGCATCTACATCTGCATTGCATGCTCTCTGGGGTTTTAGGCCCAGTTTCTGTATAAGCAGGAGACTAAAATAAGAGCTGGAAATGCAGATAATGGTGAGAAATGCAGACAATGGTGTGTGTAGGGGGAATGTATATGGTTGGGGGGGGTGCAACTCAATATTACGAAGGTGTCCTTAATGTTTTGAACACTCAGCGTATATGTTTGGGGGGTGTAATTGCTATCCAACTCTCACCACATATGTAGAAGACAGCGGGCCAGCCCAGACTGTGACAGATGAAGCCGGTGAGGGGCAGGGCTACAAAAGCCCCAAAGTTTGCCCCTGACCCCGACAGGGTCATAAGACGAGACCTCTCTAGAGGGGGAGCCCAGCGAGCCCACATGGCCATCATGGCCGGGAATGTCACCCCCTGACGACACACAAACACAGAGCATTACACACTGATTTGTCACTGAAATTAACAATATACCTTGGAGTTTTAGAGAAAATAATGACCATATGGCCAAATTGGCTATACTGTATGTATACCATAAATATGATTGTTTATACAATCGAATGCTAAGCTAATCCAGTTCAATGCTGATAACAGAATGAGATTGACCCCTACTCTGCACACATGAAGCCTCTTACCTCCCCAAATCCTTCCAGTGCCCGTAAGCCAAACAGCCAGTAGGGTCCTAGCTGAGCTGCCAGGGGGGTGAGGAGGGTGAGGGCTGCAGTGCCAAGCACCCCTCCCCCCAAGAAGATACTCCCCCCAAAGTGCCCGGCCAGGTAACCCCCAGGGATCTGAGTCACCAGGTAGCCAAAGAAGAACGCCCCCAGCAGCAGGCCCTGAGTTGGAGAATCCCACGAGTACTGAGGTATCTGAGATAGAGAGAGAGAGGTAAATGAGCATTAGTGTTACGTATTAGTTTGTGAGTGTCTTGTATCTATCTACTGTTCATACTTTGCATGTGCAGTATGTCCAGTACGCATGCATCATGTTTGTGTGAAGCATATTGATGTACTGTAATATATGAGCTTTAATATGCATGTACAGTATACTATGGGTCTAGTTGTGGATACTTTGGAAAAGCTGGTTCTTACCCCGTCTGGTTGGTCTGGGGTTTGGCTGCTGTTGTTGTTCCCATGGGAGGACACTGGGCACTCATGGCCAACTGAGCTGTTGAGAGATGGTTGGCTATTGGTTCCATTGACCATGGCGACCATGGCAACACTTAGATTGACACGGAGACCGTAGACAACGGAGAATCCGAAGAACATCATGATGGCCAGATTGCAGCGTGCAGAGCAACATTGTGGAGGTACTGTTAGACATGATGACAACAAGTGCACAATCACACCTCACAGTCTATCTGAAAACACTTAGACTTTAAAGATGACTATTTAAACAGCGCTGGTAGAACATCTACACTAGCAAACGAGGAGTACTTGACACTTAAATGACCTATTTCACTAGCACTAAGCTAAAGCATAGGGACATATCCAAACTTCCAGGTTGGTCAAATTTTCACTTGATATGACTTCCTTCAACTATCATAAAAAGTTATCATTACATAATAAATCCCCCTCTAGCACATCCATGCTGCTGAGTGCTGACTATGCAAAAGAGCAACCCAAAAAAGTAGACACCTGAATCATCAACATCCACCACTTCTTTTTTAAGTAGGGGTGATGTGTCTCCACTCTCGTCCAGTGGGGTGGAGTTGATGGAGTATCCATTTTGTAAAGCCATGGCAACCACCAGTCAGGTGACAGCCAGAGATGGAATGAAGTGAGTGTGATCTGAGGTCACCTAACCATAGTGCCCTAAGAAAATATGCAGTACAGACAGAGAGCAAGAGTCAGCAGGAAAAATGGCTAGACATTCAGTCTCATGCGCACGCACACACACACACACACACACACACACACACACACACACACACACACACACACACACACACACACACACACACACACACACACACACACACACACACACACATGGGTTAAGACTACAGACACAGGCTGGATATGAGAATGACCATGACTAAACAGGTCAATGGTCCTTATGATGTTCAAATAAATCCATGGGAGATTGTGCAATACACCTGACTAAGTCAAAGAAATCAAATATACTGTGGACATGCATTATAACAGTAGACTTAGCTCTTTATATTGAGGAATGTTCAGAGTTCTCCAACCCTGTTCCTGGAGAGCTACCCACCTGTAGGTTTTCACTCCAACCCTAGTTGTAACTAACCTGATTCAGCTTCTCAACCAGCTAATTATTAGAATCAGGTGCGCTAGATTAGGGTTGGAGCGAAAACCTACAGGATGGTAGCTCTCCAGGAAGAGGGTTGGAGAGCCCTGGTTTAGATAGAGAAAAAGGTTTGACCAATTACCACAAGTTGGACTGGTTGGACCAGAATGTTACTCACTTGCTGTTATTGAGTTTCTAGACCTAGATCATAGGACTGGAGAGCATCATACATTCTTCTTCTTCTTCTTCAGATGATGCTCCAAATAGTTTTAGGCTGGCTGGTGGTGTGGCTTATACATGTTGATTCTGAAGAAAAAAACAAGATGGAAAACAAATACCAGTCTGTGAATTATGGTCTATGTAAAGTCAGTCACAGAAGCATGATTTCAATGATTTTCCATAGCTACCTCTTTTAGAGCTGGACCAGTAGTACGCAATAAATCTGATCTCAGAATACCGGTCTGTCCACTAAATGAAATAAACCAGTAGTCTTGGCCTCTCCTTCACTCTGACTGTGACTTGTGCAGACTGATTAAAAGCAGATGTGAACCTAGTGTATCTGCTGACAAATAAAACGTTCACACTCAAAGGTTACCATTGGAGGAACAGAGAGTGTGTTACGCAAGTCAGCTGATGAGGGGGGTGGAATAGAATTACATAATGTAGTGCCTTTTGACATGGTGTAGTGGCCATTTAAGGTTAATAAAGTTGATTTATTTTATTTTTATTTAACCTTTATTTACCTAGGCAAGTCAGTTAAGAACAAATTCTTATTTACAATGACGACCTACCCCGGCCAAACCCTAACCCGGATGACTGGGCCAATTGTGGGCCAATTGTGCGCCGCCCTATGGGACTCCCAATCACGGCCGGTTGTGATACAGCCTAAAATTGAACCAGGGTCTGTAGTGCCTTAGACTGCTGTGCCACTCAGGAGCCCGAGTTCTTATTCAGTTTAGAGTGATTAACACTATGCTTAGCATATTTTTATGTTTTTGGTATTCTGTAATATACATAATTTCCAGTGTTCTATTTGTGACATATTTGTGTCTGAGTTGATAGTCACTAGATTTTTTACTGAATGTTATGGATTCTTCTCATATCGTTTGATAGTGATTGACGCCAGAGCTACAGATTGCAAATGGACCGAGGACATTGATTCTTATTGTATTGATTACATTATGCACTGTGTGATTCTGTAGCAGCAGGCAAAGTCACTGTCTTTTGTGTTGACTTCGCACAAGCCTCTCGGGCTGATGTTAAGAGAACATTTGGCACTGTCTGAATATAAAGGGTCTGTCTCCAAGAGGCCCGTTAGACATTTTCTCTGCTTCTGTGCTAGTTACACCTTGTAATTAAACCAACATTATTTTGATTGATGTGATCAACGACTGCTCTCCTTTTTGTTCACCTGGAAATTCCCATTACAAACGGACAGAGTCAAAAAAACATGTGCATTTGGTATGTGATTGTGTGTTTTCTGTAAAGTTCACTTCTCCAAAAGTTGGTATAAAAACTGTGTGTAGTTTTATTAACTCTCTGCTTCTTCTTTCAATCATAACTTCTCCATTATCTGACATTAGATTTGGGAAAGGGGATTTTAAATCCAACCTGTTCGACATAAGTAATGGGTATCACCCGCCCTCACTGTCTATAAGGACAACAAACAATGCAATGAATTATGCTCACATTACAATAGCCTCATTACATGACAACTTGTTTTCTTTTACATGACAGACCTACAGGAATATAGGAATTTATTTGACTTCTATGGCTTCTGACTATGCTGTGTTATGTGTTTCTCTCATGCTATGTTGTTGTCTTAGGGCTCTCTTTATGTAGTGTTCTACTGTCTCTCATGTTTTGATGTGTGTTTTGTCATATATTTTAATTTAATTTATTTGTACTTATAATCCCAGCTCCCGTCCTCGCAGGAGGCCTTTTGCCTTTTGGTAGGCCGTCATTGTATATAAGAATTTGTTCTTAATTAACTAACTTGCCTAGATAAAAAAAAAGGTTAAATAAAAACATTTTAAAACATTAAAAAAGGTTATTACAACACTGGAGGCTTATAAGCAGTCAGTAATGCATGTGAATCAAAAAATTCACTTTGAAACAGTTGGCACATTGGTACACAACGAGAATAGATAGCTAGATAGGTCTCATAAGTAGATTCAAAATAGTACAGCTGCTATTGCATTTTAGTTGAATTTGAGCCATAGAGCAAACCTACCTAGAACGAATGGACTCTTCAACCAAAGCCCTCTGGTTTGCGTTGCACCTGTCGTATTTAATAAATGTGTAAAGAGCTCCCCGTTTTGCCATATAGCGCCTGTAGCGTCCTTACTGCTTGTAGCCTTTCCACTTGGCACAGACAAAGTAAAAACAGTGTTAAAAGTGTTGTGTACAATGTTTGCGATTCAGGGAAAGCGGTAGTCACATGATCAATAATATTTTTTTATTCGGTGACGTATTGATGAATTTACACTGATTTCTACAACACAAGATAAACGAAACTAATGTACACGTCGCGCGATATGCTGCTCCGTATGATGTGGAAGTCGATGGGTGTTTCTCAAGTTTCTTCCCGGTAGCTAGCATGTCATGTGACAAACTGTGGCGATTCTGAAAAGTAAGTAGTAGTTTATTGCTCAGTTTCAGATTGAGTGTTTATTGCTCAGCAAATGTGTATAGTTTCAATATTCAGTGAAACACGACTAGCAAGAAATGTAGACAGGTATCTATGTCTGACCAAGCAACTATCAAGCTAGGAAAATAATGTCCCTGGCTAACATTCGTTTCCCACATTTGGGAAGCTAGCGTAGCGTGCTAGCTAACGTTAACTGGTTTGTTATTAAAGAAAGGCACCTCCCAAACTTGGGATTGATTTTGGGAAGCTCTCGCAGGCATATTCCATGATTTTGACAACATGGAAAACCCCTACCAAACAAGAATCGCAGCTTTAAAGGCAATCTGCCAGTCCTTGCATTCATAATAACTACGTCTGCATCTTAGAGATTACGTTTCCCCAGCCCCATCGCTCAGTTTACCAAACAAAATGGCAGGGCCAGGCTGTTGAAATTACACATTGGGCCTTTTAACACTAACACATATTATGCCTTTTAACACCGCTAATAGCCCACCCACTTTCCTGTTGTATCACATGACTGATTACATAGATAGCCTTGAATTTGCATTAGTTCATTTATAACAAAAACATAGCAAAAAAAATGGTGTGCATATAATATTTATATAAAAGAAGTAAAATAGCCCGTTTACATTATCAAAAATAAATCACACACAAGAGAAACTCAGTAAGTAGTGATGGAAAATTGTGTGCATACTGGACTAAATCATCTTTAACTACCAGACAAAAATTGGTTGTTTGTCCAAACTGACATATGTATTGACAAGAGAGGATGACAAAAATGTATGACATTTTAAAACCCTATTCTTAAAAACAAATGTTAAAGGGACAGATTTTATAAGGTCCTTTTATATTGATTTCAGGGTTCAAGATGACCACACTTCTCTGCTTGCTCCTGGGGGCTGGCCCCCTGCTGTCACTACTTGTCCTCAGCCCGGTACATGGATCTGACAATGCCACCCTCCCATTGGTTATGTGGCATGGAATGGGTAAGCACTTAGATGCATAATACTAGAACATTATGTTTTCACATACAGCAATGGCGTTTCTCAGTTTGGCAGAATGGCTAAGCATATTTGCCTGTGGCCCTTAGATAAGTCATGCTATGTCAGATAGTGTATATAGACCCTGTTCTTGTTTCTGTTTGTACACAGGAGACAGCTGTTGCAACCCTCTCAGCATGGGCTCCATAAAGAAAATGATCGAGGAAGCAATCCCTGGCATTGACGTCCTGTCCCTGATGATTGGCAAGACTGTCATTCAGGTACTTTCCACTCTCCGTGAACCTATCTCTGTGGCAGGGCTAGCGCCAAAACGAATAAGTTGGACGGGCATTTGATTTCCATAGGCAGGCTAGTTTTTTCGGACGGACCTCCTATGTGATTATAATTTTTTTTAATGGTTGTTATAGTAAAGACCCGTTTCAAATTTGGTGAAGCTTACAATTTACCCTTACATTTCTACCGATCTGTATGCTAGTTATGATTATTTTTATATGTGCGTTTTTGTGGAACAGTTATATTTCTATAATGTTTTTGTTTCTCAAAATCATTGTCATGTAGTTAATCATCAAAAATCATAATTAAAATGATAAAAATCTCAAAGTTAAAATTCAACTAATGCGAGAGCTGTATGGACACATTGATACACCGTGAGCCATTGGCAGCTAAAGAAATGAGCGCATGGAACTCAGATAGCCTGTAGGTCAATGCAGCAGTAGGCCTGTAACTTCCATTGTCAACTAAGTCAAATAAAACCTAAAGCAAACAAATAAAAACAGTAGAAAATATCCTGATATTCAGGTTCTTTCAATCGCGTTCATCTCTGTACTCCGCCTGTCCGCCTCTCTTTCCATCTGTCTTGACCTGAGCTATAGCTAGTGAAGATTTTTCAAATACTGTGATGAACTATTATCATTCCCAATGGCTCAAAAAAAAGAAAAAAAGACTTTGTTGACTTAATGTCGATTTATGCAATGTGGAACGGAGGCTGCGTACGAAGGGTGTGAGGCAATTGCGGAGCCGCCGGAGGCCAAATCGAGCTCCGTAAGCAGGGATTTTAACTTGTGTCTGCAAGGCCTTGCTGAAATCCTCCCCCATTCTAATTTCCTTAATTTTGTGGCTAGAGTCAAATACTTTCTGTGGCACACACACATCAATGTCAAATACTTTCTATAGAACAAACTTCACGTCAGGATAGGCAACCGAAATGAATAATTCATGTATGTGTGTTATATTAAACATAGAGGAGGGAGTAAAATGTAGGCAAGCAATAAACATTTCAGAACAACTACTAGTCGAATTAGACATGGGAGAGATGATGAATTTTGGCAAAGAGATATATTTATAGACTAATACACTTGAAACAATTAGTCAAACCGAAAACTGCAGACATTACTAGTGCCTCCCCCGCGATCAAACCAACATATAAAATTAAACGCAGCCTAACCTGATCAGAAATCTCAACTTTGAGACAGCAATGAAGAATTGAGTGCGTGCGCGTTCACGCAAAGGGGGGGGGGGGGGGGGGTTCTGGCAGGGGGAGCTTTTCGGCACAACATCGTTCCTTAAGTTATAATGCGTTAGTTGCTTACTGGACCCTGGCAATCTGTGTGAAATATTAACTAGCTAACAAACTAACCACTATCTATTAACTAATGTTTTCCCTCTACAGTATGTGGTTAATTTTCAGAATGAGAGAATTAGGTGAAAATGAGGCATTGCTTGTTAAACAAGTGGATTCAGGGATCAAGTGTAGTTGAAGATGGGCCTGGCTTAAGCTGGATGCCACTATAAAGGTGAAAGGAACACCACACACTTTCCCTCTTTCTCACTTTTGCTGGCACATTGTAGAACAGATGTCACTATTGTAAAGTGGTTGTTCCACTGGATATCATAAGGTGAATGCACCAACTTGTAAGTCGCTCTGGATAAGAGCGTCTGCTAAATGACTTAAATGTAAATGTAATGTCCACAAGCAGAAAGTGTACAATGTAATAATGTGCAGTGTAGCCCAAATATATTGTTTTTGTTGTGTTGAACTGTGTGAGAGTAAGGAGCGATTATATATTTTTTTACTCAGTGAACATTATTTTTGCATACATGTAGTCTTGTGCACTTGATCGATGTCTATAGTGGCCTCTATAATAGAGCAAAAATAGAATGCCTGTTTGTTTCATTCTATTTCTACTTTAAGATGTTTTTTCCCCAAGTGCAATATTTGTGTGTGTGATCACAAGCGTTCTATTGTAAAGGCTGTCATGGTAACAAGCGTTCTATTATAAAGTCTGTCACGGTAACAAGCGTTCTATTATAAAGGCTGTCATGGCTAACTGCAATATTAGTGTAGTTTTGTTCTTAAGACTTGAGTGTCATTTGCAGTAAAGTCTAGGCAACAAATTACATTGGATTGCTTTCTTTACATTTTTTAGCTGTGAGTTAGTTTCACATTAACCACTTTTTATTTTACACACAGAGACTGATCGTGTAGATCATATTCTTTGTTGTTTAATTAGTTAACCTGCATTTCCTCCTAGCAGGGATTTTTTTGCATGTTTTAGTGAAGAAAAAAAAAAGTAAAATTAAAACACAAATACCTTATTTATGCTATGAAAGCTAAGGTGTATCCTGTTTCCATTGATCATCCTGGAGATGTTTCTACAACTTGATTGGAGTCCACCTGTGGTAAATTCAATTGATTGGACATGATTTGGAAAGGCACACACCTGTCTATATAAGGTCCCACAGTTGGCAGTGCATGTCAGAGCAAAAACCAAGCCATGAGGTCGAAGGAATTGTCCGTAGAGCTCCGAGACAAGATTGTGTCGAGGCACAGAAGGGTACCAAAAAATGTCTGCAGCATGAAGGTCCCCAAGAACACTGTGGCCTACATCATTCTTAAATGGAAAAAGTCTGGAACCACCAAGACTCTTCATAGAGCTGGCTGCCAACCTGACAGAGCTTGAGAGGATCTGCAGAGAAGAATGGGAGAAACTCTCCAAATACATGTGTGCCAAGCTTGTAGCTTCGTACCCAAGAAGACTTGAGGCTGTAATCACTGCCAAAAGTGCTTCAACAAAGTTCTGAGTATAGGGTCTGAATACTTATGTAAATGTGACATTTCACTAAAAAAAATATTTGCTACATTTTCTAAAAACCTGTTTTTGCTTTGTCATTATGAGGTGTGTAGGTTGATGAGGGGAATAAACTATTTAAATTTATTTAAGAATAAGCCTGTAACGTAACAAAATGTGGAAAAAGTCAAGGGGTCGGAATACTTTCTGAATGCACTGTATGTAATTGGGAATTGATCAAAATAAACAATCAATGGGCAAACAATTCACACAATGAAATGCGCAAGAATTGGCGGGAGACAGCTGTGCGCATTCTAGAGAACTAAGTACATGCGTTTGAGCAAGACCCGCCATATCTTCGTCCCATACCCCTCCCCTTTTTCTTTTCTCAACGTTTAAAGAAAATTATACTCAATACATTATCTAAACACATAATTTAGATGCTGTTAACTGACAACTCAATAATCAGCTAGGCTTATTGTCACGCGTGCTGCCCAAATTACTGGCTGCCTAAATAGGCATATGCCTAAGAAGCTAATCATCCTCTGTGGCTAAGTCGTGCTCTGTGGTTGATGGATTTTGAATTATTTTATTTAGACAGGAGTAATTATATAATTTTGGCAAAACATCAATTTACTTTAGGGGAAGCCATCGTCCGAACAGTTTACTGTGCACCTGGCAACTTTCCTTTACTCTTCAATAGGCTGAAACCTGAGATCTGTATATAATGACGAGATGCTCATGTCTCCGCCCTAACAATGGGAGTCGTCCCAAAGGCGGGAAGGCAGGCAACAAGCTTAGGTCTGCATATTATGCCCATAGAAACGCATTAGGCTTATTTTGGACAGATTTTCGCAAATAGTGAGCCCTCTTACTCTGCTGAAACTTTCTCACCGGAGAAAGCATCTGAGTTAGCGAAACAGCGCCCCTCTGTCTTAATATATGTAGCTCATGTATCTGATGCTGTTTGGCCAGAAATAGTATGACATACCATACTCTTTTGGTCCAGACAGTATCAGATACAGTTGAAGTCGGAAGTTTACGTACACTTAGGTTGGAGTCATTAAAACTAATTTTTCAACCACTCCACAAATTTCTTGTTAACAAACTATAGTTTTGGCAAGTCAGTTAGGACATCTACTTTGTGCATGACACAAGTAATTTTTCCAACAGTTGTTTACAGGCAGATTATTTCACTTAGAATTCACTGCATCACAATTCCAGTGGGTCAGAAGTTTACATACACTAAGTTGACTGTGCCTTTAAACAGCTTGGAAATTACAGAAAATTATGTCATGGCTTTAGAAGCTTCTGATAGGCTAATTGACATCATTTGAGTCAATTGGAGATATACCTGTGGATGTATTTCTAGGCCTACCTTCAAACTCAGTGTCTCTTTGCTTGACATCATGGGAAAATGAAAAGAAATCAGCCAATACCTCAGAAAATAAATTGTAGACGTCCACAAGTCTGGTTCATCCTTGGGAGAAAACGCCTGAAGGTACCACGTTCATCTGTACAAACAATTATCCCAGAAAAACAGCAAAGGACCTTGTGAAGATGCTGGAGGAAACAGGTACAAAAGCGTGTATAGGTCATTTTGCAGGGCTCTGGCAGTGCACCTCCTTGCACAAAGGCGGAGGTAGCGGTCCTGCTGCTGGGTTGTTGCCCTCCTACGGCCTCCTCCACGTCTCCTGATGTACTGGCCTGTCTCCTGGTAGCGCCTCCATGCTCTGGACACTACGCTGACAGACACAGCAAACTTTTTTGCCACAGCTCGCAGTGATGTGCCATCCTGGATGAACTGCACTACCTGAGCCACTTGTGTGGGTTGTAGACTCCGTCTCATGCTACCACTAGAGTGAAAGCACCGCCAGCATTCAAAAGTGACCAAAACATCAGCCAGGAAGCATAGGAACTGAGAAGTGGTCTGTGGTCACCACCTGCAGAACCATTCCTTTATTGGAGGTGTCTTGCTAATTGCCTATAATTTCCACCTTTTGTCTATTCCATTTGCACAACAGCATGTGAAATTTATTGTCAATCAGTGCTGCTTCCTAAGTGGACAGTTTGATTTTACAGAAGTGTGATTGACTTGGAGTTACATTGTGTTGTTTAAGTGTTCCCTTTATTTTTTTGAGCAGTGTATATACATACATACATATATACACATATACACAGTAAAACGCGTACTATATCGACATAACCTGAAAGGCCGCTCAGCAAGGAAGAAGCCACTGCTCCAAAACCGCCATAAAAAAGCCAGACTACGTTTTGCAACTGCACATGGGGACAAAGATTGTACTTTTTGGAGAAATGTCCTCTGGTCTGATGAAACAAAAATAGAACTGTTTGGCCATAATGTTTGGAGGAAAAAGTGGGAGGCTTGCAAGCCGAAGAACACAATCCCAACCGTGGAGCACGGGGGTGGCAGCCTCATGTTGTGGGGGTGCTTTGCTGCAGGAGGGACTGCACTTCACAAAATAGATGGCATCATGAGGGAGGAAAATTATGTGGATATATTGAAGCAACATCTCAAGACATCAGTCAGGAAGTTAAAGCTTGGTCGTGAAGGGGTCTTCCAAATGGACAATGACCCCAAGCATACTTCCAAAGTTGTGGCAAAATTACCTAAGGATAACAAAGTCAAGGTATTGGAGTGGCCATCACAAAGCCCTGACCTCAATCCTATAGAAAATTTGTGGGCAGAACTGAAAAAGTGTGTGTGAGCAAGGAGGCCTAAAAACCTGACTCAATTACACCAGCTCTGTCAAGAGGAATGGGCCAAAATTCACAAAACTTATTGTGGGCTACCCAAAATGTTTGAACCAAGTTAAACAATTTAAAGGCAATGCTACGAAATGCTAATTGAGTGTATGTAAACTTCTGACCCACTGGGAATGTGATGAAAGAAATAAAAGCTGAAAGAAATAATTTTCTCTACTATTATTCTGACATTTTACATTCTTAAAATAAAGTGTTGATCCTAACTGACCTAAGACAGGGAATTTTTACTCGGATTAAATGTCAGGAATTGTGAAAAACTGAGTTTAAATGTATTTGGCTAAGGTGTATGTAAACTTCCGACTTCAACTGTACATGGTCTACACATACTGAAACAGAGTGGCGCTGTTTCGCTCGCTCGGATGCTTTTTCTTTGATTGAAGCATCTTCTGTCGGCGCACATCTCGGTCAAATAAATTATAATTATTTAGACTGGCAAGGAGGTACGGTAAGGTGGGCCAGGCCCCCTAAGGCCTGTCAATAACTCCGGCACTGCTCAGTGGTGGACAGCCATAACCTGCGGTGACCGGTGTGGATGCTTGCCTTTGCTCCAGCCAAGCAGTAACGCACACGTTCCTACTAATGAAAGCTTTGATTGAAGTCGATTAGTAGAATCAAGTGTGTTACTGCTTGGTTGCAGCGATGCTTGCACTCACCGGCCCTTTGTAGGGTAAAATAGCTCACCTCTGACCTATTTTCTGAAATGTGGTTTTCCTGTTTGCCAACTTTGTTACGTTCCCAACATGAACTTCCTTGTCTCATATCTACCCCTCAGGACACAGAGAATGGTTTCTTCATGGACATCAATGAGCAGGTGTCCATGGTGTGCAGCCAGCTGGCCCAGGATCCCAAGCTGAAGGATGGCTACAATGCCATGGGCTTTTCCCAGGGAGGGCAGTTCCTGTAAGTGTCTCTGGACCCGTACTCACAAAGCCTCTTAGAATGTTTTTTTAAATAGAATGTTAGAGATTGGGAAGGGCCACTCCGGTTCTGGAGAGCTGCAGTACACTTTGACACCTATTCAACCAATGTAGTTAAATCTGGTGTCTTATAGCTGAGGTGGAACAAAAGCCAGCGGCGACTCCGGTCCTCAAGGAGTTGCCCATCCCTGGTAAGCGGAGGAATATACTTCATACATTAGACAAGAAGCTGTCATTCTCAGTTCTTCACCTCTCCACCTCTTTTCCCCCCAGGAGGGCAGTGGCGCAGCGCTGTCCATCTCCTCCAATGAAAACCCTGATCTCTGTTGGGGGACAACAACAAGGTAACGGCACCATGGCAACAGTGCCTTGCCTCTATTCAGCAACACTGTCTTTCATTCACTTCCTGACAGTTTTGTAATGATTCTATTCTCCACATTCACAGGTGTGTACGGTCTCCCTAGATGCCCTGGAGAGAGCTCCCATATCTGTGACTGGATTCGCAAGAAACTCAACTCAGGAGCCTACACCGATATTGTGCAAAAACAGTGAGTGTAGGCTTACAACTCAGAAGGAAATTGTTATGTTTGAGACAAGTCAGCAATACCCAGGTAATCAGTATGACATACTGTACATTTTTGAGAGGATGCGCAAAGAAAAGACAGTGCTTTGTGTATTGTGGCTGTTATCTAGTGGTACATTTGGAATCCTTGTCTTTATCAGCTTGGTGCAGGCACAGTACTGGCACGACCCACTGAATGACGACCTGTACAAAAAACACAGCCTCTTCCTGGCTGATATCAATCAGGAGCGGGTTAGTATGGTGCTCTCATTTTCAGAATCAGACGTTATGGTTGTTCATACAGTGCGGTTTGCCTTCATTATTCTCCTGAGGACTCTCCATAACTGTATTCCAATTGAATTCAAATTATCTGCTGCATTTCACCTCACAGGTGGTGAACGAGACTTACAAGAAGAACCTCCAGCTGCTGGACAAGTTTGTGATGGTCAAGTTCTTGCAGGACAGCGTTGTTGATCCAGCTGACACAGAGGTAAATACTGGACACATCGTGACAACCTCTCTTGATGTACTGTCCTCCTCCTACACTGTAATTACTGATGCTAATGAACAAGATGTTTTTCATTTGCAATCTCTTTGTTTAGTGGTTTGGTTTTCTAAAAACGGGTCAGGCGAAAGAGACCGAGACCCTTCAGGAGAGTGTTCTCTATAGAGAGGTAAAACCCCATCATGTTTACGCATCTTCAAACAGACATGTACAGTGGGGCAAAAAAGTATTTAGTCAGCCACCAATTGTGCAAGTTCTCCCACTTAAAAAGATGAGAGAGGCCTGTAATTTTCATCGTAGGTACACTTCAACTATGACAGACAAAATGAGAAAAAAAATCCAGAAAATCACATTGTAGGATTTTTAATGAATTTATTTGCAAATTATGGTGGAAAATAAGTATTTGGTCAATAACAAAAGTTTATCTCAATACTTTGTTATATACCCTTTGTTGGCAATGACAGAGGTCAAACGTTTTCTGTAAGTCTTCACAAGGTTTTCACACACTGTTGCTGGTATTTTGGCCCATTCCTCCATGCAGATCTCCTCTAGAGCAGTGATGTTTTGGGGCTGTTGCTGGGCAACACGGACTTTCAACTCCCTCCAAAGATTTTCTGTGGGGTTGAGATCTGGAGACTGGCTAGGCCACTCCAGGACCTTGAAATGCTTCTGACGAAGCCACTCCTTCGTTGCCCGGGCGGTGTGTTTGGGATCATTGTCATGCTGAAAGACCCAGCCACGTTTCATCTTCAATGCCCTTGCTGATGGAAGGAGGTTTTCACTCAATCTCACGATACATGGCCCCATTCATTCTTTCCTTTACACGGATCAGTCGTCCTGGTCCCTTTGCAGAAAAACAGCCCCAAAGCATGATGTTTCCACCCCCATGCTTCACAGTAGGTATGGTGTTCTTTGGATGCAACTCAGCATTATTTGTCCTCCAAACACAACTAGTTGAGTTTTTACCAAAAAGTTATATTTTGGTTTCATCTGACCATATGACATTCTCCCAATCTTCTTCTGGATCATCCAAATGCTTTCTAGCAAACTTCAGACGGGCCTGGACATGTACTGGCTTAAGCAGGGGGACACGTCTGGCACTGCAGGATTTGAGTCCCTGGCGGTGTAGTGTGTTACTGATGGTAGGCTTTGTTACTTTGGTCCCAGCTCTCTGCAGGTCATTCACTAGGTCCCCCCGTGTGGTTCTGGGATTTTTGCTCACCGTTTTTGTGATCATTTTGACCCCACGGGGTGAGATCTTGTGTGGAGCCCCAGATCGAGGGAGATTATCAGTGGTCTTGTATGTCTTCCATTTCCTAATAATTGCTCCCACAGTTGATTTCTTCAAACCAAGCTGCTTACCTATTGCAGATTCAGTCTTCCCAGCCTGGTGCAGGTCTACAATTTTGTTTCTGGTGTCCTTTGACAGCTCTTTGGTCTTGGCCATAGTGGAGTTTGGAGTGTGACTGTTTGAGGTTGTCTTTTATACTGATAACAAGTTCAAACAGGTGCCATTAATACAGGTAACGAGTGGAGGACAGAGGAGCCTCTTAAAGAAGAAGTTACAGGTCTGTGAGAGCCAGAAATCTTGCTTGTTTGTAGGTGACCAAATACTTATTTTCCACCATAATTTGCAAATAAATTCATTAAAAATCCTACAATGTGATTTTCTGTTTTTTTTTTCTCATTTTGTCTGTCATAGTTGAAGTGTACCTATGATGAAAATTACAGGCCTCTCTCATCTTTTTAAGTGGGAGAACTTGCACAATTGGTGGCTGACTAAATACTTTTTTGCCCCACTGTATTTCCATCTATTTGAATAATATAGATTGTAGTTTGATATTGTATTGATATGGTATCGGTTTTAAGGATCGTCTGGGACTGGCAGCGATGGAGGCAGCTGGGAAGCTGGATTTCCTGGCCACAGAAGGAGATCACCTCCAGTTCACCGATGAGTGGTTCAATGCCAAACTAGTGCCTTACCTGCGCTAAATACACCCAGCTAGCTACACTCTGACATTTGAGTTGACGTACGCACACACATTACTATTGCACTGATCATTCCTATCATATCGATACCATCCTGCTGTTTAAATCGAATAATGCACTATTTATGATTTTTAAAACTGTTTTACCAAGTTAAACGTACTACCACAGAGAAATAAAGTTAGTTGGTTCTCAGAGGTGCATGAGTCTAATTTTGAGATATCTATTCAAGTTTAAATGTAGGATCATTTGTTTAGCACTATTTTGGAATAAAAATGAATTATAAAAAGTGTGGTGGGTGTTTCTTTGCCAGTAGTGTAATGGTAAATAACATGGAACTAATGACATGATAGGAAATCACTGGTTCTGAACTAATTATCACTAATTACCAAGCTCACAAAACATCCCCCTCTTCATCTCATATTTGGCCTGCTCTGACTGTTCAATCGGCCAATAAAGAAAAAAAACCCACATCAGTTTCTTTGATCACACAATCTGACTCAAGACTGACTTATATTGCTTTTTTTTTTATGTCTTCCTCCAGTACTAATGAGCAAAATGTTGATTCTTGACCCAAATGAAATAAACTCCACATCAGAGCATGACAGCTACAAGAACAGGATAACCACAGAGGTTGTAGTAGAGACAGATGAGTGGATAGGTGGGTTGATGATGGCGAGTGGGGTTAAGACAACTAGCATTAAAAATACATGTTTATACAAATTACAGCAGATAATCCAAAACTCATTCCGAGATCAAGGCAACCCCAAACTTAACCATTAATGATCAAACAGTATTTTGACGTCTTGTCGCTATAACCACTTCCAATCCACATCATTCTCTCTTTGCCACCATTCGCCTCCATATTGTCTGAATAATATGGAATGTTCATTTTCAATGCCAAAGGGAATGTGTCTTGGAGGTTGAGCAAGGAATGAACATTTTTATTTTATTTTTTACATTTCATCTTTCAATATTTTTTCAACACCATTTTGCTTCAGTGTTATGATAAAAAAAAGAGTGACCCTGCACGTAATTGATCATTTGACCTATTTAAGAGTGATGACACAAATGTTATATTTAGTCAATATCTATGAATGTTAGCATTGTCGACTGTAAAGAGGGGTTGGTTGTACATGTGCTTCACGGCTAAATTGCATAAATGGAACTGAAACCTTGGACCCCTAAACACATGCCTCCCCCTGACCAGAGGGGAAATCCAATTAACGATTGGTTTAAGGAAACATTGGCTGATGTTTAGTGTTTAACCACAGGTGTGATAAAAGCTTTGCTCCTTCGCGTTTGCTATTACATTTATCATTAGCAGGAAATCAAAAATCAACCTGGTTGTTGGCAAACCCATTTGAATACGCTCACTGGTCATGAGGATAACCGAATCGAATAACAAGCCGCTCCCTGCAATTGGCTGAAGGAATGCTCCAGATAAAGCAAGCAGTCCTCTCATTGGCTGAAGGAAAAAACCGCTAAAGCTTTGATTGGCAGATTGGAAAAATATGGGTGCGGTTGGCATCTCAGTCTACTTTGTGGTTTGGTTAGCTGGTCGGTCGATCAGTCAGGTAGGCATTTGCAAAGGGGAGGCTGTTTCGAGTGCTGCGCCTCTATCCAGCGATCTCTGTACAAGTGGTGACAAGCTTCTTGCCATCCCAGACAGTCTTGAACTGCTCAGGAACAGGGATCTCAGTCTGAGAGAGAGACAAAGGAGAAATGGTAGTTTATCATCACTTTTCCACATCACATCAATTACCATGTTGTTCCATAATTGCCTTTATAATGCCAATTAGACAGACAAGATTCCCCCATAGATGTACTCACATAGTCTCCGTCTTTACCAGGTACCAGCACGTTCATCTCTGAGCTCTTGGCGCTGACGATCTCACACTCCAGCGAATCTTTGCTCAGGTACACGTGGCAGCCGTCAGTCTTGTTGATGGAGATGGTGGGAACTTTGCCCAAGACCTGAACACACCAGCGGGTTATGTGTGATTCTACTATGATTAAATAAATCTGGTTGGTACTGTGCAGAGATAAAAGCCATAAAAGTTTAGAAAACATGCAAAGTAATCTGTAAAATGTCACACCCACAATCAAACTGGAGACTTTTAATATGTGAATGACAGTCAGACAAAAGCTGATATGATTTGTTGTCACCGTTGTGTGATATTGCCATGTTCATTGACTGAATGACCAGCTCCTTTCAGTATCCATTTTCTCATTAAATCGAGATTAGAAATACACACCTGAACCTTGACGTCCCTGCAGTTGATAACCTCTACAATGCCCACGACGTCGTCAAAGACCAGACCCAGTTTCTTACAGTTGTCTACAAGAGAGGAACCCTATTAACAAATGCCCTTCGTTGACCTTTGACTTTAAAATGTGTCCACACACGGGTACGTCCTTACCTAAAGTGATGGAGTTTATCTTGCCCTTGATCTGCAGGGTGCTGTTGTTACACTTGAAGGCGTAGACCACCTGCTTGAGCTCTGTGTCGCTGATCACCATGCCCTGTACACCCTCTTGGTTCTCCTATTTGTCATTACACAGAGGAAGAGGTTAGGGGTTAGAGAGGAAATACACTCCACTCCTGAAAATGCAATGGCTCGGGACTGTAGTGATCAGTGCATGCGAAACCTGTGCATTCAGCTCAGGGGTAAACCAACAGCCCACTTATCTAAAATGCGCCCTTCGTGAGTTCACTGTAGTGGAAACTCTGCTTATATAGTAGATTCTTTCATGGTAAACCAAGTGGTTTATAAATATTTGTACATAATAAAGCCTTCAACATTTTCCCATGAAGCAACAAGTAAACAAAGCCAATATTTATGGTTGCAAACCAAAAGGAGTCACGCACACCACTGTTTGGAAACACTGCAGCGTTACCTAACGTTACATGTGTTGGGAAACACAGCTAAGTCCTTATAGTAACTGTCCAGTGTTTCCAGATTTCTATGAAAAAGTACCAAAGTCTTCCTTCCAAACAATGGTAATTAATGTATGTTAAAAAGCAGTTTCTCTGTGTTGGAATGGTGTGGGCTTAAAACGGTCATTCAAAATATGAACGAGAGTAGACCGCTGATTGGCCAGCTCATCCTCCATAAGGAAACAGCATGCATTTTGTGTTTTTAATTTTTGTAAGTTTTTTTCTCTCCAATTTATTCTTTGGACACAAATACAAGTATAGAATATGTCAACAACATTATTTGAGTTTGAATTAACAGAATATGAACTTGTAAAATTGCGATTTTCACTGGACAGTTACTTTAAGGATCTGACCCCAATTTTCGCCTAAAATGACATACCCAAATCTAACTGCCTGTAGCTCAATACCTGAAGCAAGGATTTACATATTCTTGATACCATTTCAAAGGAAACACTTTGAAGTTTGTGGAAATGTGAAATGAATGTAGGAGAATATAACACATTAGATCTGGTAAAAGATAATACAAAGAAAAAAAAACATGCGTTTTCATTTTTTATTTATTTAAATACCATATTTGAAATGCAACAGAAAGGCCATAATGTATTATTCCAGCCAAGGCGCAATTTTGATTTTGTCCACTAGATGGCAGCAGTGTATGGGAAAAGTTTTAGACTGATCCAATGAACGATTGCATATCTGTTCATATCTGTTGTATCAAGACTGCCCAAATGTGCCGAATTGATTTATTAATACATTTTCAAGTTCATAATTGTGCACTCTCCTCAAACAATAGCATGGTATTGTTTCACTGTAATAGCTACTGTAAATTGGACAGTGCAGTTAGATTAACAATAATTTAAGCTTTCTGCCCATATCAGATGTTGATGTCCTGGGACATTTTTTTTGTTACTTACAACCGCAGGCTAATCACATTAGCCTACATTAGCTCAACCGTCCCGCGGGGAGGGGGGTGACATCGATCCCGTAGAGGTTAAGGGCCTCTGGAGAGAGAACATTGCCCATAGGAACCTTTTTCCTATAGGAGGAACTGACCGTCAGAGAAGCAGATGTGGTGCACTGACGAAGCGTTCCGGGCCTGTTTGTCAGACCGTCTTTGTTTCTCTCTGGCTGTACGGTTAAAGCCCCGTCACTGAAGCTATACTGCCTCTCCAATCCAATCTGCCTCAACTCCCAGCCTTACTTCTGAAGCCAAATATAGACATTCAATCTCCATCTCTACCATATCAATTTAAATGTTGTTTGTTTTGCTTTTTATGTGCTTTGAGATTTTTTTCTGTTAAAGCGCTATACAAGTTCAATTATTGTATACCAGTGTAAACGACTTGACAAGGACCAATATCTCACCACTTTCCACTTTTTGCCATCAAGCTCCAGAACGGGGGGCAGCTTGCGAGAGGGGGCGGCGGTGGCCTCTGTCTTGGGGGAGCTGAAGGGCTTGGGCCCTGTGTGCACCGGACCGGTCTGGGTCCTCAGGTTGGGGTTCTTGTGAGTCATTTGGTCTTTGGGCACATGCTTCAGGCCTAGGGACAAAAAGTAAAGGTAGGAAGGAGAGGGGAACACAAATATTGACATTTTTGTCATTTACCAGACGCTATTATCCAGAGTAACGTACAGTAAGCACAAATATACTGTAAGATGGGTGAGACATGGTGCTACTGTCCTGGTAGACAAGGAGAAATGCCTTTACATAACGGAAGACTCTGTATAATGAATGTAAAGGGCTGGGGTCAATTTGCTTCTCACATTGTATTATTCTCTTGATCCTTTATTTAACCAAGTAAGTCACATTGAGATCGACATCTTTTTCAAGTATGTTTCAAAGTACTTCTTAAATCAATTGAGCTTCTGATTCTTGAGAACTTTTGCTGATGCATTATTCGACATGTACCCTTGGTGATGTCAGCTCCCTTGTTGAGGGAGGCGAAGAGGGCGTTACGGGTGTCGGGCCCCTGGTCTCCGCCACCGCCAGACGACCCGCTGAAGTCCATGGGAGGGGGAGGAGGGCCGGGGGGAGGAGGAGCGCCACAGGCAGGGTGAGCTGCAGAGGCCGAGGCTACTGGACCCTGGGATGGACAAAAAACAGACATCACATTGGTTATACACATGCCTAGACATGGTCATTTCCTGCTGTTAACAACGGGGTCTAATTCAATAAGGCGCAATGTTTGGAACTGTGCAGATAGGAACGGGTGACAAGAAACCAACACATTGGTGATTTTACCATCCGCCCTCTCTATCACACAAAGAGCCTTCTTGTTGCACATAAAACCAAAGACATTACTTGACAACTGGGTGTGATGTTGAGTACTGTGCCGATAGACAAGTCAAACAGAGCCCAGTCTGACAATTCCATACTCTGCATGACAGGTCTTCATATATGTTAGATAAACAGAATTAGAAGATTTCTATTTGGATCCGTTCCGCCTTCTTAAACACGCCCATGTCATTACTTCACTCATATGGTAACGGTTTGGGTCACCTTTCCCTACCCCCAGCACTAAGTCTGTTGTTTATGAGCAGCCGATAACGTGTATCCCTCCTGTAGTGACATGAGAAGTAAAGAGAGAGCGAGAGTAGGGTAAAATGACTCACGCTCTTGCTCCAGGCCAGTCCGGTGGTGTGGTGCTGTTTGATGTAGTTCTGCAGCTCAGTCCAGATAGACAGGTAGGCCTTAACCCAGTCCACATGCTTCTGGTCCCTGAGGAGTAGGACACAAGGCAATTTAGCTTAGCACAACAGGAGGGTGACCAAAAGGATGAAGAAAATATACAGTATTCAACTATGAGATTAAAACCAGAACTTTTTGGGGTTTTGGTTTTAATTTAGCAGACGCTCTTATCCAGAGTGACTTACGGTCGCAATTAGGATTAAGTGCCTTGCTCAAGGGCACGTCGACAGATTCTTCACCTACTGGTCCAACGCTCTTAACCGCTAAGCTACCTGCCACCCACTTGGCAGTCAGAAAAAGGTTAAAAGGCCAACAAACAGCAGATGGTCCTTACTTCTCCTTGTAGTCCTTGAGCACACGGTTGGTGTAGAACTGGGCAGCATCCTGCATCTCCTTCACATAGGGACCTGGCTTAGGAGCCTGGAAGAGCAAGAACGTCACAGGAGATTTATTGCTCTTCAAACAGCCTGTGTGGACACAGCTCGTGCGATGGCTTACAATGGTTTTTAGATGCATGCATTGCATCCACTGGCATACCAAAGTCTAGGTTTAACTTTGTTCATTATTGATCAGACTAAAATGCAGCAGTTCTCATTCATATTCATTACTCAAAATGATAATCAGAATTCCAGTTTCAACACTGATGCACTGTTGCTAAAGGGACTGTTTCAATTTCACTGCCAAACAACCGTCTCAGACTTCTACAGAATGAAAGACGTGCTTGTTTCCGGAAATCACACACACACACTGGTGACAATGCCAAGGCCCTCCACTCACCATGGCGACCCAGCCGAAGGCAGGCACACTTTCGCTGACGGCCGAGAGGTGGTTGAAGAGGGTCGAGGAGCGGTTCTGCTCGCGGAACGTCTGCACCTGCTGGATCACTTTGGAGACGGGGGCCAGGAGAGCAGTCAAGGATGCCTATAGATGGAAAATAACCATGACTTAAATCATAACATCCTAGAGATGCAAATAAAGGAATGTATTTGCACCTGACGACAAAATCTAATCACCAACCAGGGTGGAATAACGTGCAATTAATTACTTTGAATAATATGTGGCAAGAGAATGTAGGAAAACCATGCCATTGGAATCAGTTGATTCAATACCAATATATCCATTAATGAGACAATTAAAGTAAATACACTGTTGAGTTTATCTAAATAATGACATTCTGTTGAAAACTATGTCATGTCCAGGGTCAAGGTGATTGCTGACGGGTGAACCAACTCACATCAGAGGGCTTCTGGGAGCAGGAGGCGGTGACAAGGAGCTGTCTCTGACATGAGAACGCCTGCTTCATCATGTCCGCCTGACAGAGGGAGAGACAGAAAGGGATGAGAAAAGGTCCAGGTTTGGTTAACTGAATCATTCACATCCACCAATAAGCATGACATGAGACCTGAGGAGCATTACTAGCCAACTTTTCCCTCTAGTGCAATTCAACTTACATGCTTCTGGACGTCGCCCCCTATCTGCTGGCTGAGGGTCATGTACTGGCCAACAGAGCCCGTGATGATGGCATCATAGGCCTCCACGTAAGCTGCCACGACTGCAAGGAATGGGTGGCAACAGGAAGAGATACCAATGTTTATACGATATGTTTGTTCTGCTTGTGAGTCATGTTTTAATTTTACCTCCATTATCAAAGACAAAAAAACGATGACAACTGGTACTGTGGAAGTTCCTTTAGCATTATTAGGACCTGGACTCGCAATTCAGTCTCAGTCTTTCCATGATTTCTCGCATCCGTGTTTCCGTGAAAAGGGCTACAATATGAAATATCCTAGGTTACCTCCAGAGCCTCCAGCAGAGCCACCGCCACCTCCACCGCCCGACGCCGCCTCCAAACGACCCACAGCCACCTCCAGCCGCTGCACCAGACTTGCCAACGCCGCCATTCCTGGGGACAGATGACACATCAGCTGATGGGTTCAGTGGTCACTGATTGTTTACTATAAAAGTATCACAAGCGGTCGTTGACAGCAAGTGGTTTTGACTGCAGAAGTCTGATTCATTTCGGCTTTTCATTTAAAGTTGTGCATTATTAGGCCTTCTTGTCTCGGTATGTTAGTCTGTCTTTTGTCATTCCGTTACTCATACATTGTCTATAATTATATATATTTTTTTTTAAATCAGAGATCAGAGATACAACTGGACAGAAAACAACCAAAAGAGGGAAGACAAGTTCTAACTTTAACCAAACTAGTGGTTAAAGAATGAGTACTGGAATGGGGTTGGGGGACAAGACCTCCTGAGTACAGGTATGCAGGGAATAATACTGGCCTTCCCTCCCTGTCATTCCCATTATGCAACCTTCACCCGGGCCAGATTACATCAAAGCAACCACTCATAACTACACTGAGCAAAAAATATCAAGCGCAACATGCAACAATATTTTAATTTGACTGAGTTACAGTTCATATAAAGGAAATCAGTCAATTGAAATAAATTCATTGGGCCCTAAATCTATGGATTTCACGACTGGGAAAACAGATATGCATCTGTTGGGTCACAGATACCTTAAAAATGTAGGGGCGTGGATCAGAATAAAGGTAGGGGCGTGGATCAGAAAAAAGGTAGGGGCGTGGATCAGAAAAAAGGTAGGGGCGTGGATCAGAAAAAAGGTAGGGGCGTGGATCAGAAAAAAGGTAGGGGCGTGGATCAGAAAAAAGGTAGGGGCGTGGATCAGAAAAAAGGTAGGGGCGTGGATCAGAAAAAGGGTAGGGGCGTGGATCAGAAAAAAGGTAGGGGCGTGGATCAGAAAAAAGGTAGGGGCGTGGATCAGAAAAAAGGTAGGGGCGTGGATCAGAAAAAAGGTAGGGGCGTGGATCAGAAAAAAGGTAGGGGCGTGGATCAGAAAAAAGGTAGGGGCGTGGATCAGAAAAAAAGGTAGGGGCGTGGATCAGAAAACCAGTAAGTATCTGGTGTGACCACCATTTGCCTCATGCAGTGCGACATCTCCTTCGCATAGAATTGATCAGGCTGTTGATTGTGGCCGGTTGTCCCACTTCTTCAATGACTGTGTGAAGTTACTGGATATTGGCGGGAACTGGAACATGCTATCGTACACGTCGATCCAGAGCATCCCAAACATGCTCAATGGGTGACATGTCTGGTGAGTAGGCAGGCCATGGAAGTAGGACATATTCAGCTTCCAGGAATTGTACTGATCCTTGCAACACAGGCTGTGCATTATCATGGTGAAACATGAGGTGATGGCAGTGGATGAATGGCACAACAATGGGCCCCAGGATCTCGTCACCATCTCTGTGCATCCAAATTAAATTGTGTTTGTTGTCTGTAGCTTATACCATAACCCCCCCATGGGGCTCTCTGTTCACAACGATGAAATCAGCAAATCGCTCGCCCACACAGCTCCATACACATGGTCTGAGATTGTGAGGCCGGTCGACGTACTCCCAAATTCTGTAAAACGACGTTGGAGGCGGCTTATGGTCGAGAAATGAACACTAAATTGTCTGGCAACAGTATTGGTGGACATTACTACAGTCAGTATGCCAATTGCACACTCCCTCAAAACTTGAGACATCTGTGGCATTGTGTTGTGTGACAAAACTGCACATTTTAGAGTGGCCTTTTATTGCCCCCCAGCACAAGGTGCACCTGTGTAATGATCATGTGGTTTAATCAGCTTCTTGATATGTCACCTGTCAGGTGGATGGATTATCTTGGCAAAGGAAACATGTTCACTAACAGGGATGTAAACTAATGTGTGCACAACATTTGAGAGAAATCAGATTTTTGTACGTATGGAACATTTCTTGGATCTTTTATTTCACCTCATGAAACATGGGACCAACACTTTACATGTTGCATTTATATTTTTCTTCAGTGTACTCCAGATAGACCTGATGCATGTCTAGGCTAATTGAACAGAGCTAAATCTATACTCAACAACAGTCCTCTGTGTTGACAAAGTGGGAAGTGATAAGAGTTGTTAGAGCTTCTCTACTGTTGTAAAATGCCCTTGCAGGAGTGCAGACACACACAGACACACCCTATAGGCTGACATTGTGTAATAGAAACCGGATACCCTGTTCATCGGAGTGACTGTCTCAGGTACTGTCAGCTGAGTGGAAACACAGTCTTCATCCCATTAATGACGATCCATGTCGCTCTATTCTCCTGGGATAATACCCTCACCATTCACTTTCCCAGAGCAAAGCATTGCTTGTGACATAGGGCAGGGTATGCAAAACGCTACCAAATAAATCAATGGCTCTTGATTTGGTTAGAGATACATTGTTCTGTATAGTGTACAGATGATCATTGATCACTCATGAACTGCACTTTCTGTATTTACTGACTGTATACAGTGCATTCGGAAAGTATTCAGACCCCTTTTGTTATGTTACAGCCTTATTCTAAAATGGATTAAAATAGTTTTCCCCCTCATCAATTTACACACAATACTCCATAATGAAAAAGTGAAAACAGGTTTTTAGAAATGTTTGCACATTTAAAAATAAAACCTGAAATATCTTATTTATATACACTACCGTTCAAAAGTTTAGGGTCACTTAGAAATGGCCGTGTTTTTCAAAGAAAAGCAACTTTGTCCATTAAAATAACATTAAATTGATCAGAAATACAGTGTAGACATTGTTAATGTTGTAAATTACTATTATAGCTGGAAATGGCAGAGTTTTTATGGAATATCTACATAGGCATACAGAGGCCCATTATCAGCAACCATCACTCCTGTCTTCCAATGGCAAGTTGTGTTAGCTAATCCAAGTTTATCATTTTAAAAGGCTAATTGATCATTAGAAAATCCTTTTTCAATTATGTTAACACAGCTGGAAACTGTTGTTCTGATTAAAGAACGCAATAAAACTGGCCTTCTTTAGGCTAGTTGAGTATCTGGATCATCAGCATTTGTGGGTTTGATTACAGGTTAAAAATAGCTAGAAACAAAGAACTTTCTTCTTAAAAACGTCAGTTTCTGGCAATTTTGAGCCTGAAATCAAACCCACAAATGCTGATGCGCCAGATACTCAACTAGTCTAAAGGCCAATTTTATTGCTTATTTAAAATCAGTACAACAGTTTTCAGCTGTGCTAACAATAAAAAATAAAAAAGGTTTTCTAATGATCAATTACCCTTTTAAAATTATAAACTTGGATTAGCTAACACAACATGCCATTGGAACACAGGAGTGATGGTTGCTGATAATAGCCCTCTGTAGATATTCCATTAAAAAAAGTGTCTAAACTGTATTTCTAATCAATTTCATGTTATTTTAATGGACAAAAAAAAAAAGCTTTTCTCTCAAAATCACAGAAATTTCTAAGTGACACCGAACTTTTTAACTGTAGTGTAAGTACTCAGACCCTTTGCTATGAGACTACAAATTGAGCTCAGGTGCATCCTGTTTCCATTGATCTTCCTTGAGATGTTTCTACAACTTGATTGGAGTCCACCTGTGGTCAATTCAATTGATTGGACATGATTTGGAAAGGCACACACCTGTCTATATAAGGTCTCACAGTTGACAGTGCATGTAGAGCGCCGAGGCACAGATCTGGGGAAGGGTACCAAAAAAATGTATGCAGTATTTTTTATTTAACTTGAACTGAAGTCCCCAAGAACACAGTGGCCTCCCATCATTCTTAAATGAAAGAAGTTTGGAACCACCAATACTCTTCCTAGAGCTGGCCGCCCAGCCAAACTGAGCAATCTGAGGAGAAGGGCCTTGGTCAGGGAAGTGACCAAGAACCCGATGGTCACTGACAGAGCTCTAGAGTTCCTCTGTGGAGCTGGGAGAACCTTCCAGAAGGATAACCATCTCTGCTAGAGTGGCCAGATGGAAACCACTCCTCAGTAAAAAGGCACATGACTGCCCACTTGGAGTATGCCAAAATGCACAAAATATTTTCAGACCATGAGAAACAGGATTCTCTGGTCTGATGAAACCAAGATTGAACTCTTTGGCCTAAATGCCAAGCATCACGTCTGGAGGAAACCTGGCACCATCCCTACGGTGAAGCATGTTGGAGGCAGCAACATGCTGTGGGTATGTTTTTCAGCTGCAGGGACTGGGAGACTAGTCAGGATCGAGGGAAAGATGAACGGAGCAAAGTACAGAGAGATTCTTGATGAAAACCTGCTCCAGAGCACTCAGGACCTCAGACTGGGGCGAAGGTTCAGCTTCCAACAGGACAACGACCCTAAGCACACAGTCAAGACAACTCAGTGGCTTCGGGACAAGTCTCTGAATGTTGTGGACCAGATAAAACATTTCTGGAGACCTGAAAATAGCTGTGTAGCGACGCTCCCCATCCAACCTGACAGATCTTGAGAGGATCTGCAGAGAAGAATGGGAGAAAATAGGTGTTCACAAATACAGGTGTGCCAAGCTTGTAGCGTCATACCCAAGAAGACGCATGGCTGTAATCGCTTCAACAAAGTACTGAGTAAAGGTTCTGAATACTTATGTAAATGTCTTTTTATTTTATACATTTCTAAAAACCTGTTTCTGCTTTGTCAATATGGGGTATTGTGTGTAGATTGAGGAAAAACACAATTTAATCAATTTTAGAATGCTGTAACGTAAATGTGGAAAAGGTCAAGGGGTCTGAATACTTTCCGAATGCACATCATTTGACCATCTTTGAATGTGTTATGTATGCAGAACCGCAACCAAACTTTCCCCATGGGCATAAAGTAATCTGATCTTGTCAAATTTGCTATCAGTGCATACCCTTGACCTAAATGTATGGGCTAGGCCTGTGCTTGTAAAATAGGCTCTTCAAGGGCTGGTGGACCCAGTCCAACTTTTATTTTACTTCCGTGCAATGACTCAACCTAGGCCTGCTGCTGTGGTTAAAGCAGGGTGGGTCAACTTGTGTTGCTTATATGGACAGTTAGGAAACGGTGCTTAAAGTGCACATGGAAAGTAGGAAGAAGACATCTTCTAATTGCCTAATTGCGCACTGCAGCTACGGACGGTTGGAAGTCCTCCAAGTGATGAGCACCTGGAAACTAGCCTGTACAGGGAAAATAAATCTCGGTTTTCTAAAACTGCAGGTTTCAAGCACGTTATTTTATTCAAGGGGCCATTGGCAATAACACATTGTTTCACTAGGTTTTGGCCTTTCTAGGGAGTTTTTCCTAGCCACCGCGCTTCTACACCTGCATTGCTTGCTGTTTGGGGTTTTAGACTGGGTTTCTGTACAGCACTTTGAGATATCAGCTGATGTAAGAAGGGCTATATAAATACATTTGATGATGATGATTTGACTTTTCAGCATAGATACCAGACCCTGTAAACGAGG
The DNA here is from genome assembly GCF_016432855.1 of Salvelinus namaycush. Lineage (NCBI taxonomy): Eukaryota > Metazoa > Chordata > Actinopteri > Salmoniformes > Salmonidae > Salvelinus > Salvelinus namaycush. The sequence continues at coordinate 32,887,268 of NC_052333.1, forward strand.
GATTTTAGTACGTTACACAATTTCTCCAACACACTCGGGGTAGACGTGCGTTCAGACATACTAGGGAGAAGGAGCTTAGGCGCAGTCTGTCTGCGGTGTGTTCTGGTCAAGGATAAAAAAAATAAAAACGTATTTTCTGCTTTAGTAACTAGAAATGTATGGCAAATATACGCCGGCGTCTTGCGCCTACCGGTATCCAGAGTCATACACACCGTTTGGGCTAGACAATGTTCCATCAAGCTATCATGGCTAGCTAGCTAGCGAAGCACCGCTAATCTTCACAAGCCGATGATAATGAGATTGGGAGTCGGCCGAGGTAGCTATCTATAGTTAGCCTATGCTAGGTAGCTAGCTGGAAACAATGAAATAGCTAACGTTAGCTGTGGCGTATTCATTATGCAGATTCTGTTGCAAACCCTTAATTAAAAGGAAGCAAACGGAACGAAACGGGATTTGAAACCTGAATTTGTCCAATAGAAACCCTCGCTTTACTCTTTGGTTCTTAAACGGTAACGTAAACGGTTTCCGTAATGAATACTTACAACACCCTGTTTTGACAGGAAGAGTATGGGTTGGTTAACAACAACCTCAAACGATTTAGCTAGTCAGCTCGATCCCCTCCCTGTCTTTCGGCATTCCTGTATTTTAATGCATACCCCTCCCTTGTAGTGTTGCACACTAGTCTGCGAAAATAAATAACTACACATTTGGGTTGAGTCGTTTTAACATACTGAAATGCATAACACTATTCCAATAATGCATCATGGAATAATGTCTAGCTAATACAATTTGACATCAAGCCAGCAATCATAATGTTAAATCATAACGATCATTTCTGAACGATTCCTTCATGCAATGAGGTCGGCGGCGCATTATGACATGGACTATTATGCACCTAAAACTATTTACAGAGGAATAATATAAAGCAGCATATGCCCACAGAGTAACAAAACCTCATCCTTACCTGCTAAATTGGACAAGCACTGATTAGGTCTTTAATCACGGTCAATTGTCTGTAGGAGCTAGCAGACTTACTGCTCTGCCTATTCTTCCAGTATAAAACAGATAGTACAGTATGAAGATGGGCTTAAACTGCTTCTCCAATAGAAATCCCCTATCACGCTTGTAGGCGATGTCATGGCGACGTTGGCTAGCTAAGCTCATGCGTAGAAACACGTCATCGGGTCTAACGGTCGTCTCGTGTCAAACTGCGCACGTGCAAGACGTCAAATCAAAGGCACTCCTTCGATATAAAGTAGTTTTTTACGAAAATTAAAACGTGTCAGTTTGACACTTTCAAACGGTTGGAGTAATACCATGTTCAACTACTTAAGACATTGGCTCGAATCTAAGTTGTGCTTTTAGATTTCGAGAAAATTAACAACTAAGGAAGAATTGTTCCCTTCTCTCATTGACTTCTCAAACCCTAAACCCCGACCTGCTCTGTTTGGTCTGTAAAGCAAGCGTTCCCGAAAGTCTCTCGATGTTGCGCCTCTGGGTTTAGAAACTCTGTGGAATGACTGTGGACGCTAGGGCTGTAACCACGCGGAGTTTCCGCTCTTATTCGCGCAACAATTCCTTTCCCTTATAAGGAGAAGAGAGAGTGCAGATACGTGAAATAGAACACAAAAACATTATTCCTCATCTTCTGAAATAAAAATGTCTTCCCACTCTCTGGTCTCAATTGCAATTTATCTGTCATTGTTCGAAACACAGCATGGCCCCATCACTGTTATAAATTGCTTACAACGTCATACTGTGGGTGCGTTCGTAAATTCGCTCTGGCTATCTACTCCGATTAAGAACACTCGTATGAGTGTGCCAGAAGGCAGAATAACTGATGAATGTACAAATGCTCAACACCCGTTGAATATGGCCGGTGTCAGTAAACGTCGGCAAAAAAAGCATAATACAATTGTTGACAGCAGCACAGTTACAGTCACCAAAGCTCTGGATAACATGAAAATAGCCTAATCAGCTCTGCTAGGGTGAGTGTCTGGAAGTAGCTAGCCAACATTAATTAGCCAGTTAGCTTGGGTGCTTGACTGCCGTTCTGGTCAGAACGCTCGGATCAACCCTACTCCTCCGCCAGAGCGTCCAGTGTACGGTCTGAATTTACCAACGGACAATCTGTCAACACCCTGAATTTACGAACGCGCTGAGCGCACTTTTACACTCCAGATATATCAGCATCTGGTAGTAGGGTAGGCCTACTTTTGTGACTTCTATACTCCCTACCCCTCAGCCTCACCACAATTCAACAGTCAGCACAATTTTGGGCCAGTTTTGACTACCTATGTAATGGAGGTGGTTCAGTCAACCACACTGGCATGATGAGGGATCTTACTAGTGAGACCTAAATGCTTGCGTTAGCTCCGCGGCCCAAAGCAATGTCTAGGCTTTATATCAGTGGGCTAACAGTCTTGTGGTGTACAGACAGAGTTCAAATCTAGATAGTCACATTGGTGCATTGACCGGGATTTAGTCAATTGATGCAGCCTATCACCGGTCAATGTGGAGGAGGCCTGCAGTGTGACGCCCAACCTTTAACTTGAAGAGGTCGGGTCTAAGCTCAGAAGGCATCAAGATAATCAGCTTCATTTTCAAATGTTTTTTTTATTGGCCAACAGTCTTGTTGAACCCAGGTTCAAACCCAGACACCAGCATATAGATCTCCACTGCCCTTCTCACCTTAGGCTGCCATAACAACCAGTAAATATATTTTATCAGTATCACAGCCAGTCACATGAGTGAATGACAGCCATCACTGAACTGATTTGCTTGGTGTTAGTAGTTTCATAGGTTGCAATAAATGGGTTAATAAACATCATTGGTTGCAAGTAGTCTCTTAAATCGAAAAACAAGTCAAATCAAATAGTTGAACACAGCGTTCCCCCCCTAGTTCTCATCTGAACACATCTCTGTTGTGTAGCTATTTCGGGTTAGGGGATAACAAGACACACCAATCCAACTGAAACAACGGCATTGTTTAAAAGTATTAGCGACAGACTGACTGATCTAGAAATCACCTTGCATCCAAATAACAGTGATCAGAGACTGTAGAATTGATACTTTCAAGCACCAATTTGGTTGTTAGCCCACCCACTCAAAATCTCTGATGGGAGTTAGATTTAAAGGCATGCTCTGGAACTTTGGCAACTACTAAGTCTTTTTCACTCTTCATTTTTTGGGCTCATGAGCGCTACTTTCAGAACTACTGGCTAAAAAGCATACAAAAAGTACTAGAGAATCTCGAACTCTCAATCTCATTACGGAGTGGGTGTTGAAAGCCATTAGGTCAACACTCAGTGGTGTGATGATTAAACAGACGTACAAACTGCACCCTGTCTAGTCTATGGAGAGATCAATGTCAAGCAGGCCGAATAACATTAATGAGACCACAGGCGGCCAACATCTCAGATGGCTTCATCTCATCATTTAGTGTTATGAAGCACTAAAGGGGAACCACAGTCAGTAATGGTCAGCCATAAAAGAGAATGTGAAATCTGTAAGTGGCAATAGAATAGATAGCTGTGCGGCAGTGTTTTCTCAATGGTTCACAGTTGGTCCCTCCTTGGTCAGAGAGCTAAAGACTTGTTAAGACTGGAATAAACAGCATTTGTTTAGATTTTTTCAGATGTTTTAGATTAGCCATAGCTTTAAAGACTTTGGGAGTCTTGACAAAAAAAGGTGGACAAAGTAAAACATATTTGATTTTAATTTACAGATAATCCAGTTTCATAAGGTCTGGTCACATAGTGAGGAGAATACTTCACTAAAAGGATTGTTATTTAACAATTAAATGAACACAGAATCCCTTAATTTTGTGGCTGCTCCCTCTCTGCCGCCACAGTGGACTCCCAGAATGCTGCCAATCTTTCATAAAAATGTGCTCGACTAGCGCATTGGAGGAATAGCATGAGATGACTTTGCACTGAGAAAGGTTTAGTAAAAAAACGATTGCTTATTTCACAGAGAGTTCCTCCGATTAGATCGGGGGCTTTCCTCTTAAACATTCAACAACCAAAATAGTATCTCTAAAGTAAGACTGAAGGGTCAGGTTCACAGTAATCTTCATGCAAAGTGACAACACCACTCAAGTTTGGAGGAGGTACATGTCGGGCAATGGAGAATCCCACCGCTCTGTATCTACGGCTGAACTGAATGAATTGCTAATCTGATCAATATGTGTGGATCAGCACTTGTTCAGTTAGCAGCCTGTGAGAGCAGTGGAGATGCAGACAGACATAGCCACGGTGAGCGTGAAAAAGTGTCAGGATCAAAATGGTCAGCCAAAATAAATCTTAAAAACAGACGTTAAGTGGTCTTCCAGGTTCGAACAGTCGTTAGTATCTGAGGTGAGTAGGAAGCATTGCCCCTTTCTTCCCCATGTGTCATTGGTGTCTTCATCATCATCTCCCAGGGACACAGTAATAGGGGTGGAGGCGTCAATGTTGTGTACTCCAGTGTGTCATCCAGTGAGTTCCTACAGTATGAGGCATGGCTCTCGAAAAACAGCATTTCCCAGGATCCTCTGACTCTGACCAGCATGGCTGACAGAAACAAAAGCAGTTTCGACTCTCAATGCTGGTTAAGTGTCAAACACACAACGCTTTTCTGAAACGACGTTTTGGCACAATTACCAAAAGCGCACATATTTCGATTTTTAGACACATTCAGGCACACACAACATGGATAACTCATGCAGACCTAACCACCATTCAAACATTAATACATACCACAACTGCAACTGTGCTCTCATGGACAGATATCTAGATTTGTTTTCATCGAGACAAGTCACTTGTCAACCATATTGTAATCTGTCAGAGTAGAGTAGGAACATGCAGGCAAGTCTTCACTAGCAGTCTTCCGTTTTCTCCTGGAGGGGGTACATTCTCAGCACTCAACTTGACATTCTGACCATTCGTTACCCTATCACCCCCCCCCCCCCCCCCACACACACATTTTTCCTTTAAATGGTCTGTATTTCTCAAAGGTTAAACCTAATTTCCTTAATCTTGGCTCAGTGTGGGCGCAGGGAAGTTTAAATACGGGGGTGTGTGGGTGGGAGGCTTGACCCCGTGCCCAACAGGGTTCTCTCTCATTCTCCAGGACCCATATGTCTTGAGTGTCCTATGGGTGGAGAGGTGTACGGTTTGTATGGTGGAGAAGAGCAAAAGAGAGTGGGTGGGGAGGGTTTAGGGGTGGGGAGGGGTGTTCCACCACCCTCTGTTGCTATAGCAGCTCCTCTCTTTGCTTTTTGCTCCTGGTGGGGCCCTGGCCGTTTTCCAGGGTGCCGTTGTGAGGTCGGAGGAGGTGTCCTCGTTCCCTGTCTGTCCATGGGACGCCTCCCTGGCCGTCGTCACTGTCCAAGTCCGAGTCAGAGCGCATGAGGGCTGAGGACGAGGGGGCGGGGGCCGGCTTCATTCGGCCTGGTGGGGGAGAAAGGGAAAGGAATAGGAATTTGCTGTTTTCAATATATTCTAAGATAATAAGACACAGAGGGTAAGTGTGTTACCAGCTCGGGGTGGGTGTAGCTCCAGGCCGTCCTGCTCTTCGCCATTAAGCATCTTATAGCGGCTTTTGCTCTTGTGGCGCATTTTACCCTTACGCCTGTTCAAAACACACAGTCCTGTCAGTCTGCTTATTCCACATTACTGGATGGACAACAAGCATGTATTTAAGACAGAGTAGCACGCCATGCAATGTAAACGAAGCAACATAATATTAATGTACAAAAATGTCAAACTCAAACGTTAGTGGCTCTCTTACCCGCGGCAACAACACACCATTCCCCAGACAACGGTCGCGACGGCAACCACGATCATGAAGGATGCTATGGTCACATACAGCACACTCCATTCTGAAAGAGAGAGGGTCAACATAAGTCGCAGGTTGTCAGAATGAGAAAGCGCAAATTCAGCACTTGATATTTCCATGACGTCGCTTTCCACTGTGTATCATACTCAGAAGTAAATTCATGCAGTCACATGAGTCTTCACAGTGTCCTAATGTATAATGTCATAATCTTCAATTTCACGAGTGTCCACTCCGCTCCTCACCACAGTTGCTCTCTTGGTCCCACAGCTGTCCTTTGATGAAATTCTCCATCCAGAAGGAGTGGCAGATGCAGGTCCGCGTGAATGAGTCGCAATCCCCGTGACTAGAGCAGTTCAGCTGGCAGACTGCAGGGGGAGAGAGACGTTAAGAGACGTGAACTTTGAATTCCGTCAGGCCACAGGTTTTCTAGAGTGTTCTTGACATCTTCTTGGTCAAAGACGACAAACCTATCCTAACTGTCTTTTATTACTCGTCTATCTAACCTGGAGATTAATAAAACAAATATATTAAGCCAAACTTGAAGTTGTAAGTTAAAAAAGAGGTAAGGGTAAGTCAAAATACTAAACTAAATTGCCCATACTTTAAATATAACAAATGTAAAAACATTATAAAAATATATATATTTCATTCATATAGCATGTTTAATATCACAGCAAACTCTCAATAAATGCTTGTCATGTAAATGAACTAAGTCTCAATTCATTAGTCCGAATACATTTCTCCATCCATGTCATGCTTTTCTCTTGTCACGTGTCTGGATACTCACTGACTGTGTCCACCCGCCGTGCCTTGAAGATGAGGAAGTCGTTCTTCTGTTTGCGTAGCTTGTTGCGCAGCCCCAGAGCCACACTGTGACCGGACAGAGGGGGGCGACCCGGACCCCCAGACACCAAGAACACCAGCCGAGTACTGAGAGGAGAGGAATGGAGATGGGAAGAAATTAATAGATTCCCTCAACCAGCCTAATTATGAATCATTCTTAGTAATTATAACCATTGCCTCTTAGTTTGGTAACAAAGAATCTCTCATGTCCACACCCTGTAAGGGTGGTAACAAAGTTACACATTGTAAGCGTGGCAATTTTTTACATTTAAATTACACATTGTTCAAAACAACACATGCTAAAACGTGTACAAGAAAGAGTATGTCAGAGAAAGAGTGAATTCCTGTGTTCTTGCACTTACATTGCAACTAAGTAACTTACTGTGCCAATAAAGTTGAGTGAGTTGAAACGAAGAGACCGAAACATAGAGGAAAGGAGCTGACCTGTGCTCGTTGAAGGCGCTGACTTCCCGTACGGTGATGTCACTGTCGAGCACGCCCAGCAGCACGCCCACCTGTCTGAGCAGCATGTCTCTCTGGCGGTGGGACACCTGGGACACAGACACCTCCAGCACCAGCTCCACCAGGTCACGCTGCCACACGTCTGACAGGAGAGAGAGGGTGGAGGACAGAGTGAGGGAGAGGAAAAGAAGACATTGGGATAATGATAGTGTGTGTAGGACCCATTTCTGCTGTGCTTGTGTGTGTTATCCATATAGTATTTATCCTACTTCCCATAGATCTGAATGGATTGGGCGGGAGGAATATAATGGAAAATAACCCTAGTGTATCAAAAAGCTAGCTGTAGCTATAGCCACATCTATTTTATTCTTTCAGACCAAGTGTCGAGGGGTTGATTTTGGGGCTGTGTTTGTAGTCCATAAGGAGCCCACTGACCCGGTTTGACCTCTACAGTCCCTCTGTCTGAGCTGCTCTGGCCCTTGCTGTCTGTCACAGTCAGAGTGAAGCTGTACTTTCCCTCCACCAGGTTAGTGAGAAACAGCACCGCCTGGTGGTCAGAGTTGTTCAGTACATCCTGGGGGACAAAGACAACACGACTCTTCAGACAAGATGCATTTGATTTGTATTTGATCAATTACAAAGATATTTTGTCTTATGTTGATGACACATTTCTTAATTCAAAGACATTGAAGACATTGAATTATGTTATAATTGCAGAGCGTTGTATTTTCGAGCTGCATGCAATGGCCTACACTACTGCAAAAAGAAAAGTGGAAAAACTGGTCTGACCAGAACACATACTTGTTCAAAATATTTCCAGTAGTAGGTCATTTGTATGCAAATATTATTAAGTAGAATGTTTATCATGAGAAATGCAAGAGCAGATTGCATTTGGTCAGAATGTTTTTACCTAATACAACATGAAGAGGGAAATGTATGCTATATTGTACATTTTCTGTTTACTTACTATATTGTATGTTTGCCATAGCTTCCCTAACACTTAATAATATTTTCTGTAAATATTTCTGTTATCCGTTATAGTACCACGGAGTGCTCTCTCTCACCCCTGCTGCAGGACTACTGTCGTCACGGGTCCACAAGTAGCCGACTCCACCCTTGTCATCTGTGGAGTGGGAGCCGTCCAGGGCTGCAGTCCGCAGGGGCAGAGAGATGGCCGGGCTGGACTGGACATGGGCTACTGGGGGTTGGTCTAACTCTGGTAAAGAGAAGACAAGACACCTTTAAAGGACATTACCGTGCCAAAGAGTATTCTGAAGTACTCAGTATGCTGTTTCTCTCCATGCACCTGGTAATAATATAGGTGTGTGAGTTATGCTTCAGTTATACTTCAAAGGGTTTTGAATAGTTGAGTGCGTCTCGTGTGAGACCTTGTCTAGCCTGTTTCTGAAAGCTTCAGAGAGTTCCATCTCTGACACATTTCTTTGTCGGCAATTCTATATTAAATCAAGTTTCAAGTTTTTAAATGTCACAAGTACAGTGAAATGCCTTTCTTGCAAACTCAAACAATAACTGTGTTCGTCTGGTAAAATCTCAGCACCCAGAAATAAATCAGAGGTTAAGGAAAAACCTACTCTTGCGAAATCAGGAAAGAGAATTTAAACAAAAACACACACACAGGAAAATTACCCTCTCGGACAATGACCGTGACCGTGTCGGTGCTCGCCAGCTTCCTCTCGTCCGTCACGGTCAGACTGAACTCGTACTCGCCCACCTGCAGCCCCGTCACCGTGGCAACGGCGCCATCGGCGTTCTCGATCTTCACTCCGTCCGGACCCCTGAGAGACAGGCAGACAGACAGACAGACAGACCATCACAGAGTCAGACAGGTGGAGAAACAGCAGTTCCACTATCCGCTGTCAGCACATAGCGCTGAACTGGGCCATATAACATGAGAGATGGAATAGAAGAGTGCTCCAAAGAGTCTCCTCCACTCATCATATTGCCTCTGGGAGTTGAACTAAGTGTCACTCTCATACACAGAGAACAGCGAGTGTGTAATTTACCAAAGGGTGCTGTGTGTTTATTTGGGAGTGTGTGCGTGAGCGAAAGTGAGCATGCATGTAGATGAGTGCGTGTGCGTCTATGTGCATGTTGGATCTGTCTGTCTGCCTTCCTGTCTGCCTGCCTGTGAATACTGACTTGCTCTGTTTCCAGTGGTAGGTGGAGATAGTCTGGTCGTCCGTGCTCTTGCTGCCGTCCAGAGTGGTGCGGTCCACAGGTAAGGTCAGCTCCTTCTCTGGACCGGCGTCTGCTACTGGGGGCTTATTGTTCTCTGAGGAGGATGGAACACAAGCAGGCTCAGGAGAACATAGATTGGTGACATGCTAGGAGGACAATATCCACATAACTATTTTCACCTACAGAATCGTGCTAGTTTTGCCTGTCTCTATTCTCAATGTATGTTTCATCAAGGTTAAACCAACATCCATTCAGATATGTTATATAACAGCAAAGAATTAGAGAAAATATGTGTGGCTTATTTCATGTGAATCAGGCATGATATTCACGCAACTGCAAGATCACAGAAGGGAGGTAACAGCACTTTCCATTCATTTCTCTTGATGCTATTCCCAATGTAAGCCTCAACAGGGTTAAGCCAACTCACATTCAGATAAGTGACACAATAGCATTGGTGTTGACATTAGCCATAGATACACATTATCTATATGCTGCTGGCTTACCTGGCTGGACGATAACAGTGACCTGTGCCGTGTCCTGTTGTCCAGCTGTGTCTGTGACAGTGAGCTGGAAGGTGTAGTCTCCTTCCTGCATGGCAGACAGCTGCAGAGCGGGAGTCCGAACGCCCTATAGAACGAAGAGAATACTATCAAGATAGGAGAGAAGAATTTCCCTTATTTCTTTTGTGTGTCCCGAAACAAAGAATTTCCACCTTCAAACAACAATTTGATAAGGCTATCATGAAAATCAAATTCAAATAAAGAATAATAAAAAAGACCGAATCCCCTCGATTGCTAAGACAGACCTGTGCATGGTCTCTGACAAACTGAAGCTCCCCCTGGTGCGCCTCTCTCACCTGCATCTCCACCACCTTGCCCTTGCTCTCGGGGCTGAGCGACCACTCGTAGGCCAGCGGCTCGTGGTCGTCCGCGCTCTGGTTGCCATGCAGTGTGACAGCGTTGCGCGGTAGTGTGATGACCTGGTTGGGCCCGGCGTTGGCCACCGGCCGGTAGTCCACGGCCTTGTTGACCGACAGCGTGGCCTGGGTGGAGCTCTGGGCCCCGTCCGAGTCCGTAACAGTCAGACTAAAAGGGGAGAAAATAGGGGACAGATAAAAACACACCAACTCATTTGTTTGAAGGTGAAGTAAAAGGTGTGATATTGAAGGATGGGGGAGGACGGCTTTGATTGAACATACGCTTAATTCGAAACCAACCCCTAACCTCTAACTACTTGGTACTCTGCTAGGCACGTGTATATCTGAGATGCTAATCTGAGTACTGTGCAGGAAGGTCCGCTTTATGACAGATAGGAATTTGTCTAACGTCCTCCTTGCTTCTAAGACCCACAGTAGCCTTCACCTACAGCTGAAATGGGGAGAGTGGATGAGGGGCATGGGCGAATGCATGTGAAATGGTATGACGCAAACATCTGAAGTAAGAGATAGAAAGGGAATACAAGGTAGATCATGCCCATAGGGAAAAAACTAGAAAGAAGTACCTCAAGAGATATAAAGCGATATGTAGAGAATATACAAGATGATGCATGCCCATTGAGAAGACAAAGTAACAGTGCCTGAATGTGTAGTTCCCTGGGACAAGGCCGGTGAGGGTGAGGATTTGGGTGTCTGCAGAGACCTTCTCCTCCCTCAGCGGGCCCTTCACCTCCTCCCAGTGCCACGCCACCACCTTGTCATCGTCTGTGCTCTCTGAGGGGCCGCACACAGCGAAAGGAGGAAGACAGGACATGAAGAAGAGGGGAAAAGAACTGGTTAAATGTATAGGCCAGCCTGCCTATATTTTTGCCCCTGTCTCAACCCTGACTACTACAGTTTGTCTTCCATTGTTTTATGTAAGGTGATAATGTAAAAACTGCCCAGGGTGTTGTTTGGAGGACCTTTGCACCAAGCTGAAGATCAACATTAGTATTTTAGGGCAAATACCGGTTCTTGACCTAAAATTGTCAAGCTATAATTTCAATGTACGCTAGTAGAGCTATAATCTAAATAAAGACACCCTTGACCAATTCTGTCTTTTTTTGTCAGGAAACAACTAGACAAGATGCAACATAAAACCCCTTTTGACATCCTCAACAGATGGTGCAATTCTAGTTTATATGATTTGATTGAGACTAAAAAGCCAGGTGCACTCACGGCTGCCGTCGATCACGGTGGAGCTGGTTGGCAAGGATATCTCCTGGAACTTTGGGGAAACCACAGCGACTGGGAGCTTGTTTACCCGTAGCTCTGTGAAGTGGAAGAGGTTAGCTAATTGGCTGAATGGTACAGCTGGGTTGTGTTCATTAGCGAACGCGAGGCAAAACATTTTTGCAATGGAAAACTAAAACGAGCATTTCTTATTGGACAACTCCAGGTAATCCATCCCTGTTTCAGTCTGTTATCTTCCATTTGGTGAGAATGAACATGACCCAGGTATGAGTCATTGTCGACATTTCAGTATAAGCCCATTAATGGGAGAGTCAGGGGAGGTGCCCTTTAATATGTTACAGATTACACATGTTCCTACTAATGAGCATATCAAACACAGTCAATACGAGTCATGTTAGTTTAACCCCCACCTGGTTTGACTGTTACGTTGACAAAGCCCTCTCCGTGTGCTCCGTCACCGTCCACCGTCACCTCAAACTCATACAGTCCCACCGTCAGCTGAACACAGGAACAAGAGCCAGAGAAAGGTTGAATTAGAGCGAATACTATAGGAATTGCTTCTCATAGTACTACAGTACTGTATAAATGGCTCTAGTCATACATTCAATCAGTTAAGCGGCCTGGGTTTGAACAGAGAGAGAGAGAGAGAGAGATAACGGTTGAACTAATTCAAAGAGCTGTACCTTGCTGAGTTTGAGTGTCTTGCTGTGTTTCCCCTCCATCTCGCCACTGTAGTCTTTGGGATGAGTTCTCAAGAGCCAGTCAAGTGCATAGTCGGTCCCTGTCGAGAAGTGAGACAGAAAGAGGCGAGTCAAAGCCGAGGATGTAAGCGACGAGGAATGACATGCAGGGATACAGAGCTATCCTTGGTACCCGGCTGTTTTCTGCAGTAGCGCTCTCCTTTGTCACCGTCATGCCAACTTAAACAGATAAGCGTATGTAGAATTCGGGGTGAGATGTGGACTACAGAGGGTGTGTATAATACAGGTGTATGATACAGTAAAACAAAGTGATAATGCAGGTAGGTTGAGTAGTAGTACCTGGCTGGGGCGCTGGCACCACAAAGGCATTGAGTTCCACCTCGTTGAGCGGCAGCGTGACCTCCACACTCTCGCCTGCCGACACCACCAATTCCCGGACTGTCATGGAAACCAGAGGCATTACATGGACTAAAATGGAGGACGGAGCAACTGAAACAGCAGTTAAGTAGATAGAAATCTGCAGTAGGTGCCCGTTTTTGAGCGGGAGTAGATGTTTAGAGCTACATGCTTTACCTGCCATGAATACATACCTCAACACATCCAATGTTGTTATTAGCATGCTATTAACCCAAAAGTTGTCGAGGGTGGGTTTTGAGGGATACTAAGTTTAGTGTCCATTGCCTTACCAGCCTGGGTTGGTGATGTAGTGATTCTAGGCGCAGTAGCGGGAAGCACAGAGCTGCTGTTGGAAGACGCTGGGTCTATGGTGTCCTCTGATTTAGAGTTCTGCTGTGAGGGTGATGGCGCTTCTCCACTTCCATTAGTTAGCCGGCTGTGATTCTTATCCGATGTTTGAGGGAAAGCTACTCCGCCGGTGCCGCCGACTGTTGGAGCCGGACGCTCTGCATCCTTGGAAACTCCCTGCCAAGATATGGATGTACTTCAGATGAGAAAGGAAAGATGACTAAAGACATTGGCTACATTGTACAGTCTTCAATAGCCTTCACGACGTGAACCACTGCAGTTAAGAGATTGCATGATATACAATAACACATAAGTCAGGGAAATAAGGTTGTCATGCATGTAGAAATGTATATGAAGTTATTTAGTATTTGTATCCATCTACTCTGTCCCAGTGATCCTGGAAGGAAGCACGGCGGTAAACAGTCATTTACGACTCAACTACAGAACAGTAACTTTCCATTGACTCACAGCGCTAGAATGTTGGTGGTCCGACCCATGTTTCTGGCTTACGGCCTCACTTCCCTTTCCTGTTTGTGCCCGCCTGAGCCTTCTCCTCCAAGCTGTGGTGGTGCCCTTTGAAAATAGCTGCAGGAGCCCCAGGGACTCAACGTGGGGCTGGGGGAGAGATGTGACTTCACAGACTCCTCTGTTTGAGCAGTTCAGCAGCACACAGTGCCCCCCCAGGCTCCAGACGGCGCTGCAGGCTGGCTCAACGCAGCAGGATTCCCAGCAGCTGGCGCTGCCCCTCCCCACGGCCAGGGGTCGCCAGCCTAAATCGACCACGCTGCTCCAGTGGATCCCCAACACTCCCCCCGTCACCCTGCAGATCTCAGCAGATACACCTGGAGAGGGAAAGAGATGTGATCAGTGACTTTGCCATCTGGGTCAAGGATGGGTAATTTCAGATACATTGGCCCCTGAGTGTGTTGGTTTTAGTTCCTTCTTTCTTAGCGCTGGGAAGCCAGTTGCATGCAGTCAGAGCAATCGGTGACACTAATGTGCTCGGCAGATGAGAACAGCAGCTGACACTGGTTTTGCACCCCACAGATTTAAGTCATGGATGTTGCTTTATTGACAATACCTTTTTTAAGTTGTAACAAGCTTTAGCTTAGTATGTTATCTTTCTATAGGCGTATGTACCTTGCAAACGCAATCTCTTAACATACAGTAACACTCCAGACATGCATGAAGCTCAACTGTTCAACCAAGTCATAGCGGTAAAAGGGAAATGAGGCCTTTCCCTGACAAAAGACAGAGATTAGGCTACATTATCACCAAGGTCAAAAGTCCTATCACCAGGGCCTCAAGAACATAAACAAAAAGGCAGTAGACAGAAAATACCCGAGCCCTGAAGCAAGCTTCCAGAAAACTGGAACGGAAATGGCGCTCCACCAAACCGGAAGTCTTCTGACTAGCTTGGAAAGACAGTACCATGCAATATCGAAGAGCCCCTGCGGCTGCTTGATCAGCCTACTTTTCCAACCTGATTGAGGAGAATACAAACAATCCAAAATTGCAGTATTCCCCAAGAGAGGATGGCCTTCAATTCAGCAGTGATGGATTCCTGAACTTCTTAGACGAAAAGATCATGACCATCAGAAAGCAAATTACGGACTCTTCTTTGAATCTGTGTATTTCTCCAAAACTTAGTTGTCCTGAGTCTAAACAGAACTGCCAGCACCTAAGATAAATGGAGACATTCAAGGTTATTAATCCTGTATCTCTCGAAACGTTCACAAAAATAGTCATGGCCTCTAAACCTTCCAGCTGCCTACTAGACCCTATTCCAACGAAACTACTGAAAGAGCTGCTTCCTGTGCTTGGCCCTCCTATGTTGAACATAATAAATGGCTCCCTATCCACCGGGTGTGTACCAAGCTCAATAAAAGTCGCAGTAATAAAGCCTCTCTTGAAAAAGCCAAACCTTGACCCAGAAAATGTTAAAAACTATCGGCCTGTATCGAGGAATCTCCCATTCCTCTCCAATAAAAAATAAAAAAAGCTGTTGCGCAGAACTCACTGCCTTCCTGAAGACAAACAATGTATACGAAACGCTCCAGTCTGGTTTTAGACCGCATCATAGCACTGAGACGGCACTCGTGAAAGTGGTAAATTACCTTTTAATGACGTCAGACCAAGGCTCTGCGTCTGTCCTAAACCTTTGACACCGTCAATCACCACATTCTAATTGGAAAAAGTTTGGGGTCACTTAGAAATGTCCTTGTTTTTGAAAGAAATGCAACTTTTTGTCCATTAAAATAACATCATATTGATCAGAAGTAGAGTGTAGACATTGTTAATGTTGTAAATAACTATTGTAGCTGGAAACTATTGATCTTAAATGGAATATCTACATTAGGCGTACAGAGGCCCATTATTAGCAACCCTCATTCCTGTGTTCCAATGGCAAGTTGTGTTAGCTAATCCAAGTTTATCATTTTAAAAGGCTAATTGATCATTAGAAAACCCTTTTGCAATTATGTTAGCACAGCTGAAGACTGTTGTTCTGATTAAAGAAGCATTAAAACTGGCCTTCTTTAGACTAGTTGAGTATCTGGAGCATCAGCATTTGTGGGTTTGATTACAGGCTCAAAATGGCCAGAAACAAAGATCTTTCTACTGAAACTTGTCAGTCTATTCTTGTTCTGAGAAATGAAGGCTATTCCATGCGAGAAATTGCCAACAAACTGAAGATCTCTTACAAAGCTGTGTACTACTCCCTTCACAGAACAGCGCACACTGGCTCTAACTAGAATAGAAAGAGGAGTGGGAGGCCCCGGTGCACAACTGAGCAAGAGGACAAGTACATTGTAGTGTCTAGTTTGAGAAACAGACGCCTCACAGGTCCTCAACTGGCAGCTTCATTAAATAGTACCCGCAAAACACCAGTCTCAACGTCAACAGTGAAGAGGCGACTCCGGGATGATGGCCTTCTAGGGTATCGTTGGACGGGGCCACAGTGAGCCCCGACCCGTCTATCTCCCTCTCGACCTCACTCTCGACCTCTTGGTGTAAGAGCTGTGCTTTGGCAAAATGGGTGGGGTTATATCCTGCCTGTTGGCCCTGTCCGGGGGTATCGTCGGACAGGGTCACAGTGTCCCACCCATCTATCTGTCTCTCTCGCTACCTCAATTTAAGGGCTTTATTGAAAGTGAAATAAAGATATATTTTTTTACAGCAAACATTACACTCAAAGAAGTTACAAAATAATAAAAGACATTCCAAATGTCATATGTGCAAATAGGTAAAGTACAAAAGGGCAAATAAATAGCAAAAATATGGATTGTATTTACAATGGTGTTTGTTCTTCACTGGTTGCTCTTTTCTTGTGGCAGCAGGTCACAATGCTGCTGTGATAGCACACTGTGGTATTTCACCCAATAGATATGGGAGTTCATCAAAATCGGTTTGTTGTTTTCAAATTCTTTGTGGGTCTGTGTAGTCTGAGGGAAATATGTGACTCTAATATGGTCATATATTTGGCAGGAGGTTAGGAAGTGCAGCTCAGTTTCCACCTCATTTTGTGGACAGTGTGCACATAACCTGTCTTCTCTTCAGAGCCAGGTCTGCCTACGGAGGCCTTTCTCAATAGCAAGTCTATGCTCACTGAGTCTGTACATAGTCAAAGCGTTCCTTAAGTTTGGGTCAGTCACAGTGGTCAGGTTTACTCTCTGTTTAGGGCCAAATAGCATTCTAGCATGCTGGGCAGGCAGGCAGCTCAGACGGCGCTGGGCAGACGAGCAGTGCAGGCGGCGTTGGGCAGACGGCCGACTCTGACTTGCTCGGACGAGGAGAGGCGAGAAGGATCGGAGGACCAATGTGCAGCGTGGTAAGTTTCCATGATTTAATACACACGAAAACAATACACTATACAAAATAACAAAAAGAACTAACCGTAACAGTCCCGTGTGGCACAAACACTGACACAGGAAACAACCACCCACAAAACCCCAACACAAAACAAGCCACCTATATATGATTCTCAATCAGGGACAACGATTGACAGCTGCCTCTGATTGAGAACCATATTAGGCCGAACACAGAAACAGACAAACTAGACACACAACATAGAATGCCCACC
The DNA here is from genome assembly GCF_016432855.1 of Salvelinus namaycush. Classification (NCBI taxonomy): domain Eukaryota; kingdom Metazoa; phylum Chordata; class Actinopteri; order Salmoniformes; family Salmonidae; genus Salvelinus; species Salvelinus namaycush. The sequence continues at coordinate 32,904,285 of NC_052333.1, forward strand.
CAGCTCACGTCCTGACCAACACTAAAACAAGCAAAACACATAAGAACTATGGTCAGGACGTGACAATAGGTTTCTCAATTTCTTTCTTAGATATTAGCATTCTTCATCAAACCATTTGTCATTGTTGTTCATTTTCTTAGGTTTTCTGCTTGAAATTAAGATTTGATAGGGTAGCTGAGAGGTAAAATATACCATTTAGGTTTTCTACTGCCAAGTTGTCCAGGACGTTGTCTAAAAGGGATTGAATTTGTTGTTGCTTAATTGATTTTTGGTAGGTTTCCACACTACTTTCCTTCCTTTTGTAGCATTTCTTAATATTATTCAGTTCCTTTGGCTCTCTCTCTCGACCACTCTCTCTCGACCTCTGAATGCTCGGCTACGAAAATCCAACTGACATTTACTCCTGATCTGTTGCACCCTCTACAACCACTGATCATTATTTGACCCTGCTGGTCATCTATGAACGTTTGAACATCTTGAAGAACGATCTGGCCTTAATGGCCAGGTACTCTTATAATCCCCCCCCCCCCCCTGGCCACCCCTCAGAGCCTGGTTCCTCTCTATGTTTCTTCCTAAGTTCCTTCCTTTCTAGGGATTTTTCCCTAGCCACCGTGCTTCTAATGTACATCTGCATTGCTGGGTTTCTGTATAAGCACTTTCTGACATCTGCAGATTTGAAAAGAGCTTTATAAATACATATGATTTGATGTGTCTCTAGACAAGACATGGCACCAACCATCACCAACTCAGACACTCACTGAAAGCGCACCTATTCCCATGGCTATTGTTGCCATAGCTCCAGACGCTCCAGAGCTGAATATTGTGGGATGTGGGTGTAACTTGAACTCCCTGTAACACTGCTTGCAGCAATTGAGCCTCTCTGCTTTCTTTTAGAGAATGGACCCTTTTGCCTCTGTTTAGTAATTTCCTCCCTCCCAGGCCTTGTGGCATCACTCACCCACACTGTAAAAACAGCCATTCGGAGTGGAGCTACCACTGAAATATGCATGCACGCCTCAGAACCAGCAGGCAGTACAAACAATTACTAACAACCCGATAAACACACAGTATGCTTCAGTTCGGATGGTGTCTAGCCGAAATCAGCTAGGCGAACCAAACAAGTGTGCTCGCATACTCCCTTAATAGACCTTCGCTTGAAAAATGAAAAAATAAATAAAATTGTACCGTTTGTCCATTTTGAGACCCCATAGCCAGTATATAATTCCTCATAACAGTCCGAATTAATTTAAAGATAACTCAACAAATCTGTCATCAACACATTTTTGCTGAGGAGATCTTACATGATGACCTCACCACTCACATTATGTGCGCGAGCGTTGCAAGATAAATGTATACATAGTTTTAGTCGGAAGTTTACATACACCTTAGCCAAATACATTTAAACTCAGTTTTTTACAATTCCTGACATTTAATCCTAGTAAAAATGCCCTGTCTTAGGTCAGTTAGGATCACCACTTTATTTTAAGAATAATAGTAGAGAATTATTTATTTCAGCTTTTATTTCTTTCATCACATTCCCAGTGGGTCTGAAGTTTACATACACTCAATTAGTATTTGGTAGCATTGCCTTTAAATTGTTGAACTTGGGTCAAACGTTTTGGGTAGCCTTCCACAAGCTTCTCACAATAAGTTGGGTGAATTTTGGCCCATTCCTCCTGACAGAGCTGGTGCAACTAAGTCAGGGTTGTAGGCCTCCTTGCACGCACACGCTTTTTCAGTTCTGCCCACAAAGTTTCTATAGGATTGAGGTCAGGGTTTTGTGATGGACACTCCAATACCTTGACTTTAAATTGTCCTTAAGCCATTTTGCCACAACTTTGGAAGTATGCTTGGGGTCATTGTCCATTTGGAAGACCCATTTGCGACCAAGCTTTAACTTCCTGACTGATGTCTTGAGATGTTGCTTCAATAAATCCACATAATTTTCCTCCCTCATGATGCCATCTATTTTGTGAAGCGCACCCGTCCCTCCTGCAGCAAAGCACCACCACAACATGATGCTGCCACCCCCGTGCTTCACGGTTGGGATGGTGTTCTTCGGGTTGCAAGCCTCCCCCTTTTTCCTCCAAACATAACTATGGTCATTATGGCCCAAAAGTTCTATTTTTGTTTCATCAGACCAGAGAAAATTTCTCCAAAAAGTACCATCTTTGTCCCCATGTGCAGTTGCAAACCGTAGTCTGGCTTTTTTATGGCGGTTTTGGAGCAGTGGCTTCTTCCTTGCTCAGGTTATGTCGACATAGGACTTGTTTTACTGTGGATATAGATACTTTAGTACCCGTTTCCTCCAGCATCTCCAAAGGGTCCTTTGCTGTTGTTCTGGGATTGATTTGCACTTTTCACACAAGTACGTTCATCTCTAGGAGACAGAACGCGTCTCCTTCCTGAGCGGTATGACGGCTGCGTGGTCCCATGGTGTTAATACTTGCGTACTATTGTTTGTACAGATGAACGTGGTACCTTCAGGCATTTGGAAATTGCTCCCAAGGATGAACCAGACTTGTGGAGGTCTACAATTGTTTTTCTGAGGTCTTGGCTGATTTCTTTTGATTTTCCCATGATGTCAAGCAAAGAGGCACTGAGTTTGAAGGTAGGCCTTGAAATATATCCACAGGTACACCTCCAATTGACTCAAATTATGTCAATTAGCCTATCAGAAGCTTCTAAAGCCATGACATCATTTTCTGAAATTTTACAAGTTGTGTAAAGGCATAGTCAACTTAGTGTATGTAAACTTCTGACCCACGGGAATTGTGATAGTGAATTATAAGTGAAATAATTTGTCTGTAAACAATTGTTGGAAAAATTACTTGTGTCATGCACAAAGTAGATGTCCTAACCAACTTGCCAAAACTATAGTTTGTTAACAAGAAATTTGTGGAGTGGTTGAAAAACTAGTTTTAATGACTCCAACCTAAGTGTATGTAAACTTCCGACTTCAACTGTACATGTTATTTAATCATTTCATCCAAACTGCTCGTGCACGTCTGCGTAGCCAGGCACTAAAATAGAACTTGGTTCTATATTTGACGCACTGCAAGTCCCGCCTCTCCCATCTCATTGGTTTATAGGAGCATATACCCACGTTGGTGAGTGAAAGCTGAACTGAGGTCCACACTCCAGTCCAATTGGTCTGAAGAAGACTGAAGGAGGAGAGATTACTAGAAACTAACTAGGTTTACCCTTTCATCTGTGGATTAATTGTCGGAGTAGAGGACCTTGTGCATTTCAGATAAAATAACAACCCAATGTTTATATCCCAGGACAAATTAGCTAGAAACAGCAAGCTAGCTAAATGGCCATGAATGTTTCATGCTTTCGACCTGTCCTCAAATTAATATAGTTGCTTCAGAGTTTGTTTTGATATTTCAACCTTCATGTCCTGATCGGTCTGGTGTGGATGGAGAAAATCAACATGCAGACGCACGCGAGTGCCGGGCACGCGAGTGCCCGGTCTAGTCACCATGTTAGTCACACAATTTTACAGTTAACTAAGATGTTTGGTGAAGTATTTTTTTCAATTAATAAATGTGCATGCCAACGAGTCGTCTCTTGTTCAACAACAACAAAGACTTTATTGAAGAATCCCTACTGTTGACCAATCACCGACAAAGGGGCGTAGTCTTCGGCTCTGAACTTCGGCTTGCCTCCCCCCCAAAAAAGTGTTCCCCCGAACAGCTAAAATAACCCTCACCGAAGTTCAAAACGAACAAAAACGTCACAAAATGTCGTCATAATGTATGCACGAACTCTACCGAACTCTTTCGGCTGGGAAGAATGCAGACGCCTTATGACACAAACTATGTAATAAAGACAAGCATCTATTGTTAGACAATGGTATTTATGTTGCAATGTCTCAAGATTCCATAAAGCCTCTGGTAAGTACAACAAAATAATCAAATCAATGAATAGATCTCATTCATTCTAACATCCTGGACAATCATGACATCACAAATAATTCCAGAGAAATGTATTGGTGCATTTTACCTGTGGGAGCAACTAAGCGGCACAAGAAGCTCAGTGATAGGAAGAGGAGATGTGGCTGTGTCAATCGAGGTCGACTCCAGCTGAACAGGTTCTGATATGCATAGGACATTTTCCACGAGGACCAAGGACCTGGACAGAACAGAAACAGTTGTCAGGATTGTACAACATTACGAGCCTGGAAATCCAGACCAAATTCCACTTAATAGTAAAACAATAGTGAAGCGTAGTATGCTTCAGTCTGGATTTCCAGGCTACAACATTACACCACCTTGATATAATTCAACACCGGCACAAACCAGGCGCTAAGCAGGGATTGACATTTAAAGTCTGAAAGGCGGCCTCCCGAGTGGTGCAGTGGTCTAAGGCACTGCATCGCAGTGCTAGCTGTGCCACTAGAGATTCTGGGTTTGAGTCCAGGCTCTGTCGCACCTGGCCGTGACCAGGAGACCCATGGGGCGGCGCACAACTGGCCCAGCGTCGTCCAGGTTAGGGGAGGGTTTGGCCGGCAGGGATATACTTGTCCCATCGCGCACTAGTGACTCCTGTGGCGGGCCGGGTGCAGTGCACGCTGACACGGTTGTCAGGTGTACGGTGTTTCCTCCGACACATTGGTGCAGCTGGCTTCCGGGTTAAGTGGGCATTGTGTCAAGAAGCAGTGCGGCTGGGTTGGGTTTCAGGGGACGCACGACTCTCAACCTTCGCCTCTCCCAAGTCTGTACGAAAGTTGCAGCGATGAGAAAAGAATGTAACTACCAATTGGATACCACGAAATTGGGTCTGATAGACAAGTCAGGAGTATTTTTGGTTGCCCCGAAGATTAGGATCACTTTTGCGAAATTGTAAATGAGCTATTTCCACGCAGAAGAACCATATACTCCCTGCCTTTCACCTACACATAGGGGAGGAATCAGAAAGATCAGTACTGAAAGTCTTTGTATTTTGGTTGTTTTCTGTAAAATAAATCTCAGAGCAGGCTCTGACCGCCATAAATTGTCTGTCTTTCACTTAAACAAATGGGGCAGAACCAGAAAGATCCATTTTAGGCTACTGGAATTCTTTACAGTTTGGTGGTTTTCACTTCTTTAAAAAAAATTGCGCCTGCCCAATGAAGCAACCTCAGAGCAGGCTCAACTTGCGTGACTATTCAGTTCACTTACCCCCGGCAATAGCCCAACCTCTACTGTAAATCCCAGCTAAGGCGATTGTACACATTGTATCATTTCAGGACATTAAAAAGAGTCAGACAGGTGATCAAATACAATTGCGCTCGTTAAGGTCACAATCTTTTATAGTACAGTATATTTACCTTTCTCCTGGCCAAGTGGTGGAAGAGGGTGGAGACTGAGAGCAGCTGGAGTTAGCTTATGTGGGGAGGGAGGTGAGGTGAAGGGTGAAGACAGGTCAACACCAGCAGTATGTAGAAGAGGAGCTTCAACATGACACTCCCCCTGACCCTCTACTGCCCTGGCAGACTAGAGAGCAACCTGGGGGAGGAGAGGGGGAAGAAATAAGTTTTCCTGGAGATGTTTTATAACGTAGTAACGAGTGGCTGCTCTATAAGCACTTGGAACAGGCTTCGGTTTAACAGAAATTCTGTTTGAGAGACTAATAAGCATTGTTAAATATCTGCCCGACAGGTGTCGTCGGTGTTGTCTCTCCACCCACTGACCTAAGCGTTCACGTCCATGCACTCTCCTTCTGAACATTGTTTATTGTAAAAGGTGAAGGTGCTGATGGAATGTGGTTAAGTCACATTTCAAATGTTGAAGGGACAGCAGAACAGCAGGTGGACTGCATTTTACGGTTATTAGTCCTTATGCTGAAAACAATTCTGTATCTATCCTCGATAGATTTTTTTATTCTGAAAACACAAGATGTCAGCAGGTACCAAACACGCATGATGAAAAAGGCCTTTCAAAAACAACATCAACATGTGGAGAGTTTCAGGTCATTTCCAACAATAATCTTTTTGCTCTTGAATTAGTCCATTTTTGGAACTGGTCATTTCAATGTAAAAGGGCCCATAAACACCAACGTGTGAAGTTCATAGGAACATGTCAAACATGTTCCTATGTCAAACATGCCACCATTTTCCATCCTAAAAATTAGGAATGAGCAAAGGCTTCGATTTCTTGTCAAACAGATGGAAAAAAGGGGTCTTAAAAAACATCTCGCAGAAAAAGTCTTAAAGGGCCAATATGCAGTTGCTACATAATTTTTTTAACTAATAAATTAATGACATGAACCCATTGATTCTAAAATAATACAACATAAATGCCTAATTAGCTTAGATCAACTGTTGTACCCCATCAGAACCCAAAATATAAGCTTGAAGTGCCTGAATAATTATTTACATAAGGTATCTGTTTGTTTTTTTAAAACCTGTTTTCGCTTTGCCATTATGAGGTATTGTCTGAGGAAATGTTTTTATTTAATCCATTTTAGAATAAGGCTGTAACGTAACAAAATGTGGAAAAAGTCAAGGGGTCTGAATACATTTCCGAAACCACTGTATACAGGGAGTACCACATCAATGTGCAGGGGTACGAGGTATTTGAGGTAGATACAGTATGTACAATGTTTGAAAACAAAGTACATGTAAACAAACATTGTATAGCCTTAAAACTATAATTTGGATATAATTGATGGTCAGTCCTTGCATCCATACCTCTGTCTATGAATTTGAGAGGGGTTACATTACCCCAGCCCAATCCCTCTGTCACGATCGTCAAAGGGACTGAGAGAGGACCAAGGCGCAGCGCGTGGAAAGTACATCTTCTTTTTATTTAAAGAAGGAAAAACAAAACAAACCAACAAAACAGACGACCGTGAAGCTATACAAACATAAGTGCTGACACAAAACACTTCGACATAGACAATTCCCCACAAACAGCTAAAGCCTATGGTTGCCTTAAATATGGCTCCCAATCAGAGACAACAATAACCAGCTGTCTCTAATTGAGACCCAATTCAGGCAACCATAGACTTTCCTAGATACCTACACTCAACCATAGACACAGCTAGACTACTATACTAAACATAAACCCAACTACTCTAATAAACCCCCTAAACCTTACAACCACCCTAGACACTACAAAAAACACATACATTCCCCATGTCACACCCTGACCTAACTAAAATAATTAAGAAAACAAAGAATACTAAGGCCAGGGCGTGACATAACCCCCCCCTTAAGGTGCGAACTCCGGGCGCACCAGCACATAGTCTAGGGGAGGGTCTGGGTGGGCGTCCGTCCACGGCGGCGGCTCCGGCACTGGTCGTGGTCCCCACCCCACCATAGTCACTACCCGCTTACGTAGCCTCCTCCAAATGGCCACCCTCCACATTAACCCCACTGGATTAAGGGGCAGCACCAGACTAAGGGGCAGCACCGGACTAAGGGGCAGCACCGGACTAAGGGGCAGCACCGGACTAAGGGGCAGCACCGGACTAAGGGGCAGCACCGGACTAAGGGGCAGCACCGGACTAAGGGGCAGCACCAGGATAAGGGGCAGCACCAGGATAAGGGACAGCACCAGGATAAGGGGCAGCTCCGGACTGAGGGACGGCAGCTCCGGACTGAGGAACGGATCCTGGCTGGATGACGGCTCTGGCGGATCCTGGCTGGACGGCTCTGGCGGATCCTGGCTGTACGGCTCATGGCTGGCTGACGGATCTGGCTGCTCATGGCTGGCTGACGGATCTGGCTGCTCATGGCTGGCTGACGGATCTGGCTGCTCATGGCTGGCTGACGGATCTGGCTGCTCATGGCTGGCTGACGGATCTGGCTGCTCATGGCTGGCTGACGGATCTGGCTGCTCATGGCTGGCTGGCGGCTCTGGCAGATCCTGTCTGGTTGGCGGCTCTGGCAGATCCTGTCTGGTTGGCGGCTCTGGCAGATCCTGTCTGGTTGGCGGCTCTGGCAGATCCTGTCTGGTTGGCGGCTCTGGCAGATCCTGTCTGGTTGGCGGCTCTGGCAGATCCTGACTGACGAATGGCTCTAGCGGCTCCTGACTGACTAACGGCTCTGACGGCTCGGGACAGACGGGCGGCTCTAATGGCTCGGGGCAGACGGATGGCTCAGACGGCGCTGGGGAGACGGATGGCTCAGACGGCGCTGGGGAGACGGATGGCTCAGATGGCGCTGGGGAGACGGATGGCTCAGATGGCGCTGGGCAGACGGATGGCTCTGGCCGGATGAGGCGCACTGTAGGCCTGGTGCGTGGTGCCGGAACTGGAGGCACCGGGCTAAGGACACGCACCTTCAGGCTAGTGCGGGGAGAAGGAACAGGGCATACTGGACCCTGGGGACGCACATTAGGCCTAGTGCGTGGTGCCGGAACTGGTGGTACCGGGCTGGGGACACGCATCTCAGGGCTAGTGCGAGGAGCAGCAACAGGATGCACAGGACTCTGGAGACGCACAGGAGGCTTAGTGCGTGGTGCCGGAATTGGTGGTACCGGGCTGGAGACACGCACCATAGGACGAGTGCGTGGAGGAGGAACAGGGCTCTGGAGACACACTGGAAGCCTGTTACGTGGTGTAGGCACTGGTGGAACTGGACTGGGGCGGGGAGGTGGTGCCGGAAATACCGGACCGTGCAGGCGTACTGGTTCCCTTGAACACCGAGCCTGCCCAACCTTACCTGGTTGAATGCTCCCCGTCGCCCGACCAGTGCGGGGAGGTGGAATAACCCGCACCGGGCTATGTAGGCGAACCGGGGACACCATGCGTAAGGCTGGTGCCATGTATGCCGGCCCGAGGAGACGCACTGGAGACCAGACGCGTTGAGCCGGCATCATGGCACCTGGCTCAATGCCCAATCTAGCCCTACCAGTGCGGGGAGGTGGAATAACCCGCACCGGGCTATGAACACGTACAGGAGACACCGTGTGCTCTACTGCGTAACACGGTGTTCGCCCGTACTCCCGCTCTCCACGGTTAGCCTGTGAAGTGGGCGCAGGTCTCCTACCTGCCCTCGGCCCACTACCTCTAAGCTCCCCCCCAAGAAATTTTTTGGGCTGACTCACAGGCTTCCTACCGCGTCGTCGTGCTGCCTCCATTCGCCGGTATCCCTCCTCACACTGTGCCAGAGAATCCCAGGCTGGCTCCGGCACTCGCCCTGGGTCGATCGCCCACCTGTCGATCTCCTCCCACGTAGTGTAGTCCATATTACGCTCCCATTTCCATTCCTCCTTGCGCTGCTCCTGTTGCCGCTTTTCACGCTGCTTGATCCCGCATTGGTGGGGAATTCTGTCAAGATCGTCAAAGGGACTGAGAGAGGACCAAGGCGCAGCGCGTGGAAAGTACATCTTCTTTTTATTTAAAGAAGGAAAAACAAAACAAACCAACAAAACAGACGACCGTGAAGCTATACAAACATAAGTGCTGACACAAAACACTTCGACATAGACAATTCCCCACAAACAGCTAAAGCCTATGGTTGCCTTAAATATGGCTCCCAATCAGAGACAACAATAACCAGCTGTCTCTAATTGAGACCCAATTCAGGCAACCATAGACTTTCCTAGATACCTACACTCAACCATAGACACAGCTAGACTACTATACTAAACATAAACCCAACTACTCTAATAAACCCCCTAAACCTTACAACCACCCTAGACACTACAAAAAACACATACATTCCCCATGTCACACCCTGACCTAACTAAAATAATTAAGAAAACAAAGAATACTAAGGCCAGGGCGTGACACCCTCAAATTTTTATAGAAACAGGGGTGGGGACTCCTTTGTTATTTTTTGAACTGCTGATTGACACTTTTAAAAAAGCTATTATAAATACATCAAAACACCTGGGTTGGGTAGGTTACTTTCTAAATGTAATCCGTTCCAGTTACCTGTCCAAAATTGCAATCAGTAACGTAACTTTTGAATTACCCAAACTCAGTGACGTAATCTGATTACATTGAATTACTTTTAGATTACTTTCCCCTTAAGAGGCATTAGAAGAAGACAAAAATGTATGTTACCAATTGAATGACATCTATTGCAGGATAAATCAATGTTAAAGTTTACATAGCTGGGCATGTATGGATGTTACATTTGACTTTATGGGTTGGTTATGTAGGCTTCTTCTAACCCATCGCTTTCTATTACGTATAATAATATCTTTACATTAATATATATAATTTATAAGTCCAAAAATGGATGTAAGAACTACAGATAGATTTAAAAGGGCAATCAAAATGGGCGAGTTTGAGCATGTGTGTCACGTTCCTGACCTGTTTTCTGTTGTTTTGTATGTGTTTAGTTGGTCAGGGCGTGAGTTGGGGTGGGCATTCTATGTGTTGTGTTTCTATGTTGGAACAGGGTTAATGTGTTGCCTGATATGGTTCTCAATTAGAGGCAGGTGTTTGACGTTTCCTCTGATTGAGAACCATATTAAGGTAGGCTGTTCTCACCGTTTGTTTGTGGGTGATTGTCTTCCGTGTCTGTATGTCTACCACACGGGACTGTTTCGTTTGTCGTTCGTGTATGTAGTCTGTTCCTGTTCGTGCGTTCTTCGTAGTTTGTAAGTTCTCAAGTAAGGTCTGTCTACATCGTTTATTTGTTTTGTAGTTTGTTGAAGTGTTTTCGTGTTTCGTCTTTACTTTAATAAATATCATTATGTCCACATTCCACGCTGCGCTTTGGTCCAATCCCTACTCCTCCTCTTCAGACGAAGAGGAGGAGAATGACCGTTACAATGTGTCCATTAGGCCTATGGATTCATTATTTTTTTATCAGCATGAATTAGATTGAGCAATAATACATTTTATTTTGTAAAGTGGTTTCTTGCATCAAACACAACATTTTCAGTCACCTTCTCCTTTGTTCACTTGTCCGAAGGACAAGTGGATAAACAGGTTAGTCAAGCCCTGCATGTTTGTTTTTGAAAGTCTCATGGATTGCAGGCCTACTTTGAACGCCACAAAATACAACACTGCACGTTTAAGTAAAAAATCTCTTTACGTGACTAGCTTTTCAAAGATGTCTAGAAATGTACACATTTTGTGCTCTTGTTGGAAGCAATCACTCCCCTATTGCTGACTACAAATGGTCTATAACTGGCTAATAACTAACACACTAGCAAAGGAGAAGAACAAAATGTGCACGTGGCTGCATGCAGCTCTCGCTTTGATCTCAAAACAAGCGCATCTACTCATGCTGTAAACACATTCCTGTTCAAAGTAAATGGCACAGATCCATATATGGCAATGGTTTGTTTGCCTACAGCTCTGATTGTTTATGCCACTCCGGTCTGTGTAGAGTACGGCTGAGTCATGCATGTCAATGCAATAGAATCCTACTCCAATGCGTTTTGCCTAAAACAAGTTTGTTTTGTTTCGGGTATGTTACATTGAAAGTGGTTAATATTGTGTTGATTCAATCACAACTGGCACAGTAAAGGGAAAAGTTGATAGTGTTAACAGGGAAAACTCCAGAACAGTGGTCATCAACCAAGATCACTTTGAGTCTAAATGCAACCTGAGATCTACCGCTCAGATTTTTTGTTGTTGACATGACTTAAAAACGTAAACCTATGCAACATCAACCAATTAAAAACAGTACTGTAGCAATGAGGTTTGTGCAGTAAACTATAGGCCAAATACATTATCACTGCATATTGGCTTTGCTTGAATTGCTCTGCCAATGCATTGTTGTTCAGGCCATTTTCTTTGTATTATATCAATTCTTTTGAGGTAGGCTATATGATCACACCAGTAATAGATCCGTTGTTGTATTACTTAAGAAGCACAGCTTAGTGAGCATACATTTAAATAATTTGCTTTATATTTTACTCGGCTGATGGTGCCTGCATCTGATGGTCAGTCTCAGCGGAGGGAGAGAGCAGCAGACTGAGGGTCTGCCTCCAACAGCCCTCAGCTCTCCCTTTCCTCCACTGACACTGACCAAAAAGGGACACCGTCTTCCAGCGGATGGCGTAACTCGAGTCGCACCGCATTATTTCTGCCTCACAAATTCATGTTGTTACTCCTGTGAACAGAGAAAGTGAAATATTCCTCGATATAAAAAACACCCAAGTCGCTAATAATAACAACAACGCAAGCCTATAGGTACACTTTCATACTCATTTATTACTGCTGCACTGCTTGTTGACGCGCTGAGTGGAAATAGGAAGAACGCAGATTTCATGGCTTATAAAAGTGTTGAATACAAAGTGTTGACAGTGCTGAGTAAGAACTTAAACACGAACTCACTCATAAAAACAGCAGCTCTTTGCCCTTTTCCTTGACAGTCTCTCTCTAGTCATAGTTTGAAACGTTTTGAAATCTCACAGTATCAACTTTGCTGTAGATTTCTTATGCTTGCTACGTTACTGCAGACACGGTAATCCGAGCCATCCGACTGGCCAGCGGTAGGCCTATAGTCAACTTCATTGGCTCTCTGGGCCCGCCGTGAAGGTACATTTTGTACCCACAGACACATGAAACGGTTCAAAATGGCAACAGTTCGCAGGGCAGCAGAATTTTGAAGGCAGCTTTCACCTACACCCAAAAACGAATAAAACATTTTTGGAACACAAAGCTTTATCGTTGGGTTTTTTACAGAAATGTTTGGCCGTTGACTAGGAAAGCCTTTGATCGCGATCGACCGGTTGGTGACCCCTGCTCCGTGGCGGTCTCGGGGCTACTCCGTGTGCATGCACGCACTTTAGAGGGAACATTGTTGCCAACTACTATCAACACTTATGTTCAGTTTAGGATTTTTTTTTTTTTTTTTAAATATGCCTTCTGTAAATTTGGGAAACATTGCCTTGAAGTACTGTTACCAAAATCCCACATTTCTTCAAGATATTTTCATATTTTTCGCCCTCATGAGGGAGGAAAATGAAAATTCACAGAAGTAACAAGTAAATGTATACCTATCAATTAGTTAGTGTTTTTACTGATATCAATTTGTTTATGAATTAAGTGATTAAAACTTAAAATTCTGTTACCAAAAATTTAATTGGATACATAGCAGTCACAAACCACAGTTGGGTTACCTGCTACTGTTCACCCTTCCACTGACATACTGTTAAATTCAGCTGTTTTTTCACTTTCTGTCATCTGATGGTTAAAGCAAGAGGTTGAAAAGTCTGGACAACCCCTCCTTCTCACTCTCCAATTAATGTCACCTTATCTGGCTCTTAGTGACACCTACCCATGAGCCCCCTCTCGCTGGATGTCCTTTGGGTGGTGGACCATTCTTGATACACACGGTAAACTGTTGAGCATGAAAAACCCATCAGCGTTGCAATTCTTGACACAAACCAGTGTGCCTGGCACCTACTACCATACCCCGTTCAAAGGCACTTCAATATTTTGTCTTGCCCATTCACTCTGAATGGCACACACGCAATCCATGTCTCAATTGCCTCAAGGCTTAAAAATCCTTCTTTAACCTGTCTCCTTCCCTTTGTTTACACTGATTGAAGTGGATTTAACAAGTGACATCAATAAGGGATCATAGATTTCACCTGGTCAGTCTGTCATGGAAAGAGCAGGTGTTCTTAATGTTTTGTACAGTCAGTGTATGTCTATTATACTCCTATAGAATTATAAAAGGCGGACTGCTCGCCACATGCTGAAAATCTAACCCAAGTAGAATAGCAGTAGGCTACTATTTTTTCCCTTCACAATTCCTCAGCAAGTTCTTACAGGAAGTTCAGAGAGAAAAACAAAACAGATCAGCATGAGCACATTTAGTTCAGGTTGGAGTAGAAAGCAATCCCATGGCATGGAGCATAGGCTCTCACACACACAGCATTTTCTGGCTGATTATCGAACTGAGAGTATGTGGCAACTGCTGAGCTAGAAAGTCATTTAACATCAACCTCCCACTTACATGACAAGCAAACCTGCATGATATAGGTCATTTCTCGGATCGCATTACAGCAAGCAGATCATGCCACACTTACATCCGCCTCAGTCTTATCAACAGTTGTATCCTGATAATGAAACCAACTGCGATGACAGCTGTCACAAAAGCCTGGCTTTTAGAAGTTGTTTCTGGCTTTAGAAGTCCAAATGGCTTCGTTCCAGATCTTCTAGGTTGCTTTCATATAACACAAAAATCAACAGGTACAAAAATACTTAGCTATCAGATATTCTAAATAATTGTTTATTTGCATTTTGGCAGCGCAGTGGCTCGAGATCAGTCGTGACGTGGTGCCTGCAGAGGTACCCTCCCTCTGCCATGTGACGCGGTCACTGGGAGGCCACCTCTGTCATCAACTTTTTAGACGCAAGTTCCCATGAGGAAAAAAGCAAACAAGGATCTATGCGATGGTCAACTTTAGATCCGGGCAAGGTTGGTAAGGTTTCACTGGCTTTTTCTTCTTCCTCCTCCCATTCTCTCAGCAAGGCTAATGAAAAAAAAGATCACTCGTAAATCCACTATTGGCTGCTGTAGACAGACAATTCAGGGGAGCACTTTCTCAGATGACAGAATGCCCCCAATCTTTGGCGCTGCCTCGTTTGAAATTACGACACATTGATATTATTAATATACATTTCAAACCCTGCAAATGAAACAAAATGTATAATAACCACGAAGAAGCCTAGAATTATGGCCCATAAGAAAGTTAGGCAATTTTGTTTTACAAGCTGAATTTAGCCATAGGCAAAGCAAGCCACTCATCTCTAAAAACCTGCCTCACAGTCGACATTAGTGGTAGCCAAGGTTGCGCAGTGGACACTGACAATTATCTATGGCTGAATACAGACAACATTCTACCATTATAATCATACTGATACATATGCTATTGATATTCAGCGTGACAGGTGTAACAATGACATATCTCGGTATAATCCTGGATCCCCCCGTCCAGGCACCAGCAGTTTATCATGGTGTGGCTTTAGAACCTGGCATCATTAGCCCACTCACTGATCGAATGCACGCAGTGTATCGTGCGCAAGACGTGTCACGCCACTGTTTTGATGTATGGGATAATATATGCATAAACTCACCAGTCGTTGTAGGAAATGTTTCGGTTCCTATGCTTGAGCTAGGATACGTCGTAGTTTCTCGCTGTTCACTATGGGTCATCTCTTACTGACACCGCTGTGAAGCAGGCAAGAATAACTGACTATTTCCGGGTCACAGAGTTTTGGAATCCTTCAGAATAAGAGTCCCGTCCTGTATACTTTCTCAATAATTAGGGCGAAAATTATAGAACATTGATTATTGTGTTACCAATAATCTTAAATCCAATGAGCACTTCTCGTTTCCAAATTCAGAGTTTACACCCCGAATAGTGTTGCTGCTCATTTTGAGGCCCTTAAAGTTTGGCCAATAAATTTAAATCCAACAGTTTTTTCGTATTGGACAGATATTGCACAGTAGATAATCGGTTTGTCCATAAAACCAGGGTCCAGCCTATTCACTAGAGTCCTTAGCCTACAAAACAGAGTGAGTTTGAACAAAATGTTTGCGTGGGGCTTCTGGACACCCAACACATATGGTACAAATATAGCACTGTACAGGAAAAACTATCAATTGTGTCCATAAAACCCAACCTCAACACCAGGGTGCAGTCTGCACTTTTGTATTGTCACATTAACGCTCTGCTGGCTGACTGACTAATTCAAGACTATATTTTAATTACAAAGGAATACATTAACTATTTTAGTTTACTCAATGTTTGCTTCCAGTGTGAAATAAAACGCCATCCAATCCAGACTTGCACTCTTGGCTTGCCCTATAATGGCGGTGCCAAATTCCGACTATTAGCAGGTGATTATGTGGGTGAGAAGCTAACTGCTGAAGCAAACAATGTGATCAGTAGGTGAAGTGTTAATAACTGACTGGCATACCTGTAAATGACCTATATTATCCTAATGATGATCAGCAGGCTGCAGACTTTACACATTTATGTGCCAAAACATGCATCAGCTCAAGAGTTTTGGCTAGACAAATAAAATGTATATTTTGAGTCAGTATCCTAGTGTAACCTTTGTCCGTCCCCTCGACCCGGGCACCCTCTGCACACATCAACAACTGACACCCATGAAGCATCGTTACCCATCGCTCCACAAAGGCCGCGGCCCTTGCAGAGCAAGGGGAACCACTACTTCAAGGTCTCAGAGCAAGTGACGTCACCGATTGAAAGGCTATTAGCGCGCACCACCGCTTACTAGATAGCCATTTCACATTCGTTACACTAGTAAGATCATGTTGCTAAATGTAAGAATCACCCATTCACATTTTTAAAAATGATGTGGAAAGAATGTTGAGTCAACCAGTTTGTGCCCAGTGGGCTGACTCTACCAAGAGATGATCTTGCATATAATTTGCAACTTCTGTGTTATTGTTCATGATCAATTTCTTTAAAAGTGTTTGATTTATTAACTTTATCGTGATATAATTTGTTATGAATAAATTATGCTTTTTTTGAAAATATGTGCTTGTTGTATATTTTCCAAAGTGTCCACCAGAAGTTAGACAGTAAGATATTTGGCTTTTACATTCTAAGCTATTTTGGTATGCAATGCATCCTATGACGCAGGTGTTTGTTCAAACTCACCTGTTTTATATTCTAGTGAGTATACTGGAACCTGGTTTTCTGGACAAACAATCAAGAGATTTCCTGTGGAGTGCAATATCAAATCAAATCAAATGTTATTGATCGTGTACACATACTTTGCAGATGTTATTTTGGGTGTAGCGAAATGCTTATGTTCCTAGCTCCAACAGTGGAGTAATAGGCTACCAAACAATACAAAGCAATACACGCAAATCCCCCAAAATAAAAAGAAAGGAATAAAGAAATGTAAAAATATTACAATGAGCAATGTCAGAGTCTGGAATATGCACAGTGGCGACCCATCCATTTTTGAGCCCCTTTCTGAGGGGGCATATAAGCTGGTGCACGATATCTAAGGAAGTCTTGAGCTATTGCTCGCCTGAGGTACAGTATCTCATGATAAGCTGTAGACCACACTACATACCGAGAAAGTTTTCATCTGTATCCTTTGTAGCTGTTTACATACCACCACAGTCAGAGGCTGGCACTAAGATAGCATTGAATGAGCTGTATTCCGCCATAAGCAAACAAGAAAACGCTCACCCAGAGGCGGCACTCCTAGTAGCCGGGGACTTTAATGTAGGGAAACTTTAATCTGTTTTACCAAATTTCTATCAGCATGTTTAATGTGCAACCAGAGGAAAAATAACTCTGGACCACCTTTACTCCACACACAGAGACTCATACAAAGCTCTCCCTCGCCCTCCATTTGGCAAATCTGACCATAATTCCATCCTCCTGATTCCTGCTTACAAGCAAAAATTAAAGCAGGAAGCACCAGTGACTAGATCAATAAAAAAGTGGTCAGAGGAAGCAGATGCTAAGCAACAGGACTGTTTTGCTAGCACAGACTGGAATATGTTCCGGGATTTCAGTGACCATACGTACATACCCCAACCAGAAGCCAGGGATTACAGGCAGCATCCACACTGAGCTAAAGGCTAGAGCTGCCACTTTCAAGTAGCGGGACTCTAACCCGGAAGCTTATAAGAAATCCCACTACGCCCTCCGACGAACCATCAAACAGGCAAAGCATCAATACAGGACTAAGATCGAATCGTACTACACCGGCTCTGACGCTCGTCGGATGTGGCAGGGCTTGCAAACCATTACAGACTACAAAGGGAAGCACAGCCGAGAGCTGCCAGGTGACACGAGCCTACCAGACAAGCTAAACTACTTCTATGCTCGCTTCGAGGCAAATAACACTGGAACATGTATGAGAGCACCAGCTGTTCCGGAAGACTGTGTGATCACGCTCTCCGCAGCCGATGTGAGTAAGACCTTTAAACAGGTCAACATTTAAACAGGACATGTACTGCGAGCATGCGCTGACCAACTGGCAAGTGTCCTCACTGACATTTTCAACTTCTCCCTGTCCGAGTCTGTAATACCAACATGTTTTAAGCAGACCACCACAGTCCCTGTGTCCAAGGACACTAAGGTTACCTGCCTAAACAACTACTGACCCGTAGCACTCACGTCTGTAGCCATGAAGTGCTCAGTCCCCTCCTGTACTCCCTGTTCACTCATGACTGCATGGCCAGGCACAACTCCAACACCATCATTAAATTTGCCGATGACACACCAGTGGTAGGCCTGATCACCGACAACGATGAGACAGCATATAGGGAGGAGGTCAGAGACCTGGCCATGTGGTGCCAGGACAACAACCTCTCCTTCAACGTGATCAAGACAAAGGAGATGATTGTGGACTATAGGAAAAAGAGGACTGAGCACGCCCCCATTCTCATCGACGGGGCAGCAGTGGACCAGGTTGAGAGCTTCAAGTTCCTTGGTGTCCACATCACCAACAAACTATTATGGTCCAAGCACACCAAGACAGTCGTGAAGAGGGCATGACAAAACCTATTCCTCCTCAGGAGACTGAAAAGATTTGGCATGGGTCCTCAGATCCTCAAAAGGTTCTACAGCTGCACCATCGAGAGCATCCTGACTGGTTGCATCACTGTCTGGTATGGCAACTGCTCGGCCTCCGACCGCAAGGCACTACAGAGGGTAGTGTGAACGGCCCAGTACATCACTGGGGCCAAGCTTCCTGCCATCCAGGAACTCTATACCAGGTGGTGTCAGAGGAAAGCCCTAAAAATTGTCAAATACTTCAGCCACCCTAGTCATTGACTGTTCTCTCTGCTACCGCACGGCAAGCGGAACCGGAGCGCCATGTCTAGGTCCAAGAGGCTTCTAAACAGCTTCTACCCCCAACCAATAAGACTCCTGAACATCTAGTCACATGACTACCCAGACTATTTGCAGTGCCCCCCCCCCCCCCACCTGTCACCCCCTCTTCACACCACTGCTACTCTCTGTTGTCATCTATGCATAGTCACTTTAATAACTCTACCTACATGTACATACTAGCTCAACTAACCGGTGCCCCTGCACATTGACTCTGTATCGGTACCTCCCTGTATATAGTCTTGCTATTGTTATTTTACTGATGCTCTTTAATTACTTATTACTTTTATCTCTTATTCTTATCCATATTTTTTAAAACTTCATTGTTGGTTAGGGGCTCGTAAGTTCACTGTAAGGTTTTGTATTCGGCGCATGTGACGAATAGATTTTGATTTTATTTATTTATACAACGGTTCTGACTTGGTGTAAAGGAAGAACACTATAAGAATACCTAGGATAGGATAAAGTAATCCTTCTAAACCCCCCCCCCCTTAAAAGATTTAGATGCACTATTGTAAAGTGGCTGTTCCACTGGATGTCATAAGGTGAATGCACCAATTTGTAAGTCGCTCTGGATAAGAGCGTCTGCTAAATGACTTAAATGTAAATGTAAATAAGAACGGCCCATTATCTGAATTGTGTCGCTGTACATTTCAAAAGTGCTGAACTAATAGTTCTATTGACTACGTCTGTCCTAGCTCGCTCATTAATGTCTTAATTGAAATGACGGATTGCCTCTTATCCGCTTGTCGTCCCCTTAAGCCATAGTTTGTACATCTCAATTGTCATTAGAAACCACATTTGTTTAAGCAAGTCAGCCATGTTTTTTTAAAAGGCAGTAAACGAGCTTGGCTCCCAGGTGGGTGGGCCTATGCACTCCCAGGCCCACCCATGGTTGCGCCCCTGCCCAGTCATGTGAAAATCATAGATTAGGGGCTAATGAATGTATTTCAATTGACTGATTTCCTTAACTGTAACTCAGTAAAATGGATGCATGTTGCATTTAAGTTAAGTAAATTAAATTGAACCTTTATTTAACTAGGCAAGTCAGTTAAGAAGAAATTCTTATTTACAATGACGGCCTACCCCGGCCAAACCCGGATGATGCTGGGCCAATTGTGAAACGCCCTATGGGACTCCCAATCACAGCCGGATGTGATAAAGATAGGATTCGAACCAGGGACTGTAGTGACACCTCTTGCACCTCTTGCACTGCCTTAGACCGCTGTGCCACTCGGGAGCCCATATGAATTGAGTAAAAGAGTGTGTAACAGTGACTCAAGTTTAGGGCAGGATACTGGGCAGAGGCCGACTAGTGGTGATTATTTAACAGTCTGATGGCCTGAAGATAGAAGCTTTTCAGTCTCTCGGTCCCAGCTTTGATATACCTGTCCTCTCTCGGCCTTCTAGATGGTAGCGGGGTGTAAGGTGATGACACAATGAACAGGCAATTATGTACGGTGCAATATGTCTGTCCAATATGAAAAAACGTTCTGTTCTTAAACTGATTGGCCACTCTTTAAGGGGCGCAAAATGAGCAGCGACGCTCATTGGAGTGTAAACTCTGGATTAGGAAACTAGAAGTGCCCCTGAGTAGAATTGACCCAAATTTTACTACGACTCAACATATAGGCAATTATGTACGGTGCAATATGCATGTCCAATTTTTTTTTTTAAACATACTGAACATCGTGCAATAGGAATGTGCTACATAACAATGGGATTTAAATGTGTTTTGTAAAGTTTGTTCTGATAATATTAATTTATTAGCCTAATATTATTATTATTATTATTATTAAATGTTGTTAATGACCTTAGCGGCGTATAGGCCTAATATATTATTATTAACACTAGCATTATAAATAATGTTTTGTTATTTGTATTGCTGATGTTACAATAATAACTATCTAGTAATCATTACTTTTAATGGTGTTATCAATATTGTTATTGTTATAATAAGATTTGTGCTATCAAACCTATTAACTTTTTTTCATTTTTTGATATTGTTAAACAAAATTCCGCTAACATTTCCAACATAAATGTTATGAATTTCGACCATTTGTATAATTTATTACCATCTTCATTGCGGGACTTTTATTTTCAAGGAAAATCGCCGAAGTCACGGCCTTGCTTATTCTTGCTGGCTTCTCAGAGGTCTTGTTTGCAGCGTTTGTGCCTTCACTCGGGAATAAACCTGAACACGATTATTATATTTTAATCATGTTGATTGGTTGTTGTAACCATAATGTTGATTGGTTGTTGTAACGATCTTTGTTTTGACAGCTGACTACGGTGGATCTCATTCTCATGTGCAGTGCGGAAAGTTGAATGAATAACTAAAGAGCGCAGCTAGCCTAAATGTGAGAATATTTGTAGCTACTTGCACTAATTCCATGTATTATTTCATCACAGTAGTTTTTAATGTATGCCAAATAAAATGCTAAAAGATATGTACGCTGAACGTAAAACAATATGAGTTAGCTTAGCCCCTTGACCATGACTCTCAGTTCCATTCCATTACACTAAAGTGATGAAATGCGTCTTCTGTATGGAGCAGGGGAAGAGCCCCAACGTTCGGTCTGAACATTACCACTCATCGCTTGCGGTACGGTTTGGGAAGCATAAAGACCTCATCTTTCATATCAGTCAGAAATAATTTTCAAAAGACAACATTAAATTGATACACACATTTTTAGGGTTAGTGTACCCACACGGCCATATCTCCCAGTTACAGCGCGTATTTTTATGGAAGACAGAGGGACCACCTGTGCTAATTAGCTATCTAGCATGCTCCTAAAGGAAGAAGGCCGCCAGAAACCTGTTGTGAAAAATACTGTTGGCTGCAACTGTGATAAAGTTGGTTAAAACAGTGTACAGCGGTGTAAAAATAGTGAAACTTTAAAAAAATATATATTTTTAGATAAAACTAACCGAAATATATTCACGTCACCAAATAATTGATTAAAACACACTGTTTTGCAATGAAACAGTAGCCTCAACAGCACTCGGTAGGGTAGTACCATGGTGTAGCCGGAGGACAGCTAGTTTCCATCCTTCTCTGGGTACATTGACTATAATACAAACCTTAAGAGGCTCATCTAGCACTGCAGTGCATAAAATGTGATGAGTAGTTTACTCAAAGAAAGAGAGACAATAGTTTAACAGTTTTGAACAAATTTATTTATTTTAAAAATGAAGGAGAAGTGCAAGAGAGCTAGCTGTATTTTGTTTTATTTTTTTCACTTTCACTTCAGGTTGTGTAGCGGTTATGATATGAAGGTTTGGCTTGGAATGTTTTTTTTGTCTGATCACAGACAGCTGATGTGTTCTGCACTTAAGTCCACAAGCAGAAGGGAAGGGAAAAGGTGGGGAAAAGGTGAAAGAAGGGAAGGGAAGGGAAAAGGTGAGAGAAGGAGAGCGCATAGATGTAAGAAGGAATTATACAATGAGCAAAGTGATCATGCTGTTTGTATGTGGCTGCTATGAAAGTGAACTGTGTTTGCATGTGTTCATTCCACCCATTCTGTTGAAAAACATTTCTTAAACGGAAGCAAATGGAACAAAACGGGGTAAACATACCTGAAATTGTCCAATAAAAACTCGTTTACAACTGTTTGATTAATGATTACACCCTAGATCAGCTAGATACAGGCAAGCGTGTGCAAGGTGGTATTGAATTTGTCACTGTTTGTCACCTTGATTACTCAACAACGACAAGACAGCCTACAGAGAGGAGGTGAGGGCACTCGGAGTGTGGTGTCAGGAAAACAACCTCTCACTCAACGTCAACAAAACAAAGGAGATGATTGTGGATTTCAGGAACCGGCAGAGGGAACACCCCCCTATCCACATCGACGGGACAGTAATGGAGTAGGTGGAAAGTTTTAAGTTCCTCGGCGTACACATCACAGACAAACTGAAATGGTCCACCCACACAGACAGTGTGGTGAAGAAGGCACAACAGCACCTTTTCAACCTCAGGAGGCTGAAGAAATTTGGCTTGTCACATAAATACCTGGCAAACTTTTACAGATGCACAATTGAGAGCATGCTGTCGGGCTGTATCACCACCTGGTACAGCAACTGCACCAGCCTCAACCGCAAGGCTCTCCAGAGGGTGGTGCGGTCTGCACAACGCATCACCAGGGGCAAACTACCTGCCCTGCAGGACACCTACAGCATCCAATGTCACAGGAAGGCCAAAAATATCATCAAGGACAACAACCACCTGAGCCACTGCCTGTTCACCCTGCTACCATCCAGAAGGCGAGGTCAGTACAGGTGCATCAAAGCTGGGACTGAAACATCTCAAGGCCAACAGATTGTTAAGCAGCAATCACTAACTCAGAGAGGCTGCTGCCTACATACAGACTGAAATCATTGGCCACTTTAATAAATGGATCACTAGTCACTTTAAATAATGCCACTTTAACAATGTTTACATATCTTACATTGCTCATCTCCATATGTTTATACTGTATCTTATACCATCTATTGCATCTTGCCTATGTCGCTCGGCCATCGCTCATCCATATATTTCTATGTACATATTCTTATTCCATCCCTTTAGATTTGTGTGTATTAGGTAGTTCTTGTGGAATTGTTAGATTACTTGTTAGATATTACTGCACTGTCGGAACTAGAAGCACACGTATTTCGCTACACTCGCATTACCATCTGCTAAGCATGTGACCAATAAAATTTGATCTGATTTTAATTTAAATTGGTTTACTAACGCGTTAGTTCTATTTCCTATGTTGACTGTGACGTTACTTTAGCTAATATGTTGACAATGATGTAGGCTGTGTGTAGAGGTTAGCAGTTATTATATGGTTTGGCTTGGAAAGATTTTTTCGGCAGGTCACAGACAGCTGACGTGTTGTGCAAGTCCACAAGTGAAGGGAAAAGGTGAGAGGAGAGCGCATAGACGCGAGAAGGAATACAACGTGGCTGCTATGAAAGTGAACTGTGTTTACTTATGATCAGGGGTGTATTCATTCCGCCAATTCTGTTGAAAAACCTTTCTTAAACGGAAGCAAACGTGAATAACGATTACACCCTAGATCAGCTAGATGCAGGCAAGCGTGTGCAAGGCGGTATTGAATATGTCATCGTCTGTCCATGTGTCACTGTCTGTCACCTCAAATTTGTCTCTCAACCTGTGTACACCTACATTGTAAACTTTCATTCATAGGCTAGGTTCTAGCAACCTCATAATGGGTGCAGGGAAAATTTGAGTATCATGTAGTGGCCTTAACCTATTGATGTTACATTGAGCTGGGTGAAAGGAATATGAATGACAGTCATCCAATATGCTGTAATAGAAAAAAAGCCATGCTCATGAAAAAAAATGTTGCGTCCTCCCTCATCTTAAACAGCACCGACCGCCACTAGTGTGGCTTTTGCATTTGTGAAATGATTTTGATGTGCTATGAAAGTAAAGCGCTTTATGTTTCTAGAACCATATCGCAATTGAGATTCAGTTAACTTTTAGATGGAGTATTTGGCTGTTTTGGCAGCCAGGGCCAGTCTACCTCTGAAATAATATAAGTCCCTTGGACCTTAAGAAATAGGGTAACGGTAATGCTAGCCTCCTTTAAAAGTAGGGACGTCAAACGTTGTCTGCTGCACATACACTGGAGGCTCTAGACTAGATTGCCAGGTTAAATTGTTTGAGAGCATTTCTAAACTCTCCAAGTGGTTAAATGAGTGAGAAATATATGTCATTGTTAGTGCTGAGCGATTATTGCTTTTTGAGGTCGGTTTGGTTTCGGTTAGATTATTATAAAATTATCTTGGGTTTCGATTATTTTAGTTGAATGCTGTAACACAGAATAAAACGGTAAAAAAATGTCCCATAATGGTAGTGACTGTCTATTACTGTTTATCACTTATTAACCATCATTTATTCACTTTACTTTAATAAAATATTTCAGTTGTGTATATTACATTTGTTTTATTTGAAGACTTTATTTCATTCCAAGTCGTCATCTCTATAAAGCTGCTGCCTATGCTATCTGACAAAAATCACTATTTTGTAGTTCTTCAAAGTAAATAAGGCATATTATTATGACTGCTGAATAGCAACTATCAATCATTTAGATCATGTATTTTCAGGTAAAGACACCCTGTGAAGCAACAGCTGCTCTCTATATCCCCCTCAAGATTGTACATTCTAATGTCTCTTCAGTAGCTGGCATAAAATTAACACAGACCAGTAGATGCGCAGTGGACTTGTCACGTTCCTGACCTTATTTGCCTTTGTTTTACTTTGTTTAGTTGGTCAGGACGTGAGCTGGGTGGGTAGTCTATGTTATGTGTTTCTATGTTGGGTTGAATGTGTTGCCTGATATGGTTCTCAATTAGAGGCAGGTGTTTGACGTTTCCTCTGATTGAGAACCATATTAAGGTAGGCTGTTCTCACTGTTTGTTTGTTGGGTGATTGTTCCTGTGTCTGTGTCTGTTGCACCACACGGGACTGTTTCGTTTGTTCGTTCGTTTGGCTAGTCTTTCCTGTTTGTGCGTTCTTCGTGTCTATATGTAAGTTCTCAAGTTCAGGTCTGTCTACGTCGTTTGTTGTTTTGTAGTTTGTGTAAGAGTTTTCGTGTTTCGTCTTTCTTTAATAAATTCCATTATGTCTGCATACAACGCTGCGTTTTGGTCCGACCCTTACTCCTCCTCCTCATCCGAGGAGGAGGCATTAGACAGCCGTTACAGAATCACCCACCAACCAAGGACCAAGCGGCGTGGGAGAAAGCAACAGCGATCGCAGGATTCATGGACATGGGAGGAAATATTGGACGGAAAAGGTCCATGGGCACAGCCAGGAGAATATCGCCGCCCTCGTGAAGAGCTGGAGGCAGCTAAAGCCGAGAGGCGGTGGTATGAGGAGGCAGCACGGAAGCGAGGCTGGAAACCTGTGAGTCAAGCCCAAAAATTTATTGGGGGGGGGGGGGGCTACAAGGGAGTGTGGCGAAGTCAGGTAGGAGACCTGCGCCAACTCCCCGAGCTTACCGTGGAGAGCGAGAGTACGGGCAGACACCGTGTTATGCGGTAGAGCGCACGGTGTCTCCTGTACGTGTGCATAGCCCGGTGCGGGTTATTCCACCTCCCCGCACTGGCAGGGCTAGATTGAGTATTGAGCCGGATGTCATGAAGCCGGCCCAACGCATCTGGCCACCAGTGCGTCTCCTCGGGCCGGCATACATGGCACCAGCCTTACGCATGGTGTCCCCGGTTCGCATACACAGCCCAGTGCGGGTTATTCCACCTCCCCGCACTGGTCGGGCGACGGGGAGCATACAACCAGGTAAGGTTGGGCAGGCTCAGTGCTCAAGGGAGCCAGTACGCCTGCATGGTCCGGTATATCCGGCGCCACGTCCCCGCCCCAGCCCAGTTCCACCAGTGCCGGCACCACGCACCAAGCCTCCTGTGCGTCTCCAGAGCCCTGTTCCTCCTCCACGCACTAGCCCTATGGTGCATGTCTCCTGCCCATTACCACCAGTGCCTACACCACGCACCAAGCCTCCTGTGCGTCTCCAGAGTCCTGTGCGTCCTGTTGCTGCTCCCCGCACTAGCCCTGAGATGCGTGTCCCCAGCCCGGTACCACCAGTTCCGGCACCACGCACTAGGCCTAATGTGCGTCTCCAGAGCCCTGTACGCACTGTTCCTTCTCCCCGCACTCGCCCTGAGGTGCGTGCCCTCAGTCCGGTACCACCAGTTCCGGCACCACGCACCAGGCCTATAGTGCGCTTTGAGAAACCAGTGTGCCCTGTTCCTGCTCCCCGCACTAGCCTTGAGGTGCGTGTCTCCAGTCCGGTACCACCAGTTCCGGCACCACGCACCAGGCATACTGTGCGCCTCAGCAGGTCAGAGTCGGCCGTCTGCCCAACGCCGCCTGCACTGCTCGTCTGCCCAGCGCCGTCTGAGCTGCCTGCCTGCCCAGCACCATCTGAGCCATCCGTCTGCCCAGCGCCGTCTGAGCCATCCGTCTGCCCAGCGCCATCTGAGCCATCCGTCTGCCCAGCGCCATCTGAGCCATCCGTCTGCCCAGCGCCATCTGAGCCATCCGTCTGCCCAGCGCCATCTGAGCCATCTGTCTGCCCAGCGCCATCTGAGCCATCTGTCTGCCCAGCGCCATCTGAGCCATCTGTCTGCCCAGCGCCATCTGAGCCATCCGTCCGTCAGTCAGGAGCTGCCAGAGCCGCCAGCCAGTCAGGAGCTGCCAGAGCCGCCCGCCAGTCAGGAGCTGCCAGAGCCGCCCGCCAGTCAGGAGATGCCAAAGCCGCCAGCCAGTCAGGAGCTGCCAGAGCCGCAAGCCAGTCAGGAGCTGCCAGAGCCGCCAGCCAGTCAGGAGCTGCCAGAGCCGCCAGCCAGCCATGAGCAGCCAGAGCCGTCAGCCAGCCATGAGCAGCAAGAGCCGCCAGCCAGCCATGAGCAGCAAGAGCCGCCAGCCAGCCATGAGCAGCCAGAGCCGCCAGCCAGCCATGAGCAGCCAGAGCCGCCAGCCAGCCATGAGCAGCCAGAGCCGCCAGCCAGCCATGAGCAGCCAGAGCCGCCAGCCAGCCATGAGCAGCCAGAGCCGCCAGCCAGCCATGAGCAGCCAGAGCCGCCAGCCAGCCATGAGCAGCCAGAGCCGCCAGCCAGCCATGAGCAGCCAGAGCCGCCAGCCAGCCATGAGCAGCCAGAGCCGCCAGCCAGCCAGGAGCAGCCAGAGCCGCCAGCCAGCCAGGATCCGCCAGAGCCAGCCAGCCAGGATCCGCCAGAGCCAGCCAGCCAGGATCCGCCAGAGCCAGCCAGCCAGGATCCGCCAGCCAGTCCGGTGCTGCCCTTCAGCCCGGAGCTGCCCTTCAGCCCGGAGCTGCCCCTCAGCCCAGAGCTGCCCCTCAGCCCGGAGCTGCCCCTCAGCCCGGAGCTGCCAGTAGTCCAGAGTTGCCTCTCTGTCCTGAGCTACCTCTATGTCCTGAGTTATCTAGGGGGGACCTGTGTTAAGGTTCCTAGACCAGGGTCGGGGGCGAGGAACGCCACTCAAAGGACGCTAAGGAGGGGGACAAAGACAATGGTGGAGTGGTATCCTCGTCCTGCGCCGGAGCCGCCACCGTGGACAGATGCCCACCCAGACCCTCCCCTTGAGGTTCAGTTTTGCGGCCGGAGTCCGCATCTTGGGGGGGGGGGGGGGGGTACTGACACGTTCCTGACCTTATTTGCCTTTGTTTTACTTTGTTTAGTTGGTCAGGACGTGAGCTGGGTGGATAGTCTATGTTATGTGTTTCTATGTTGGGTTGAATGTGTTGCCTGATATGGTTCTCAATTAGAGGCAGGTGTTTGACGTTTCCTCTGATTGAGAACCATATTAAGGTAGGCTGTTCTCACTGTTTGTTTGTTGGGTGATTGTTCCTGTGTCTGTGTCTGTTGCACCACACGGGACTGTTTCGTTTGTTCGTTCGTTTGGCTAGTCTTTCCTGTTCGTGCGTTCTTCGTGTCTATATGTAAGTTCTCAAGTTCAGGTCTGTCTACGTCGTTTGTTGTTTTGTAGTTTGTGTAAGAGTTTTCGTGTTTCGTCTTTCTTTAATAAATTCCATTATGTCTGCATACAACGCTGCGTTTTGGTCCGACCCTTACTCCTCCTCCTCATCTGAGGAGGAGGCATTAGACAGCCGTTACAGGACTATTGTCATTGTAGTTAATTACCACTTTTTTATGCACTACAACTCCCTACTACATTGCACAGTTCAGGTTGGATCGGATTTATATCTAGAGAAACTGTGCAATATGTCGGTCAATATGTTGGTCAAAAATAACCTACATTTCGGTTAATCGCTCAACCCTTAGGAATTCTATTGAATCTGGTATTGTTGGTAAACATTTTCTCACCCTTATATTCACAATCCTTTCTGTTCTATAGATCACACGATTGTGGCCAGCTCGACAATCCACCGCTGTGGCGTATCTTTGAGGCGGTGGGGCTGAGTCTTCCAGGTCGCCTGCTGGTGACTGCGATCCGGGGGAGTGATGCCTCCGGCTTGCCCACAGAGGAGCTTCTGTCTCTGGGCACAGCTCTGCTGGCTGCCCTCAGCTCCTCACCACCATCCCTCTACTGCTAGCGCTGCTGGTCGATGGGCCCAAATGGAGCCCGCAGAAACAAGCACCAGGCTAGACAAGAGATGGAACCAGACCAGCCAAGCCAGACTGAACAGTCATCACAGAGCACGAACACTGCCAGGAGACTGCAGGAGTCAAAGCACCAGCTCAGGATGCGAAGAGCCCTACAGGCTCTGAGGAAGGTACTGCAGAGAATGGAGCTCCAACTTCCCATTCAACAGTCAAACTGGATGAGGCCTTGGTTACAGACTGTTACCAGGTTCTGATTACAGTGTGCGCTTTACCCTGGGGCCCAAATCAGCTCCTGGCCAGGGGTGCTGTCCCAGCTTTATGTAAAGCCTTGGAGCAGAAACAGAGTCATGAAAAGGGACTACTCCTCCTGAGCGCCCTCCTCTCAGGAAAAACCTGGAGCCTGGAGTAAGCACCCAGCCGACCTCCATCTCCTGGCCAGTCTTCCAAGACTTCTGCCAAGCCACTGGCCACACCCAGCTCGATATGTGTGTCCTGGTGCCGCAGTTCCTCCCCTTGCCAGGTGGGACACCAAAGGATACTGACCTAACGCCAACTATGGTCAGTCTGTGGGCGGCCCTGAGGCCCATGCTGCAGGCCAAACTGACACCAGGTAAGTTAGGCCCTGTGTTAGTCCTCTCCGCCTGCCTGTTGGACCTGTGCAGCTAGGAGCCTGTGGGGCCACCTAAGTTCTACTGCCTGCTGGTAAACCGGGCCTGTGTAGAGGTGATGGACTTGGAGGAGCCCCCCGATACAGAGCTGAGCCCCCAGTTGCAACAGACGCTCACCGCCTGCTACCGCGTCATGGAGGCGGCCATGGAGCAGGCCTGCAGCAGTCGCCCAGCAGAGCGATGCTCAGCCTCAGAGAGCCATCACTGGGCTCAGTCTGCAGCAGAGCAGGCAGGTCCTCCGGGTTCTGGGGGAGGCCTTCTCGGCAGTCATCTATCACCTGCAGCAGGTAAGAGAACGAGGCAAACAAGATGCATTCATACTCATTATACTCGTCAGCCAGTGTCTGTAAGAAAGTATAGTTAGTTTAAATTAAAATCATGTTTCCCACAAGATAACTGTGTGTGTGTGTGTGTGTGTGTACATTAGACAGTACAGACACAGAATTCACAATAGGGTAAATCCATTAGAAATTCAACATTCAGGTGATGAGGTTTCTCAGATTTGAACCATTTTGGTCATAATAAAAAATCTTACAAACAGGGTTGTCATTGTAACGGCTTTCTTCCCGGGATGAAGGAGAGGACCAAAATGCAGCGCAGTTAGTGTTCAACATGTTTAATTACACAATAAACGATGAACATTAACAAATAACAAAATAACAAACGTGAAAGCCGAGACAGTCCTATCTGGTGCAGAACACAAACACAGAGACAGGAAACAACCACCCACAATCCCCAACACAAAACAAGCCACCTATATATGATTCTCAATCAGGGACAACGATTGACAGCTGTCTCTGATTGAGAACCATATCAGGCTGAACATAGAAACAGACGAACTAGACACACAACATAGAATTCCCACCCAGCTCACATCCTGACCAACACTAAACAAGCAAAACACATAAGAACTCTGGTCAGGACGTTACAGTACCCCCCCCCCTGAGGTGCGGACTCCGAACGCACCCCTAAAACTCAAGGGGAGGGTCTGGGTGGGCATCTGTCCGCGGTTGCGGCTCCGGCGGTGGACGAGGACACCACTCCACCACTGTCTTTGTCCCCCTCCTTAGCGTCCTTTGAGTGGCGACCCTCGCCCACGACCTTGGCCTAAGAATCCTCCCCAAGGCCCCCACATGATTTAGGAGGTAGCTCAGGACAGAGAGGTAGCTCAGGACAGAGAGGTAGCTCAGGACAGAGAGGTAGCTCAGGACAGAGAGGTAGCTCAGGACAGAGAGGTAGCTCAGGACAGAGGGGCAACTCCGGACAGAGAGGCAGCTCAGGACGAATGGCAGCTCCGGACTGAATGGCAGCTCCGGACTGAATGGCAGCTCCGGACTGAGTGGCAGCTCCGGACTGGGTGGCAGCTCCGGACTGGGTGGCAGCTCCGGACTGGGTAGCAGCTCCGGACTGGAGGGCAGCTCATGACTGGAGGGCAGCTCATGACTGGAGGGCAGCAGCTCATGACTGGAGGGCAGCAGCTCATGACTGGAGGGCAGCAGCTCATGACTGGAGGGCAGCTCATGACTGTAGGGCAGCTCATGACTGTAG
Source organism: Salvelinus namaycush (assembly GCF_016432855.1). Classification (NCBI taxonomy): domain Eukaryota; kingdom Metazoa; phylum Chordata; class Actinopteri; order Salmoniformes; family Salmonidae; genus Salvelinus; species Salvelinus namaycush. Next base: position 32,935,357 of record NC_052333.1, read on the forward strand.
GGCAGCTCATGACTGTAGGGCAGCTCATGACTGTAGGGCAGCTCATGACTATAGAGCAGCTCATGACTATAGGGCAGCTCATGACTGTAGGGCAGCTCTGGCAGCTCCTGACTGGCTGGCGGCTCTGGCAGCTCCTGACTGGCTGGCGGCTCTGGCAGCTCCTGACTGGCTGGCGGCTCTGGCAGCTCCTGACTGGCTGGCGGCTCTGGCAGCTCCTGACTGGCTGGCGGCTCTGGCAGCTCCTGACTGGCTGGCGTCTCTGGCAGCTCCTGACTGGCTGACGTCTCTGGCAGCTCCTGACTGGCTGGCGTCTCTGGCAGCTCCTGACTGGCTGGCGTCTCTGGCAGCTCCTGACTGGCTGGCGGCTCTGGGAGCTCCTGACTGGCTGGCGGCTCTGGCAGCTCCTGACTGACGGACGGCTCTAGCGGCTCCTGACTGACGGACGGCTCTAATGGCTCGGGACAGACGGGCGGCTCTAATGGCTCGTGGCAGACGGATGGCTCAGATGGCGCTGGGCAGACAGATGGCTCAGATGGCGCTAGGCAGACAGATGGCTCAGACGGCGCTGGGCAGACGGATGGCTCAGATGGCGCTGGGCAGACGGATGGCTCAGACGGCGCTGGGCAGACGGATGGCTCAGATGGCGCTGGGCAGACGGATGGCTCAGACGGCGCTGGGCAGACGGATGGCTCAGACGGCGCTGGGCAGACGGATGGCTCAGACGGCGCTGGGCAGACGAATGGCTCAGACGGCGCTGGGCAGACGGATGGCTCAGATGGTGCTGGGCAGGCAGGCAGCTCAGACGGCGCTGGACAGACGAGCAGTGCAGGCGGCGTTGAGCAGACGAGCAGTGCAGGCAGTTCAGACGGCGCTGGGCAGGCAGGCAGCTCAGACGGCGCTGGACAGACGAGCAGTGCAGGCGGCGTTGGGCAGACGGCCGACTCTGACCTGCTGAGGTGCACAGTAGGCCTGGTGCGTGGTGCCGGAACTGGTGGTACCGGACTGGAGACACGCACCTCAAGGCTAGTGCGGGGAGCAGGAACAGGGCACACTGGACTCTCAATGCGCACTATAGGCCTGGTGCGTGGTACCGGCACTGGTGGTACCGGGCTGAGGGCACGCACCTCAGGGCGAGTGTGGGGAGAAGGAACAGTGCGTACAGGGCTCTGGAGACGCACAGGAGGCTTGGTGCGTGGTGCCGTAACTGGAGGTACTGGGCTGGAGACACGCACCACAGGGAGAGTGCGTGGAGGAGGAACAGGGCTCTGGAGACGCACTGGAAGCCTGGTGCGTGGTGTAGGCACTGGTGGTACTGGGCTGGGGCGGGAAGGTGGCGCCGGATATACCGGACCGTGCAGGCGTACTGGCTCCCTTGAGCACTGAGCCTGCCCAACCTTACCTGGTTGCATGCTCCCCGTAGCCCGTCCAGTGCGGGGAGGTGGAATAACCCGCACTGGGCTGTGTTGGCGAACCGGGGACACCATGCGTAAGGCTGGTGCCATGTACACCGGCCCGAGGAGACGTACTGGAGGCCAGATATGTAGAGCCGGCTTCATGGCACTTGGCTCAATGCTCAATCTAGCCCGCCCAGTGCGGGGAGGTGGAATAACCCGCACCGGGCTATGCACCCGTACAGGAGACACCGTGCGCTCTTCCGCAAAACACGGTGTCTGCCCGTACTCCCGCTCTCCACGGTAAGCATGGGAAGTGGGCGCAGGTTTCCTACCTGCCCTCGCCACACTACCCTTTAGCCCCCCCCCCCAAGAAATTTTTGGGATTTCCTCTCGGGTTTCCGTGCTAGCCGCGTACCTTCATAACTCCGGTTCCTCTCTCCGGATGCCTCTGCTCTCCTAACTGCCTCCAGCTGTTCCCATGGGAGGCGATCCCTTCCAGCCAGGATCTCCTCCCATGTGTAGCAACCCTTGCCGTCCAAAACGTCTTCCCATGTCCATTTCTCCTTTCTCTGCTCCTGCTGTCGCTGCTGTCGCTGCCCGTAGCCACGCTGCTTGGTCCTTTGTTGGTGGGTGGTTCTGTAACGGCTTTCTTCCTGGGATGAAGGAGAGGACCAAAATGCAGCGCAGTTAGTGTTCAACGTGTTTAATTACACAATAAACGATGAACATTAACAAATAACAAAATAACAAACGTGAAAGCCGAGACAGTCCTATCTGGTGCAGAACACAAACACAGAGACAGGAAACAACCACCCACAATCCCCAACACAAAACAAGCCACCTATATATGATTCTCAATCAGGGACAACGATTGACAGCTGTCTCTGATTGAGAACCATATCAGGCTGAACATAGAAACAGACGAACTAGACACACAACATAGAATTCCCACCCAGCTCACGTCCTGACCAACACTAAACAAGCAAAACACATAAGAACTCTGGTCAGGACGTTACAGTCATACTACAACTGAACAAAAATATCCATGTAAAGTGTTGGTCCAATGTTTCACGAGCTGAAGTAAAATATCCTAGAAATGTTCCATATGCACAAAAAGCTTATTTCTCTGAATTTGTTTTCACACATTTGTTTATATCCCTGTTAGTGAGAATTTCTCATTTGCCAAGATAATCTATCCACCTGACAGGTGTGGCATATCAAGAAGCTGATTAAACTGCATGATCCTTACACAGGTGCACCTTGTGTTGGGAATATAAAAGGCCACTCTAAAATGTACAGTTTTTTCACAACACAATGCCACAGATGTCTCAAGTTGAGGGAGCGTGCCATTGGCATGCTGCCTGCAGTAATGTCCACCAGAGCTGTTCCCAGATAATTGAGTGTGCATTTTTCTACCATAAGCCGCCTCCAACCTTGTTTTAGAGAATTTGGCAGTACGTCCAACCGGCCTCACAACTGTAGACCACGTGTATGGCGTCGTGTGGGCGAGCGGTTTGCTGATATGAACAGAGTGCCCCATGGTGGCTGTGTGGTTATGGTATGGGCAGGCATGAGCCACGGACAACAAACACAATAGCATTTTATTGATGACACTTTGAATGCACAGAGATACCGTGTCAAGATCCTGAGGCTCATTGTCATGCTCTTCATCTGCCGCCATCACCTCATGTTTCAGTATGATAATGCACGGCCCCGTGTCACAAGGATCTGTACACAATTCCTGGAAGCTGAAAATGTCCCAGTTCTTCCATGGCCTGCATACTCACCAGACATGTCACCAATTGAGCATGCATGGGATGCTCTGGATCGACGTGTACGACAGAGTTTTCCAGTTCCCGCCAATATCCAGCAACTTCACACAGCCATTGAGGAGTGGGACAACATTCCACAGGGCACAATCAACAGCCTGATCAACTCTATGCGAAGGAGATGTTACACTGCATGAGGCAAATGGTGGTCACATCAGATACTGACTGGTTTTCTGATTCACGCCCCTACCTTTTTGGGGGGTATTTGTGACCAACAGTGGTGGAAAAAGTACCGAATTTTCAAACTTGAGTAAAAGTAAAGATACCTTAATAGAAAATGACTCAAGTGAAAGGAGTGGTGGGAGAAGGCTGGGGAGCTGTGGAGACTGGGCCAAGGGAGCCTTGGGTAGCATGGGCAATCGGAGGAAATCCCCTACCACAAACTGATGCACTTGTGTAATTAATGATCATGAAGATGAGGGGCAGGAGTTTTTCCTGAGCAGACAACATATCCTGACCAGGAAAAACTCAAGCCAAAATGGCAGAATATATCAGTGTGTTTAGTAACAGGTTGTATTTGCATTGTCATGCGCTTCCCGATAAACATTTGTTGTTTGTAAGATGGTATGACTGTATATAAGCAGTCTGTTACATGTATGAAAGTAAGTGAAGCATAAAATAAATAATAATTTTGATAAATATTTCAACTTAAATGTTGATTTCATTTGGAAGAAGAATGTTCCTTCAACAGAGACACGATAGTATGTGCACATTCCAAGTTGTCCTGCTTAATACTGAAATTAAAAACACTTACTGAATGTATGCATAACACCTATGTTCTTCCTGTTTTCTGAAACAGGTGATGCGATTTATGAACTAACTTTACACTACTATACTAATGTAATTGGTATAGTAACTATACTGAACAAAAATATAAAGGCAACATGCAACAATGTGAAAGATGTTACTGAGTTACAGTTCATATTGTCACGACTTTCGCCGAAGTCGGTCGCTCTCCTTGTTCGGGCGGCGTTCGGCGGTCAACGTCACCGGCTTTCTAGCTACCGCCGATCCACTTTTAATTTTCCATTTGTTTTGTCTTTGTTTCACACACCTGTTTTCAATCCCACAATCACCTGTTCATTATTTAACCCTCTGTTCCCCACATGGTTTTTGTGAGTGATTGTTTGTTGTATTGTGGTCCGTATTGTGTGGCCGTGTATATTACGTGTATATATTTAGATTTTTGAGTAAAAGTGTTTTTATTACTCATATCTGCTGTCCTGCGCCTGACTCATCTTACCAGCTACACACAGATGACGTTACACATATAAAGAAATCAGACATTTCAAATAAATTCATTAGGCCCTACCTAACCTATGGATTTCACATGACTGGGCAGGGGCACAGCCTTGGGAGGGCATAGGCCTACCCACATGGGAGCCAGCCAATCAGAATGAGTTTTTCCTCACAAGGTCTCTATTACAGACAGAAATACTCCATAGCATGTGGTCTGCAGTTGTGAGGCCAGTTGGACGTACTGCCAAATTCTCTAAAACGGCGGAGGTGGCTTATGGTAGAGAAATGAACATACAATTTTCTGGCAACAGCTCTGGTGGACATTCTTGCAGTCAACAGCACGCTCCTTCAAAACTCTGTGGCATTGTGTGGTAAAGATACTTTAATAGAAAATGATTCAAGTGAAAGTCACCCAGTAAAATACTACTTGAGTAAAAGTCTAAAAGTATTTAGTTTTAAATATACTTAACTATTAAAAGTAAATGGAATTGCTAAAATGTACTTAAGTATCAAAAGTAAAAGTATAAAACATTTCAAATCCTTATTTTAAGCAAACCAGGTGGATTGCTATGGGCACACTCCAACACTCAGACATAATTTACAAATTAAGCATTTGTGTTTAGTGAGTACGCCAGATCAGAGGCAGTAGGGATGACCAGGGATTTTCTCTTGATAAGTGTTCAAATTGGAGCATTTTCCTGTCAAAATGCAACGAGTCCTTTTGGCTGTCAGGGAAAATGTATGGAGTAAAAAGTACATTATTTTCTTTAGGAATGCGGTGAAGTGATTAGCTCACTAAAGAACTCTAAAGCCAAAGATGTGTTTGGGCTGGACTCTACCTTTCTTAAAAACTACAAAGAGTCACTCATTGGCCCCATTACTAAGGTCACCAACACATCTATTGGTCTCGGGGTGTTTCCAAGGGTATGGAAGTCGGCTATAATAACGGCCATCTTTAAATCGGGCAACCCTGCTGACGTGAGTAACTACAGGCCCATTAGTATACTACCTGTGGTGTCAAAGGTTGTTGAAAAGTGTGTAGCAGAACAACTGATTGCCCACCTCAACAACAGCCCCTTCACATTACACTCCATGCAGTTTGGCTTCAGAGCGAAACACTCCACAGAAACGGCCAACTGCTTTCTTCTGGAAAATGTGAAGTCCAAGATGGACAAAAGGGGCGTTGTTGGGGCTGTGTTTCTGGACCTAAGGAAGGCTTTTGATACTGTTAACCATGAGATTCTCATCACAAAATTGTCCAAGTTCAACTTTTCCCCCGATGCCTTGAGATGGATGAAATCATACCTTGAAGGCAGAACTCAGTGTGTCAGAGTGAGCAATGAGCTGTCGCCCAGTCTTAGCTATGATGTACTGGGGCCCCTCCTGTTCAGCCTGTACATTAATGATCTGCCTTCTGTCTGTACTGGGTCTGAAGTTCAAATGTATGCAGATGATACAGTGATATATGTGCATGCAAAGAGCAAACAACAAGCTGCACAAGAACTCACTACTGTAATGGTCCAGGTTACAAAGTGGCTCGGTGACTCGTGTTTGCATCTCAATGTGAAAAAAATGGTTTGCATGTTCTTCACAAAGAGGGCAACAGATGCTACTGAGCCAGATGTCTATGTGTCAGGGGAGAAGCTCCAGGTGCTATCTGATTTTAAGTACCTTGGCATCATACTTGATTCCAACCTCTCTTTTAAAAAGCATGTGAAAAAGGTAATTCAGATAACCAAATTCAACCTAGCTAATTTCCGAATTTATACGAAATTGTTTGACTACAGAGGTAGCAAAACTGTACTTCAAATCTATGATACTCCCCCACTTAACATACTGCTTGACTAGTTGGGCCCAAGCTTGCTATACAACATTAAAACCTATTCAGTCTGTCTACAAACAGGCTCTCAAAGTGCTTGATAGGAAGCCCAATAGCCATCATCACTGTTACATCCTCAGAAAGCATGAGCTCCTGAGTTGGGAAAATCTTGTGCAATACACCGGCGCATGTCTTGTATTCAAGATCCTAAATGACCTGGCTCCCCCTCTACTCAGTATTTTTGTTTAACAGAAAACCCAAACATATGGCAGCAGATCCACAAGGTCTGTCATGAGAGGTGACTGTATAGTTCCCTTTAGTAAATCAGCTTTCTCTGTGAGAGCTTCCCATGTCTGGAATACACTGCCATCAGACACACATAACTGCACCACATATCACACTTTCACAAAATGCATGAAGACATGGCTAAAGGTCAATCAGATTTGTGAACATAATCCCTAGCTGTGTATTGCCGCTTTCCATGTTGTCTGTTGTCTGTAGCTTGTGAGGTGTGGAAACACTTTGTTGCTTTTATGAATTTTGTCTGGCTGTTTTTTGTTCTATGTTGCTCTGTCTGTATGCTACGTCTTGCTTGTCCTATGTTGCTCTGTCTGTATGCTATGTCTTGCTTGTCCTATGTTGCGCTGCGTGTGCTCACTGCTCAATGATTGTCTATATTGTAATTGTTTTTAATAACCTGCCCAGGGACTGCGGTTGAAAATTAGCCGGCTGGCTAAAACCGTCACTTTTACTGAAACGTTGATTAATGTGCACTGTCCCTGTAAAAAATAAAATAAACTCAAACTCAAGTAAAAGTTAAAGTCGGCAATAATATACATAGTAAAGTAAAGTACAGATACCCACAAAAAATACTTAAGTAGTACTTTAAAGTATTTTTATGTAAGTACTTTACACAACTGCACAATTTGAGAGAAATTGAACATTTCTGGGATCTTTTATTTCAGCTCATGAAACATATGACCAACACTTTACATGGATATTTTTGTTCAGTATACAGTGCCAGTCAAAAGTATGGACACACCTACTCATTCAAGTGTTTTTCTTTATTTTCACTATTTTCTACATTGTAGAATAATATTGATGACATCAAAACTATGAAATAACACATGGAATCATGTAGTAACCAAAAAAGTGTGAAACAAATCTAAATATATTTGAGATTCTTCAAAGTAGCCACCCTTTGCCTTGATGACAGCTTTGCACACTTGGCATTCTCTCAACCAGCTTCATGAGGTAGTCACCTGGAATGCATTTCAATTAACAGGTTTGCCTTGTTAAAAGTTAATTTGTGGAATCTTTTTCCTTCTTAATGCGTTTGAGCCAATCAGTAGTGTTGTGACAAGGTAGGGGTGGTATACAGAAGACCAAGTCCATATTATGGCAAGAACAGCTCAAATAAGCAAAAAGAAACAACAGTCCATCATTACTTAAAGACATGAAGGTCAGTCAATCCGGAAAATTTTAAAAACTTTGAAAGTTTCTTCAAGTGCAGTTGCAAAAACTTCAAGAGCTATGATGAAACTAGCTATCATGGGGACCACCACAGGAAAGGAAGACCCAGAGTTACCTCTGCTGCAGAGGATAAGTTCATTAGAGTTACCAGCCTCAGAAATTGCAGCCCAAATAAATGCTTCACAGAGATCAAGTAACAGACACATCTCAACATCAACTGTTCAGAGGAGACTGCGTGAATCAGGCCTTCATGGTCAAATTGCTGCAAAGAAACCACTACTTAAGGACACCAATAATAAGAAGAGACTTGCTTGGGCCAAGAAACACGAGCAATGGACATTAGACCGGTGGATACCTGTCCTTTGGTCTGATGAGTCCAAATTTGAGATAATTGGTTCCAACCGCCGAGTCTTTGTGAGACGCAGAGTAGGTGAACGGATGATCTCTGCATGTGTAGTTCCCACCGTGAAGCATGGAGGAGGAGATGTGATGGTGTGGGGGTGCTTTGCTGGTGACACTGTGATTTATTTAGAATTCAAGGCACACTTAACCAGCATGGCTACCACAGCATTCTGCAGCGACATGCCATCCCATCTGGTTTGCGATTTAGTGGCACTATTATTTGTTTTTCAACAGAACAATGACCCAACACACCTCCAGGCTGAGTAAGGGCTATTTGACCAAGAAGGAGAGTGATGGAGTGCTGCATCAGATGACCTGGCCTCCACAATCACCCGACTTCAACTCAATTGAGATGGTTTGGGATGAGTTGGACTGCGGAGTGAAGGAAAAGCAGCCAACAAGGGCTGAGCATATGTGGGAACTCCTTCAAGACTGTTGGAAAAGCATTCCAGGTGAAGCTGGTTGAGAGAATGCCAAGAATGTGCAAAGCTGTCATCAAGGCAAAGGGTGGCTACTTTGAAGAATATCAAATATCAAGTATATTTTGATTTGTTTAACACTTTTTTGGTTACTACATGATTCCATGTGTGTTATTTCATAGTGTTTCTACAATGTAGAAAATAGTAAAAATAAAGAAAAACCCTGGAATGAGTAGCTGTGTCCAAACTTTTGACTGGTACTGTAGTTAAGGTAAACAAATATCTTTCCATGTCTCCATGCATGTTGCTTTTTCTACCACTAGATGGCATTCTGACCGCAGTGTGGCACTTCAGGTCATGGCAAATCCCAGAATTATGCATGGGTTACTTATTGAAGTTATTTTGACACTGATATATCAGTGTAACAATAGTTTTTTTGGCAGATGAGATTCACAATCCATAAAACTGAAAGAATTTAGTTTTGACTTATTTTCTCCGAAATGTCAAGTTACCGTTCGTTGGCCTTTAGATTTTAACGCTGAATTTAACCTTCTTAATTTCTTTCTTACAAAAAGAGAATGTCACTGCTTGACGATGATGTTTAATTTCCGATAAATGTAATTGGTAAAAAAAAATCATCAGGGTCTCCTAAATACCGGACAAAAGTTTTCAAATGATACAGTAGCAAGAAAGACACCAGTTTCCAGAAGTTGAGTGTACATTTCTAATAATTCATTTTGAATGGCTATATCTATGAAAACACTTAATTAGAATAATTATTTGCCTGTAATTAATTCAAATCTGGTCACTATACAGTTTGCTTAAAATGTCATGGTCATACCTAATGGCATAATTGCACATTGCCGTACAACTTCATGGATTCGACTTGGTAAATCTGATTGTGTTATTATCATCTCTACACGTTTCCTTTTGGCATAAAACTCTCACCTTCTCTCAGCCCCAATTTAGCAGCCCTATTGACTCCCCTCACCTCCCGCCCTTACACCCCTCCCCAAACTTCCGTCTTTTGTCTCTGTGACTCATACAAAACTAGTGCTTCCCTACTCCAACTAACTCACTCTTCAGTCTACCTTCAGCTCGTCTCTATCCATCCTCCTGGTACCCGCTATAACCTCCTGCTCAAGCCTAAATCCAATCTCTGCAACCCGGCCGCCCTTTACAACAGCGTCATCATGCTTTGGAAATCGCGAACGAAGACTGAGCCCTTCTGTCTTCAGGTAACATTATTTGGCTATGCTTGAAGTTTATAAAATGGTAAACGATTTTGGAAAATAGTTTTCTCTCATGCTTTTACTGGTAGGGATGCTTGTAATGAATATACATTTTTTAAATAGTATGTGTAAAGTGGCAAGAACTAGTGTTAGAACTTGTTTGATGCTATAATGAGTTTGAGGACCGATTTAGCAAATGGTACATTTTCCAATTTGGGTGCATGAAATGCTATAAATAACATTCACTCATTGTAGAAGACAGCACTCTTAAATTATTCAAAATTCTGTAAATATATTTCAAAAACACTTTACAAGTTGTTTTGAATTATCTGTATCATCTAACAAAAAGTTGAACAAGATGGATAGCGTGCGTAATGGTTTGATTACGAGGCAGTTAAAAAAGAAGGCTGGATATTGATTCATAGCCTAGCAAATAGGATATTTGATGCATATTGCGTGCCAAAATGATTTTAGGTTGTCTGGGGACAAGACCTCTCATTTGGCGTTTAAAACAGGAGGCAAATAATATGAAGGATGTTTGGCTAGTTTAATAACTACGTTTAACAACCGTCTAATCCAAAAAGAAAGGAAAGGTAGGTAAATTATCAAACAAACATAAATGTGGGAGAATGAATGAATGTCTGAATGAATATCTCTTTAAGAGAACTGGACCCCCCAACCCCTCCCTTCATTCTGTTGAGCGCGTTCAGAAACCTATAAGTAGCGCGCGCATGGGGAAAATTTAGGACACTTTCTGACAGCGTGTCGCAGAAGCATCCTTAAACCGCACGTGCTTGAGGGTTGACACGTTGAGACATTTCTAAAAGCAAGAAGAAAAAAAACTTGAGCTACTTCCTGCATGGATCTTGTAGACAGATGAAAGTAGCTTGGATTATAACTATTTGGTGACGTAGCTAAGACATTGACGGCATCCATATCCTAGACTGTGAATTTTGGTAACCAGAAGAGATGTTAGTCCACACATATTCGGCTATGGTGAGTCCCTGTACATTCAATACTACGCGCTAGTCTGCAGCCCAGATTAGGTCCTGTATGGTCTTGTCATCTTCAATTTCTACAACTTTGTCTTGACTTGAGTGGGCACAGATACGTGACGTTAACTTCGCACTAGCGGCGCCCCTATTGTCATTGTCAGCTGTCTGGATAGATCGGCTGTATGCGGAATGTCAGATGGAGGGAGAATCGGACGGCATCAAAGTGTCCGTAGAAATATTAATTTAAAGAGGGCCAACTAAACGAGGATGACACTTTGAGATGGTAGATAATAATCATGTTGAAAAGTCCCATTGCGTTTTGCTGTGGTGAGCATAATGAAAGTTGAAACTGCTAAACATGTGAAGTGTACAAGGCAAACAGATGGTAGCCTGTATTAGTCTAGTTGCTATCAGTTATATGTTGACATTTATAATTGTATACATATTTTAAATGAACTTTTGCTTTTAAATCCCCCCTTTGCTCGTTTCTAAAAATGGACATTGTTCCAACAACAAAATTGATCCGAGTGACCCAGCTTTAGAAAAATCGATTTTTAACCAGGAAGTGCATGCATATGGAGAGGAATGTAGGCTACATGACAATTGGAGAATATTGCAAAATGACTGCATTGATAATTGTATGTTATTACACTATTACATGATGACTCATTCAGACAAAATGGCTAAAGAAGTTATGTTTAGGTTATATCGCTTTATATTTAACTTGAAAATATTTGCAATATTTTGTAAATATTTCATAGGCTCTTGTAGTCATAAATGTGTGCACATATTTCATCATATTGAGTGTTGTATTTCCCGGGGCAATATAATGCTGTAGCGCATTAGATACCTGTCCTTTGTTCTGTTGGGGTTCTTAGTGGCCATGACCTTTTTGACACTGCCAGGCAGCGATGCCAGGGGCACCTGCTGCCTGTCTACATGCAAATCAAACCCTCCGTTTGAGTTATTTGGACATTTTAGAATTTAATAGTTGAATATTAGGCTACACTTGTATTGTTTTGTGGTCAAGATGTTAGACTAAGTTTTGTGCGGTTTTATATAGGCTATCGAACTGATTTAAATTGTATTTCTAAGGTCCTTTTCTTTTTGTGTTATATTGCAATTACATTGCAGTTCAGTTAATCACCTAACACAATAATAACGAATTATAATGTGCTTATGATAAAGTTTAAGATACTATTTATAGTTTTGCAAAGATTATTTGAATCGAAAAAATTATCTTGAATTATAGGCCTGACATTTGGTGCATATAATCGACGCATTTGCATATAATATAAAAAATGTGTGGATTTACAAGCCTAACCAACTTTTTAATTTACGCACAGGACCGCGCAGACGGACTGACCGGCTCCTCGCCGAGTGGGCGACTGTCCCAACTCTCCTCGCTGAACCAGGCAGCTTACTCCTCGGCTCCCCCGCTTTGCCACACACCGGCCTCTGACTTCCAACCTCCGTACTTCCCCCCTCCATACCCACAGTCTTCGCTCTCATACTCCCAGAGCCAGGACTCTGCATACTCTCACTTATCGGACCCCTACAACTCCATCAACTCCATACATCAGCATCAGCAAGCGGCATGGCACTCGCAGAGGTCGCGGTCGGACGAGGGAGGGCTATTGTCACAGTCACACCGGGCTTTAAGCCTCGACCACCGTCGGGAGTACCCGGGTGTACCCCGGCTTCTCCACGGACTCGGGGAGGGTGCCGCAGCTCTAGGAGACGGTCCTCTTGGAATGCATATTGGACATCACGGACTGGAGGACATGCAGGTGGGTTTATTTGTGCGTGGACCTTTTTATTATTCCTTCTCTCATTCACAAACACTATATTGGTCGTGCGTAAAAGTCACCTTCCAGCGCATAGCTTAACCCATGCACCCACAATTTTTTTAATGGAATAATCTATAACAACTATTCTAATAATTGTGTGTATGGCAAGGATTCTTTCTGTCACTTTTCTTTTGTTACTGTGATAGTCATTTTTTTTGGTGCGTATTTTACGCAATCGTTTTTTTTCTCCCAAAGGGCCCACCCTACCAAAATACCTAATTGTAAATGCAATTCATATAGTAAAATATTGCATATTTACCAACATTTGGACTAATAGTTGTCTCGAAGTGGTCACCTGTCAAATTGAAATGACCTTGCTCTTCGCCCTGATCTTATTGTGAGAGTATACGCACAGTTTTAACACTTTATTTAGAGACCGTGGACATCTTTTCCTTGTAAATAGGCTGGAAACGTGATGATTGCGTTGATGGATACATGTAGGCCTAATCACGTTAAACGGAATTGGTACACTAATTGCAGGGCCTCGCTTGTCTCGTTAGCTTAAAAATTATATTAGTTCAACCTAATCCCCAAAGTGTTGTTAAGGTAAATATAGCGAGCAGAGATCAAACAATTACATCTGATAGCAACTAACAATTACATTATTAGACCTTGTTTAACTATATTAGCCTACTTTGTGGACGCAATTCTCAAATAGATGATTTGGATACGCCATTTCTTTCAGGTAAATTTAAGTAGACATGGATATCGGAAATATCAACAAATTAATAGGCTGATTTATACAATTGTCTTACATATATACCTACTTTATTTCTAAATTCAATAGCCTATTGACAATGTATTAATTGCAGCGAAAACAATAACACCATTTATATTCATCTCCTGAAGAAAATAAAAAAACAGAAATAGCCTAGAAATACATAATAGTAATTCTATTAAATATAATATTAGGAATGTTGTAATTCTTTCCTAACTAAATAGTTGTATTGTTATTTGTTAAGCCTATGGTCTATCCACAAACACATGAAGCAAGCCAACGTTTCGTTGATGGCTTTAGCCGATATCCATTGAAGTCATAGGGAGAAGTGTTCAACATATTATGGTATGCATTTTCAATTTAGCAAGAAGAATAGTTTAAACGTTGCTATGGATTTATTGAGTAGTCAACCACACGCAAGCAGCTGCAGATTCAGACGCATTTGTTCAAAGCATCCTGCATCCCTCACAGACAATTCGGCGCAACAAATTGATTCCCGTGGTCATTAATACAAAGAAACACTTACTCAAGCGGCAGGCACGGAGTCATCCAGGGCATGTTTGTGTTAAACGCCCTCTTTTGACAGACCCTTTATTTGATTAACGCATTCAATTCGCACGTTTGAGCCCCTTATAAAACCGACACAAAGAGCATCTCGCTCTGCAGAAGAATGTTTATCATACTTCTCATGACACATGTAGAATTTCAGTAAAAGTACATTAATAAACAACTAATATCATAGAAAGACCCCAGAAATGGCAAACACTTCACACTTTAACATGTTGAAATGTTTGTTGAATTTGTTATAGGGAATTATTTTGTTTACTTTATTTTAGAGTTCAATGATATAAACAAAAAAAGTAATGGCAGGCCCCTGATGTCTGAGTGTATTAGTATAAACAAGCAACTTTGTTTTTTGTTTCTTTGCTGAATAGACAAGTTAGGCAGCCTAATCCGCCCATATAAAAATATGTAGGCTTAAGATAGATCATTATATAAAGATTTAGAGGGACTTGAAAATTGGGCTCTAAGATGAAATTTTTCACAATTTCCGATGCGCATTGAATTCACATTGAAAAGGAGTGCGATTGCAGGATTTAGCTCATGATTAGCGTCATTGTAATTTAAGTGAAAACATATTTAGGCTATAGTTTTTTTCTTTTACAACTTAACATATCAAAAATACACACAGTACACACAATACACACATAAAATGTGCAAAAGACATATAGACTTGCCAAAGTGATTCATTCTCATGCCAATAGCCCAATATTCCCCCCCTCAACTCACAAACACAAAATATGTCAGTTCTATGTCCAGGTTATCATAGAGTAAAGACAATGTTAAGCAGGGCCAACTTTTGTCTTCTTTTTTCTTCTCTGACCACACAACATTGTATATTTGCACTGCCAGGTTCAACAAATAGTGCAATTAACTGCTTTTTCTTCCACACCTATAGGGTGTGGACCACAACTCCACCCTGTTCATAGAGCTCACATACACTGTAAATGTATTCACGTGGCCTTCGATAAAAGCGCCTGCTAAGTGGAATATACCGTATTATTGGCCCTACAATAACCACCTCAACATAGAATTAATGCCGGCTTCTCAATAAACTGCACTAACGAACCGCGAGACTGTGGCAAAACTACCGATCAACTGTTACAATTTTCATACACTGTGATAAGAGCTAAATTATAGATTGCACTTGGCCCCAGACTGGTTCAAGATTGGCTGGTGAGGGTAGTGAATAAATGATCCTGACTGCCCACTGTATCTACCCAACACAGGGAATGGAGGAGGGATCAGCCTTGGGCATCCTGGACCACTCCGTCATTAAGAAAGGTAAGGGATGGCAGAACTCTGTGTGTGTGTGTTTGTGGGCAGCCTTCCCTATAAACACCAACCACCCCTCCAGCACACACACACACACACACACACACACACACACACACACACACACACACACACACACACACACACACACACACACACACACACACACACACACACACTATAAATAATTCTGTTTTGCTATTTCATTTGAAGTCCTCTAATACTCGGCTGCAGACTTCACCCTGAAGGCAGTCATTCTTAATGAACTGTTCATGGTCATATGAGAGAGAGAGGGAGAGAGAGGGGGATTAGAGCAAGGAGGAGAGAAGAGAAGTGGGGCAAAGAAAAAGGGAGGGGAAAGAAGTGATAAAAGAGGAGTTCTGGGGAAATTCACAGCCGTATGATCACTCTAATATTACCAACACTTTAGAACTAGAATTTTTCACAAGACACAGGGGCACGATTAACCATTTCAAGTTGAATCCCAAATCAGCTTGAGTAACTACACATGAGACATGGCGTCTATGCATGAGCAATGCTTAAAATGTTGCAACCAACACTCATTTTCATGAGGGATGACTATCGTTCCAGTGATTCGCCGAGGTTGACTATGTATCAATTACAGCGCGTACTCATGGCCACAGATTTAAGAGCATAAGAACAAACTCAAAGCCCACATGAATAAGCGGCTCTGGGGATCTGAGGAGAGAGAGAGAGAGAGGGAGAGAGAGGGGGAGAGAGAGGGGGAGAGAGAGGGGGAGAGAGAGAGGGAGAGAGAGAGGGAGAGGGAGAGGGAGAGAGAGACCTCTTCGCTGCTTCGCGGCCGGTCCTGGCTGGCTCTGAATGGGGGATCGAGAGAGCTCCCTTCTGTCCGGGAATCTGTGCCGCACAGTGGGGCGTCGCAAAGAGATGCACACCGCCCACCGAGAGAGAGTTGAGAGACGGCATCACATCGGCAGCACTAGCACAGTTGGCAGTAGGCACAGAGATAATAACTCCGCAACAGTATAGCTAGTCACTGGGAGGATGCACTGAGCCAAAGGGATAAGGGTAGTAGGGAGCTGGGTATAGATTCTATGGAACATATACAGAGAGAGAGAGAGGGAAAAAGAGAGACACACATTTGCAGACACACACACACACACACACACACACACACACACACACACACACACACACACACACACACACACACACACACACACACACACACACACACACACACACACACACACACACACACACACACACACACACACACGCTCACAGAGGGAAAGGGTTCATTCAATGCTCTCAATTCATCAGCCTTTAGATCCAAGCCCACAGTCCTGGCATGGGATGATGTGTGATTAGTGGGCTACACCAGCTAATCTCATGAAAACAAATTAAAGGTTTAAAAGATGATGTAACAAAGATGTTTGAGCACAAATGAAAAAGCTAAGGGGACCATTTTTTTTTACGTCAACACAAATCATTATTAGGAACTGAATGGCAGTTTAAATCGTAATCATTTTTCGAATACTCCTCTCAAGTAAACGGCAAATATCACCACAACGCTTCGATTTTGACGGTTCAAATGCTGTCTTAGCCACGGCAATTCTATAATTTGCGTTCATATGATAGTGTTGCCTGTCCCCATTTTTAAACCTGTAAAGTGGCAATTGAAGTTGTAGCAACACTCAGTACTTGAGAATGAAGGTCTTCAAGCTTAGCAGTCAGAGAAAAGGGACTGTGAAAGTAGTGAGGCGTGAATAAGATCTATATGAGATGTGTTACTTAAAGGAAACATGGCACCCAGCTGCTGTGACCCCAACAACAACAATAGTGGTACCAGACTTTCATTAGAACATCAAGGAGGACCATTTTTCAAGTCTATTAGAAAGGATTGTGGAAATATGATATTTATTCACTCTTTTTTTCTCCCTCTGTCATCTCTCCTTCTCTTCCTATCTCGCCATTTCCCCATCTCTCTCTATCTGTCTCGATCTCTCCCTCCCTCCCTCCCTTCTCTCTCTCTCTCTCCACAGTTCCCATCCCCTCCAAGCTGAACGGCTCGTCCCTGTCGGCTCTCCACCTCAGTAAGGATGGTCTAGGGATTGGTTCCGTGTCCAACCCAGGGGAGGTTTTCTGCTCCGTCCCCGGCCGCCTCTCCCTCCTCAGCTCCACCTCCAAGTACAAGGTCACCGTGGGGGAGGTGCAGCGACGGCTGGCCCCGCCCGAGTGCCTGAACGCTTCCCTGTTGGGCGGAGTCCTGCGCAGGTGAGAGGGGTGGGGTTTGGAGTTAGGGGTGGGGAGAGAGAAACAGTGGAGAGGCTTCACACATGATAATAAATCAAATAAGAAAAGTCTGAACAATAGATATATTCATGTATTCTGAACCATAGAATACATTATTTGTCACCCCTGATTGCTTAATGTATCCAGTGAGAAAAGTCCCACTCCTCCACAGAGAATGTAATAATGCATACATCATACAAAACATTTTAAATTCCTCTATTAATTTTTAATGCATCTTTTTTTTTAATGAAGCGCTTTTCCTGTTCGTTGTTCATACATTATATTACAGTGGTTCATATTTCAAATCATTGCCTACTATGAAATTCTTCGGCACCATATCTAACTGTAGAAAAAGGGGTAAAAAGCAATGGAATCACAGAAATACTATTTATAGTGTCCTAAAACGTCGTATTATTTCTAAGACGTCTTCTATATTTAAGATGTCTTGAGGTGTCTTTAAGATGCGTCCATAGACATGTCATCCAGACGTCTTTATTGACAGGTCTTAAGATGTTTCAGGACATGATGATGGCTGGGTATGAAATGAAACCCTCAAGTGGCAGCAGCACTAGACTATGGCCATGAGGACACTCAGTGAGCAGCCAGGGACTAGGCTCAGTGGTTTGTTACGCGGGCCACACAGACAGGTCTTAAGCTGCTCTCTCTGTCTCCTCTCTCCTCCCTCAGGGCAAAGTCAAAGAATGGCGGGCGCTGTCTGAGAGAGCGTCTGGAAAAGATCGGGCTTAATCTCCCCGCCGGGCGACGCAAGGCCGCCAACGTCACCCTCCTGACGGCTCTAGTGGAGGGTAAGGGGCCCACAGTGACTTGTAGACGTACTGACAGACACACACACACAGATTTAAAGAACAACTCTAGGTAGAGGACATACTTCCCAGTTATTGCTTAGTAAAATCTCTAGTAAAATCTACTGCCACTGTAATTCACTTTTCAACAAAAATGTATTTGCACAATTAAATTGAATGTAAATTGGTAATAACAACGTGAGTCCCTTCAGTAACATAAACCAATAGTGAATCCAAACAAGAGCATCACACAAAGAGCTATGTTTTTCCTTATTTCCTGCCAACGTTCCAAATTGACATCCGGTCATTCACTAACCTTTTCTATCTCTTCCCAGGTGAGGCGGTCCACCTGGCCCGTGACTTTGGGTACGTGTGCGAGACGGAGTTCCCTGCCAGAGCGACAGCAGAGTATCTGTGTAGGCAGAGTGACCCCGAGCAGCTTCCCACACGACGCAGTATGCTGCTGGCCACCAAGTGAGTGGCTTATAATCCCCGTCTGGGCCTAGTATACTCTTACAGTAGATAGTCTCACTAATACTGAACAATCTCCAGTATCGCATATACAAACAGATATACATAGTGTGCATTGAGTGAAAGATTTTCAGCTCAACTTAAGCAGACAAAGCTATTTAGGAAATGTGTACAGTTTTAATGATAGTGATTATCGTCCCATTACATTGTTACATGTTGACCTGAAAATGTTAACGGGTATAATGAAGAACATTTTATTCAAAACTAACATTAGCATTGAACAATTCTAACCCTTCTCCTACTTTTTCTCCTCAGGGATATCTGCAAGGAGTTTGTGGACCTGATGTCCCAGGACCGCTCTCCTCTGGGGGCGAGTCGTCCCAACCCCTGTCTGGAGCACGGGGTCCAGAGCAATCTTACCCACTTCAGCCTGCTTACCCACGGCTTCGGTACCCCTGCTATCTGCGCCGCCCTCTCCGCCTTCCAGAGCTACCTGGTGGAGGCCATCAAAATGCTGGACAAGGACCAGGGGGGTGGCAAGGGCCACCACGAGAAGGAGATGAAGCACCGCAAATAATGAAACGACGTCTTTGGAGGAGAATGGAGATTGGAGGTTGACGGACGGACTGATTTCTCTATTCCATCTTCTCGTACCTTTATGAAGACAATGACTGAGATTTCTTTCTGAAATTCCTGCTATGGCCCGATCCCTCACAGGGAAGGGCGTGGTGATGTTTGTACTGTATATGTGTCGGCCACCTCACTCAAAGACGCATGGACTTTTTCTTCTGAGCTGCTGGTTTTCTAGGCAGTGTCCATTTCTAACTGCCAATGACATTTTCTGGATGAGTTCTGGTCTTCTGTCCCTGTCTGACTGTCAAGATGATACCCCAACCTGCATTCATAGGATCCCCCTCTACTTCCCAAAGAGATACAACTATTTATCTCTATGTTACTTCCCTTCAAGGTCTGTTTGACTGTCTGGACTTGGACCCGCTTTGAAAACATCTCGTCACAAGAGATGAGCCATATCCATTACAACCAACTTTCTCAGTTTTGCTTGTTCCTCATCTGGACATTGGATACCGTCCAACTCCACCCCATAGGATGGGCAGTTTGTGTACTACGATTCTATGTGGGTGCTGCTGGGTATTGAGTTTTTGGGGGTGGGCATGGGGGCGTGGGGGCGTGGTGTCAGAGGCAGCTATTGTTGAAGGAGAGGGTAGGTGTGGGTAAGTTAAGAAAAAAACCTAATCATTTGTACTTACTGTGTATGTTTATTGTTAATGTTATTACTGTTATAATTATTGTATTACGGCATAAATGTAATATATTATTAAAGAATCACTAATGCGGACTGTCTGGGTATCATGTTTTATCATTCACTGTCGATAATGGTGAAAGGATGCTTTTCCTACGGCAGTATTTTTAATGTCAATTCAAGGTTTATTCTAATACGTTTATTTATTCAGGAGTTTAATACCTACAAGCCACTGGCTATAAAATAGATCTATCTTCAAAATATTAATGGTTTAAAAAAAGTACAATTTCTGGTGATTAGAAAATAATATAAAAAATCTGAAGAATAACGTTTAAGATATTCAATTCAAATATTTACAAAAAAGTAAAAAAAAATATATTTGTTGCTAATCATTACAAAAACAGAATATTCTGAAAAAGTAGCAATTCACCACTTATGATTAACCATAGACACACTACCCACCTCGCTTTCTCTCTCTCTCACACACACAAAATAATTACTGATGCGAACTTGCACCCCAGGGGCCACTCAAAATTCAGAGCCCATTTACACCAAAGCGATGAGGTGAAAGCGATCCCTAACCATCACAGCGGCAACTGTGTCACCGCGCCAGGCAGCAGCCAGCCCCACCGGTACCTGGGAGACCGCCACGACCCCAGTGCACAACAAACTCCACACCTCAGCTACCGTCCCCCTCCCTCATGTTGTTACACCACCTCTCATCACCTGCTCGTTCTCTCTGGTTCTCTCCATTCTCTACACCTCCTTACCTGCCCCCTCCCTCCATATTACCCCAAGTGTCAATTCCCCCATCCATCTATCTCCCTGTGACCTGCCCCTCCCTCCCTCTCTCTCCCCCTCCCTCTCCAATATCTGACACTCAGCAGGGTTGTTCTCCATCTCGCTGTGCCTCCAGGCAAACATATGCTGCTCTTCCCGTCAGATTCCGGTGTGTTTGGGAGAGGAGGGATTGTTTAATGTTTATTAATCACCTGTCTGTGATATAGGAGAGAGGAGTTGGAGACACACTGGCTTGATGTTCACTACCGTGGCCCAGTTTTCCCATCCGGATGTATAGCGGTTTAGTTTTTCCTGAATGCAGAGGAAAATTAGGGTGATACTTGTTACAGCTACATAATCAGTGGTGGGAAAAGTACCCAATTGTCATACTTTAGTAAAAGATACCTTAATAGAAAGTTACCCAGTAAAATACTACTTGAGTAAAAGTATCAAAGTTTTTGGTTTTAAATATACTTAAGTTTCAAAAATATAAATCATTTAAAATTGCTTATATTAAGCAAACCAGACAGCAGTTTTTATTTAAATAAATGTTCTCTTGATAATTGTGTGAATTGGACCATTTTCCTGTCCTGTTAAGCATTCAAAATGTAATGAGTACTTTTGGGTGTATGGAGTACAACGCACATTATTTTCTTTAGGAATGTAGTGAAGTAAAATTAAAAGTTGTCAAATATAAATAGTAAAGTACAGATACCCCAAAACACTACTTTAGTACTTTACACCACTGTAGGTAAGAGTCAATAGGCTATGTATATAGTAAACATAATACTTAAAATATACTGTGTACAGAATACACATCTGTAAAATGTAATTATAATTTATTTGGTACTTAACTACAGTAGAAATAAAGTCATGAAAATACCCACATTTAATTTAGGCACTTTTAGATGAAAAGGTCCATCATTATTATTATACATTTGTATTCATTACTCATTTCTGATCATACGGCTCTTCACTTTCTCATGGTCGACAACGCACGTACAGGACACATACAAACACAGAGGAGCACACACACAGATTACAGCGTCAACAAGAGAACACAGCCAGAAGGCTGTTCTCTTTATAGGGGACCCTGAAGAAAGCACTACGAGGACAAAAAGAGATCTCAACAGTGCGTCACGTTTTATTGGAACATAAAGAGCAAGGTCTACGGTACAAAAATGTGGGCATTAGGGGTAAGCAGTGAGCGGTCACTTGGCGCCCACAGGGATAAGCTTCTCCAGGTCATGGATGCCGTCCTTGTCAATCAAACGGACGCTGAAGGAGGGCAGGTTGAGGATGAAGCGGTAGTTCAGCTGGAGCGGAAAGAGAGCGAGAGAGAGAGGGAGGGGGAGTTAGGTCATGAGTCATATACCAATGCAAGTATATAGGAGAAACAAAGCTATATGCATGTTATGGCTGTTCATTGAACAGTTCTCGTAAAATGTAGTTTTCCTAATATAAACACATCTCAATTTGACAAATTAAAGTCACCTGCACCCGACTGCTGAATGTGATTATCCAGTAACATTTCCAAATGTGATGACTTGAAACCCCACAAAGTTTTTATTTTATTTAACTAGACAAGTCAGTTAAGACAAATTCTTATTTACAATGACAGCCTACAGGGGAACAGTGGGTTAACTGCCTTGTTCAGGAGCAGAATATATATATATTTTTTTACCTTGTCAGCTCGGGGATTTGATCCAGCATCCTGTCGGTTACTGGCCCAACACTCTAACCACAAGGCTACCTGCCGCCCCATAAAGGTGGTGGTGATGAAGCACAGTGCCGTTATTCAGTTAGCTCTAAGCAGAGAAAAGAACCAAGCTCACCTCCTCAATGCACTTCTTCAGCAGGTCCATGGCTTCATCCCGAGTCAAATCTGAAGCATGAGAGTGATGAGAGAGACAAGAGAGATATGGTTAGCTTCACGTCCAGATGAAGTTGAACTTAAATAGAAGAACTCGTCAATCATTTAATATTAAATCCCGTTAGAGTGTTGAGAGAGAGAGAATAGGGGAACCCGAGAAGAGGAATGGAAAAGAAGATAGTGAGCGACGGAGGCAGAAAGAGGAGAAAAGGGAGAGATAAAGAGGCCAATAAAATAGAGGAACAGTAAAAGAGAGAGCGAGAGAGAGCGAGAGAGAGCGAGAGAGAGCGAGCGATCCCACCTGGTCTGTAGTAGCGGTCGAGGATAGACAGGGTGAGGTAGGCTCCGTGGCCGTGGGCAGCGAAGGGGGCCTTGGCCAGAGCAGACAGGTGATCCATGTAGTAGAGCCCTGGGCCGTCCGTCTCATCAAACCCAGCCAGCAACAGGTTCACATGGTAGGGAGTCTGGTGAGAGAGGAGAGGTATGGGTCAGTGAAGATATGGAAAAACAATTGGGATTGTTACAGCGATACTGTCGCCATATCTTGACATTACCGTGTTATGACAACGTTCTCACAATGGGGATGTGATGAAGGACGATAAACAGAAAATAACACACACACAATTACAATTCTAAGTCCGCATCCAAACAACAATGTCCTGTTTTCTCTTCCTCTGTTATTATCCTCCGAGGTTGGTGTTACGACATTGACCAAAAGTCAGTCCCATAGAGACTAAACGATTTAATAATACACCTTCTCTAGCGATTTCTCTCCACGGTCAGCACACCAAACTATCATTGCACAAGCTGGGTGCCGGACACTAGGAAGCGGCAGTGTGATTAAGAGCACAACAGAAGGCAACTAAAAAGATACCCAGTGACAGTTTATTTTCAGATTGTTCAAACGTCGCTGCTATTAATGATCAGCTTTGATTTGGGAGTCAACAAAACGGAAGATAAAACAGCAGCAGCACAAGACAACAGGGAGGGGTGTGAAACTGCTGCAACCTGGAGGGGGGGGGGGGTAGATGGAGAGGACTGAGGGGGGTTAGGTGGGTTGGAGAGGGCTGGGGGGGGTTAGGTGGGTTGGGGTGGGAGGGGTGTTGGAGAGGACTGAGGGGGGGGGGGGGGGGGGTCGTGGTGTCACTGGCAGTGTGACATCTGCTGGGAAACGGACCCCCGCTGCTCCCTCCATCACCCCCCCACTCTCGCCTTCACCCTATGCCCTGGAGTAACGCCAGGGCTCATTAAAAACTTCTGAAGTAGTCTCCCTCCTTCCCTCTCCCTTAAAATGACTTTTTACCCTTCTAGCCACTCCATTTCAACGAGCTCTTCTCCGCGTTCGCAATACTCCCCTTTCACCATCCTCCCTCCTTGTTATAATCCCCCTATCAGGACAAATTGAAGTTACAGAAAGCGGTCATGGCGCCGCGCCCTGGATTGACGTTTGACAATTGCGGAGTTTCCGGTTCAAACGAGTTAAACCCACTGACGCTATGAAACTAACATTACAATTCAGCAGCTAAGCTTTGCATGTGAACCCAGTCCTAGAGGGAGAGAGACACAGTGGATGTCGAACGTGACATCCCCTGAGCTGCAGTAACCTGCTGTAATCTGAACACCTGCCCCAAGTATCAATGTTGTGTATGTGCGAGACCCTTTCTACAGGGGAAAGAAAGGCGGACTTGTCACGCTCCCTGTGGAAAGGGGTGATATGTCTCGCCAGGCCATGCCTGAACTCATTGGTGTGCCCCGGGAAACACCCGTGGCGTCACCCGCACTCACCCGAGCAACACCTGTCTTACAGGTTACGGTGAAAAAATACAGTGCTGGAGCTGGCATCGAAATAACCCTTCCTCCTCATGTCACCTCGGAGGCCACCAGGCAGCAGGCTCGTTAAATCCAGCACCTGAACTCACGCCAAGTCCCAAACACATATGTCTTCAAAAGAACCCCAACACACCACCCCAGAGAGATGGGGTGTCCAACGGTATTCGGCATTCAACTAAAAAGAAGGATGTATGGTTGTGTCTGGTGATGCACGAAGTGAACCGTGGTAAATCAACCCCGCTCGCTCTCCCTCTCGTCTTCCACGTGCCAGCGCTCGCTCCCTCTCTCCTTCCCTCCCCCTCTCTTTGCACCGTGCCCTCCCTCCCACCCTCTTTGCACTGTGCCCCAGGACATGTTCTCTTTATTGGCATTTCCCCTCAATCTGCTGTATTAATTGTTCATCTGTGCTGGAACAGGGGAGTCATGTGCAATATGGCACTAGTAATTATTTGTGCCCGCGCTGTACTTAAAAACAAAAACCCCATATGCAACACTAGCCCCAGACAAACTGTTGCCGTGGCCTTTTTGCTAAATCTTTAAATAAAGCAAGAGGGCTTACTTGTTCTTTGGGATACAACCCAAGAGGCTACATACGACTGAGGTAATGGTTTATAACAGAGAAAGCCTGTGAAGTCCATCACCGCTCACGTTTTAAACAAGAACAGTGGCTGTGCTGTCCATTTTAAGAATAGAGTTTTTGAAATACATAATGCAGTTGACTTCAGGCTGCCCTTCTCTCACACCATCGCTGACGCTTGGCGCTCACACCTGGGGTTAGCGAGAGGCCCAGTTGCTTTTCTGGATTCCTGGTAGGTACACAGTGCATCATCACCACCCCCCCCCCCCCCCCCCAATGCCAAGCTCTATCACCACCACTCATCCCCTGACGTTTTCGAACCACAAGAGACATCCTCTTCACTTAACAGCTTCGCGACCCTCCACTCAGGTGGACGAGAGAGAAATATTCAGAAATGTTCCGGAGCGAGTGGAAAACGTGTTTGTATAACATATGTGCATGTCCAAATACTCTGGGGTGGGTGTGAATTGGAGAGCACAGCTAAAGGAAGGTGTGGGATGTCGAGGAGAAACTGTTTGGAAGCCCTGCGAGAACTGAGAACAGCGTACGGAAATTCAATATACATAAACAAGGATATATGGTACCACAGGGTAAAAAAAATAAATTGTTTTACTGCCTTTGGGCAAGCATGAATTCCGGAATATTTTGTAATGTTATCCGATATCTAAAGCACATATTGAAACAGTAGCAGCCCAACTGTAACACCGACTCTCACTTGCACACGCCCTTCTGTGCCGTGTTGACTTCTGGGCCAAGTTCAAAGCCCTTGGGACTGCCCCCCTTTCTAGCCTCCCTCTCTCACTCCCTCCTCCTTGTGTCCCACATTCCCTCCTCAGCCCCACTAATTGTTTTTTGTAATTATTTTCATCCTTCTGCTATTGTGACAGGCAGCGGCTGCACTACTCCTAACATATTAACCTCGCCGCAACCATATGAGACTTAGAGGGACGGATACGAGGAGACTTGACTCGGATGTCCTTCCCACACTCTCCTTCGGGCACACACACAATCTTCATACACACACGTTCAATGCTTCACACCAGGGAGTGGTAGGACAGGCTCCCGGTGGGTTGCGCATCGTTTCTGCCGCAGGTGTTGCCTACCCTTGAGACTGGAGCGACACTTAGGCCAACTCGCAACATATTGACAACAGTCTCTGGGATCAGTCAAAATAAACTCGTTGCCCACATTCGCAGACTGACATAGTAGAGGTGCACAACGGAGACAAGATGCGTGTAACGTGTGCTACACTAGCGCGTCATGACAGCAGTAGGTATTTTTTGGGGGGCTGCTTCACTGGAAGAGGCAGGCATGCTTGTGCCCAGTTTTCCTCGGAAAACAAAGGGGAATGTCTCGCGCTCCGCAAAAGTTAAGTGTCGCATGTCCGTTAGACTGAATTCCGACCTGAATGTGACATAGTAGGGACGTCAAACATTCAGCCCGCTGCACAGACCCTACGGATGCTCTAGTCCAGAGCTCCTGGTAAAATTTAGCTTAGGAGCATTTCCCCCCCATCTTTAAAAATGGTTAAACTAGTGAGAAATATAGCTATGTGATATTTGAACAAATAATTCACCATCATCCTAAAATAAGATTATTTTGTCATATCTAATTAATGTATATTTACGCTACTTTTCACGTGGACAGTATGTGTTACTACATTACACAAGCTGACGTATTGACCACATCGAATTGGGGGGAATTACACATCTTTTTTTTTTTTTTTTACCTCAGATTGGTCAACACGATGATACAAGATCAAGTGCTTAAAACCAGGGGTTGGAAGCGGTCCAAGGAACATTAACTGAAAACATGAAAATAAAATGTTTTCAAGGAACAGAAACGGAACGAAAGTGATTCATACTGTTCCGGAACAGAACCGTTATTTTAAAAGCATGGGAACCAGTTAACAGTATTTTACGTCCCAGGCATTTTTCTTTATAGTGCCACAACAAAACAAAGTGCCTATGGGTATTTATAAACTAGGGTACCAGTGAGGATTTCCTATGCTGGACAACTTGTTATAGATGTCAATAAGTCATGATGATATCTATTTTAAAAAATTCATGGCAGTACATTAAGCTATAAGGGGGAACATTGCTATATTTAATCAAATTCATTTAAAACCTGTTTAATTTCTCATTTTTGGTGTCTTGACATACTTGTCCAAAATCGTTTGACATAAAACAATACTTTTCTGTCCTTGCATTTATGGCAGTGGAAATTGTAGTTATATCATATATGAAGTATTAATCCGTTGAATTATATATTGAACTTGAACCCTGTAAGAATCCTGGATCTAGCTGTTGGACAGTTGTTTTTGTATATTGATATCAGAAACACAGCATAACTACGTAACATTTCGTGTCTCCTTATGTTACGGGGTGAAAACAGTTTATGGGCACACAAATCCCCAAAAATGTATGCAATTGGAAAATCGAATGCTTCTAACCAAAACAGTCACCTGCCCCTGATACTTAAAACCTAAATCAATAATGTCATTAATGTGGTCCTTCAATAATGATGCATAATACTTCCTGGATGCGCATTTGGTGTTGAGCTGTTTAATTAGGGGCTGCAGGTAGCCTAGTGGTTAGAGCGTTGGACTAGTAGGTTGCAAGATCGAATCCCGAGCTGACAAGGTAAAAATCTGTCGTTCTGCCCCTGAACAAGGCAGTTGTAACCCACTGTTCCTAGGCCGTCATTGAAAATAAGAATTTGTTCTAAACTGACTTGCCTAATTATGTATATAAAGATGACAAATGACATAGCCTAGTAGATCTGGTAATGAAATAACATGACAAATACATTTTGGTTTCCATGTTACACCTGCAATTTTAAAAACAATACAAGGGGCTTGAAGTAGCCTAGGCTCAGAAATTCAAGTACTGGAACAGACATACCTTGAAAAATCAGACATTTCCTAAAGTTGGTGCTTGAGAAGTCCTTGTAATTATTATAGCCAAAAGGGTCTCCTGCTCCCTTATAATTATTTGCGATTTCATTTTAATAATTTTTTTTGAGAGAGATGTGGCCACTCTGGTTTGTTTCCAGCCGTTTCTATTGAAAGGTGTTGCGCTACTCTGTTGCGGTAAAACTATGTGTAGTTTTGAGGACGACAACATCTAATGCTGGCTTTAACTTGGCTTCCTATACAAATCCCTCCATTACAAAAGGGAACATGGTTTTTGGTTGGTTGCTCATTCAAAAAACAGCGATGGTGAGATTAATGCTACAGCTACTTATGGCTTTATTGTGTGTGCCTGTGTCGGCCACATAGGCTACAGAAAAATCTCCATGCATGCATCCAATTTATTTAGTCAGGCAATTCCACATTCTCCCATAATTTAAAATGTAATAATAATTTGAATATCAATGCATTGACAAGGCCTAAAAATGCATTATTCTTAAAGTGATAATGACCTACTTTTTTTTACACTTTTGGGGGGGGGTCTATATTAAGTCTTATGTACAATTATATAAAAATTACAATTAAGTGCTTGAAGACATCCTTGAATTTGACTTGCCAATGTCTATGAGCCCTGCTTAAAGGATGTATAGTCCTAGGCCTATGTTGTTGCATAGGTGGAGTTATGTGCCAATGTGCATATATTCCTCTAAGTACACATGTGGAACTGGATAAAAATCGGTTTTGTTTATCCCAATGTCACACATTGGCCTCATGATTTATAGAAAAACCCCTATGCAAAGCCCTCACTCACTCACTCACTCAGAAACTTACTCCAGCGTACCTGCAAGCTGAAAATCTTTGCCTGTGTGTGTTTCGGCTACCTGCCCCTCCAAAGCATAGGCTACTGTACCGACGTTACAAGCTTGATTCAGTAGACAGGGAGAGAGCTTTTTGATTACCTAGAGATGTATGGATTAACATTTTCAATGCTAGTTAAGGATACTATAGGCCTAGTTATCACATTCCACATTGGATTAATTAACTACAACAAGGTAAGATGTGTTTTTAATTCTGGTGCGCTCTGCACACATAAGCTCATTAGCTAGCTACCTCGCTCAAGCTTGTTAGCTAGCTAGCGCTCAAAGGGCATTCAAAGTTCCTCTATAGAAACAGCTCCTAAGTATAATTCTGTGGACCTAATTCATATAATACATGTCATAACAAGATGCACAGCGCTTCAAGCCGCCTTCTCTAGCCTCTCTCGAGCCATTTGCTACACGTGTACGTCTATCATGCATGTAAACAACTAGCTTGTCTGAAAGATCCGCACTGATTGGTGAAGTAATGCAATGATCAAAAAGTAAAATACTGTTGATTTCACAGGTTAAAAAAATCTACGATATAAGCCAGAGCATTTTTTTTGCTGGTCAGAACATTGGAATGATTTTTTTTTTTGGGGGGTTCTGTTCAGAACTAAACGATTGTAAAATTATTTTGGTTCCAACCAGTTTAAAACAGATCAACATCTTTGGTTTTGTCATAGGCACTGGGTCGCAAGACTGCAATTATGATTTTCTTTATCAAATGACACTGATATTTCGGGGCGGTCTCTGTATAAAAGTCGCAGCCACACACCAACTCGGATTTGACAGTCAAACTATCACTTAAATAGCAGCAAACTGTTGTCACTGTTGGTATCCTATGGTGGGTTGTGTTTCGTTGAAGATAAGCAAAGAAAAAAGAAAACTATTTTCTGTGATGGCAGCCTCCTGAAATCAACATCCACCATTCCAAAATATAGATAGGAGCCTTACAGGCTGACTACACTGCTCGCGTCGCATGCGCGAGCGTTGCAAAATAAATGTAGAAATCTATATTATTCAATTATTGCACCCACACTGCTTGTGCGCGCCAACAAACGTCTGCGTTGCCAAGGGCTAAAATAGAAGTCAGTTCTATTTGTGACGCAGATCGCGCTGCAAGTCCTGCCTCTCCCATCTCCTCATTGGTTTATAGAAGCAGGTACCCACGTGCCATCTCATTGGTTATACCCACGTGGGTGTCTGAAAGACGAACGAGGTCAGTGGCGGTAATTTATGAAAAAGTTGCAAATCGCAATATAAAGTAAAGAGAAGAAAAAGCCTGGATGGAAGAGAGATGACTAGAAACGATTCGATTGACCGTTTGTGTGGATTAATTGGCGGAGTAGAGGACCTTGTGCATTTCAGGTAAAATACCTAAATGTTTATATCCCAGGACAAATTAGCTAGCAACTGCAAGCCAACTAGCTAAATTGCCATAAATGTTTAATGCTTTTCAACCTGTCCCCAAATTAATATAATTGGTTCAGAGTTTGTTTTGATATTACAACCTGCATAGTATCCTGATCGTGTCTGGTGTGGGGGGTACAAAATCAACATGTGCGCGTTCGGTTTGGTCAGCATGTTAGTTCAGGACATGCAACCTCATCTCCCCCCTCTCACGCAATTGATAAAGTGATAATAGATTGTTATTTTACCAGGTAAATTGACTGAGGACACATTCTCATTTACATCAACGACCTGGGGAATAGTTACAAGAGAGGAGGGGGTATGAATAAGCCAATTGCAAACTGGGGATGATTAGGTGACCATGATAGGACGAGGGCCAGATTAGGAATTTAGACATGATTGACTAAAGTGTTGTGTTTTTCTTTCTGTTTTGGTGACTGCCATATTAAAATGCAACATTCTAAAATGTAGCCATCTGTGTTATGCAGGTTTTCCTCTAACCAATGACGTAAATATATTCAGTTTCCAAGTGTTTTTTTGCCTTGTGGAAGTTAACAGGGGAAGTGAATTTTCACAAGCCAACTCCAACGTCATTTTAGAGAATTTGGCAGTACGTCCAACCATCCTCACAACCGCAGACCACGTGTAATCACACCAGCCCCGGACCTCCACATCCGGCTTCTTAACCAGCGGGATCGTGTGAGACTAGTCAACCCGATAGCTGATGAAACTGAGGAGTATTTCTGTCTGGAATACATTTACATTTAAGTCATTTAGCAGACGCTCTTATCCAGAGCGACTTACAAATTGGAAAGTTCATACATATTCATCCTGGTCCCCCCGTGGGAATTGAACCCTGGTCCCCCCGTGGGAATTGAACCCACAACCCTGGCGTTGCAAGCGCCATGCTCTACCAACTGAGCCACACGGGACCAGGGTAAAGAATAAAGACCTTTTGGGACCAGAATAAAGACCTTTTGTGTGTGGGGGGAATCATTCTGATTGGCTGAGCCTGGCTCCCCAGTGGTTGGATTTCACATAACTGGGCTGGTGCGCAGCCATGTGTGGGCCTGGGAGGGTATGGCACAACCCCTTGGGAGCCAGGCCATGGCTGCACCCCTGCCCTGTTAGGTGAAATCCATAGATTAGGGCCTAATTCATTTCTTTCAATTGACTTATTTCCTTATATGAACCTAAACTCAGTAAAATTGTTGAAATGATAGCATGTTGCGTTTATATTTTTGATCAGTATAACTTGAACTTTCAATGGTATTGTATTTATTCAGGTAAAAACTGCTGAATGAGTACAAAAATGTGCTGTGATTGATTTATGTTGATGACATACCAGAAATCACCAAAATGGGTTTGCCCAGACACAGGCTAAGTGGCAATAGCACAGAGCAACGTTGGAGTATCGCAGTATGGTATGCTAGGCTACATTGGAAAGAAATAAAAGCATTGGTCCACATTAAATAATTACCCTGCTTCGAAGGTAGTCTGCAAGGTTCTTGCGTGTGAAGTTGGCTGCTGCTGTTGGACTGAGTTCATAACCTGAAAGCCCCATCAGATGTCACCATGGGGTAGCACATAACCGGGGGGAAAACATTCATGAATAAAATGTCCAAACAATAATCACAACGAGTATTGAATGCACATATGTCAGTAGCGGTGGCATGAGTAGTACTAGGCCATCTTTATTTTGACACCAGAGAAACAAGAAATGGGTGGCACTTACCATTCCTCATTTTGTATAGCTGAATATTCTTCTGAATGTACTCTGCAAACTGTACTGTGTCTCCTGCCTCTCCCACACATAGCAAAAGAATCTTATCGCTCAGCTTGAACATCTTGTCCTGGTCTGAGGGCGATAGACAAGGTGTTAGTTATTTAATCACATACGCACTCCAGTGACATGTTCAACATGATGTATGGAAATAAAGCCAAATAATACATTCTTGAAGTTAGTTTGATTACAAATAGCTCTACTCGTTCAGATGTTTCTTACTTTGAGGAAAATATTGCAAGTCATTTTGATAATAATCTGGGCCTGCTAGTGTGTGCGCTCCTTGCTTACTTTCACTTTCACAATTGAATGAAGCGAGTTAGCAAGATGGCTAGCCTTTTTAGGTAGCTAGCGCAAATCTGCTTGGAGTTTGTGGACATGCAAGTTAACAAGCTTACTAGCTCTTCCAACACGATTGTTAGCAAACAAACGTTTGTGATAACTGGAAGCCAAATCAATTCGGTAGCTAGTGTCCGCTTTTCTGATCTCGACTCATTGGCCAGGGAGGAAGCTTGCTAGCTAATTAGCTCACATAGGTGCTAGCAAGTTTGCTAAACTACTGTTAACTCATAACATGTAAACTAGCATGCTTAGCTAGCTAGGTAACAACAATTATAATTGTTTCAGTAACGTCATATGACTCAAAACAGAAATGTATGAGACAAACATTTAGGACATTTTGCTGATTTTACAAATGAGTTCAAGGCTAACAAAAGCAGGCTAAATAACATTAGCTAGCTGGCTAACTTAGCGACTAGCTAACTGCAAACGAGCAATGTCATACCCTGTTTCATCTTAACGATGCTGTGGGCTGCAACATTATCAGCAGCAACTATGACAAAGTCTTGTCCCTGAATTCCGATCAAATATTCCATACTGTAACTTCCAAGTAACAATTTTGAAGTAAAACTTTGCCTGAGGAACAACGCAACCTCGTTCGTTTCCTCAGATTACACAGCAGAATTTGAATGAGAGGCGCATAATGTTGACGTCATGAAATATGACGCTTTTCTCCTCATGTGACCCAGGGTTTCCACTAGTTACCACAGCCACAAAGTCAGAAATGATTGAAAACAAAAAAAACATGAATTTAAGGTTAGGGTTAGGCATAAGATTAGCAGTGTGGTTAGGGTTAGGCTTAAAATAATATTTTTAAAATATAAATTGTCGAAATGGGCGAGGTTTATGACTTTGTGGCTGTGGTAACTAGTGATGACCCAGGTCTGGATGCTGCCACTGAAAGCCTACTGCAAATGATTGTGGTACAATCTACTGTATCTCTGGAATATACAGACTACTTAATTGTATTGAATTAAATTGGGATGTTTAATAGCCTAAAGCAAGATCAAAGAACAAAGAAACATTAAAAAAACTGTTGAACACACAGACAGAAAGAGACACACACACACACATTCTGCATAAAAGCAAAATTGATTTTTTATAATACATCTTAGATTGTATAATGAATTTGTCTTTTTATTGAGTATGATTTCCGTTTGCTTTGGTTTTCAAGTGGGATTGCTCGCTCAGTTTGTTCGGTCCAAACTCTGTAACCTGCTGAATGTCAGGTTAGAGAATGATAAACACTCAGGTTAGAAAGCCATAAACACACAATTTGCAGATGCATTTAAAGTGCTTGCAGAAAGTCTTAGCATTACTCATCATTAGTTTTCTGTCTTTTTCTGTCTCTCTGGGCTCTGTAAGCCTCCAGTTTGAGCTCTCTGAAATGCACCTTGTAACATTAGAAATTGCTATGCAGTTGCTCGAGCTCTGACTGTCAGGCACCCTTTGTAGGCTTGTGTATTTTTAACAAGTTATTCATGTCTACTTGTCACAATGAGTGAAAGTTATAGATGTAGAGATGTGAGGAGTTTTTTATGCACAAGCTCCACTCAAACTGGATGCTAGAGTTATTGATTTACAATTCTGATGTGTGTTGGCTTTGTGTGTTGGTAGGCTGACTTTGGAGGCTGGATATTTTATACTCATTTTCATATTTCTCTCTCTCTCCCCTTATTTCACTCTCGGCAGTTGTCGCTGGTTCAGCTTGACTGCTTCGTTAGGGCTCATCATTTGCATTCAGATTAATTATCTAATTACCGACAAATGTCCGGCGGCCACCCCACACTGCGGCTCGTCAGCTCTGAGCCTGTAATTATTTTAATCATTTACTTTCATCTGGAGCATTCCTGCCATACTCCTGTGTTTAGAGGCCATTCTTAATTACCCTGCCAAGACACTCTTCTCCTCTTTTTGTGAAAGAGAAAGGGAGGGAGAGAAGGAAAGAGAGAGAGAGAGAGAGGGAAAGAGAGAGAGAGCGCCCAATGGGGACATGATCCAGGAGCACTGACAGCACAGAGGAAGCTCTCTCAGCTCTTCTAGTTGTTCACCCCCTTCTTCATACTCTCTCTCTCTTTATATCTCTACCCCCCTTCTCTCTGCACAACCCCCCCTTCCCAACTTCATCCTCTCTTTCTCTCCCCTCCACAATCACCCCCCCCCCCCCCCCCCACACACACACTATCCCACCCTTTCCCCCACTATCCTTCCTCCCTTTCCCCTTTATCGCAAGCACACACAGGAATCGCCCCTGGGCTTCAGTGCTCTGACTGCTAATACACTGACTCACACACACGCATACACACACACACACACACAGAAAGCAAGAGAGCAGAGAGAGAGTAGAGAGGGAGACAGAGAGAGAGAGAGACTAGATCAGAGTGGCGTGCACACGCACACTGTTTGTGGCACACATCACAATGCACACATCTTTCCACTATCCGCCTGGAAAATCTATACACCTCTCTGTCTGTCTATCCTTTATTTAGACAGCTATCAGCCAGCCTGTTCCATCTCTCAGTCTGGTTCCTGCCCAGCACATGAGAGATGGGTCAACTCCCCCATGACCACTCAGTAATGATGCTCTCACTGAACCCTTAAGCGAGATACACTCACCCTGACTGCTCTTGTTAAAGAAAAAAGATACAAGCTATGTAATTGGCCTCTTGAATATTTAAGTTAGCCCGGGATGAAAGTTTAATGAAAAGATTATTATCTACCAGTTTATCACACTATTTCATATTTCATTTTATTCACTGGCTGCTGCTGCAGCACTGTCCATTTTGACAGCCGTGGATACAGCAGAGAGACTCACGGGTTGAAGCCGCACGAGACAGCAAGTAGAATATGATGAATTACGTTAGTGAACTGAGCAGATTTTTCTATGTATCTTCACAAAACACTCAGTCAATACTTCTAACACTCACACGCACACACACACACACACACACACACACACACACACACACACACACACACACACACACACACACACACACACACACACACACACACACTGTAAGGTTGCTGTTATTTAGTCGTATTGTTTGTATTTATAGGGGGAATTAATCCTTTTTGCCAGAAATGGTGTGAAAAGCAGACAATGTTGTGCTTTGACAGACATAGCACTTTAGCCAAACCCCAGTGGGATACGTGACGGGGTTTGGGAGGATTATGTATGGACCCAACTTGCCCGCAGGGGAGAGCTGCTGGAATGGGACATGGTTTGAACGACAGAGATTAGGGATCAAGGTGCACGGAGCAAACCATTTGAGGGAATAGCCTACACTGGTTAAAGCCCCCATTTCACCATACAAAAAAACAATAAATATGCTTGTCTTTTTGTAAACACTGACAGATAAAAACAGCCTGGAAGATGAGGCTGTGAGGCTCAAGCGTTTTGACATGGTTCAATTTACTGAGATAAGATTCTTGAGCTTCACACACAGATTTTTCTTTGTGAATTTAGACAACATTCGCATGGATTTGTGAGATAGCCTAATTGACCGAGTAGGCTAGACTGTAACCTGTTTTATTTGATAAGTTACTGCAATATTGCAAGAACAATTTCACACTAACCAACAGACTGGCCTATGATGTGGTGGATCATAATTTAGAAATCTGGGGCTTGAATAGAAGTGTCGAGGGAATAGACAGAGTTATTGTGTTAAGGCTTTGTTTAACCTTGCCTTCTTAGATTTTGGCATTCAATTATAGGTCCTGAAGAAATGCGAGGTCGGTATCAGTGGCACCGTTTATCGGTTTAATCCACAATTTCATGGCGCTGAGGCGGGATGGGTAGTGGGCCCCGCTCGCTTTTGTTGATGGGATGTCACCGTTTAGTGGTCCCTTTCGTATCTAAACCGGGAGAGGACGTCGAGGGAACCTGGGCACGAGAGACCACTTCATCTCAAGGGGGTGAAAGAGAGCAAGTTAAATGGAAGTGACAAGCTCTGAAAAAAATCCTGCCGGCAGCTGCGCGCATTCGACATAGCCAGCTCCCCTACCGTCGCCGGCCGCACGACCCCCGTGCCTGGCACACACACCTGCCGCTCCTAGAAGCGCTTTCACCGACAGCCACATAATCCATGGGCGTGTCGCGGAGGGGCTTCTCTCAATGTGCTCTTGTGAAAACCCCTTATGCGTGAAAAAGCCCCCTTTCTCCATCTATTGTCCGACACAGTTTTATGGGACAACATTGGGCCTTATGAGGTTTCAGGATTTACATGGGACTTTATAGAATGGTATAATCATTTCAATCAGAGAACGAATAAAAGTTTTAACACGCTGTTTTCATATTTATTAGCTGGTTAAAGCAGCCGAGGCAGCTGAACCTTATACCCCAGACCCCACCAAAAATGCTCTCAGTCTCAGACCCCCACATTCAGAATGTCCTGGCAAACCCGCAGAGAACCCTCAGACTTGGACAAGAAGGCAGGAAAATGATCAGTGATACAGGACTTCAGAAGGCCTAATATTTCCACGGGCATGTCAGCAAATTGAAATATAGGCCTATAGGCACACTGTATCGGCCTAGGCTAATTTGTGGTCACAATCAGGGTCATCCTTTTATGTCAGCCAACAGGTTTGTTAAATCTGATATGTTAAAATAGGCCTACGATGACGTGCATTAAGATGATGACGCATTAGTCAGGATGAATGGTGACTTCATTGAATTAGGCCATTTTATGTTCAACATAAAAACAAATACAGGCCTCTATGAATTATGCATTCATGAGGATATCTGTCAATAAGGCCTAAATAAATAAATAAATAGATAAGGTCTAAATGGTGGTTTACTTTATGGAGACATGTAGACATTACTTTATGGAGACATTATATTATTATTAGGCATAGCCTACATTTCAATAGCAACTTTACAACATGTATGCCTTTGGACTTCTGATACATTTGACCTTTATACATTTTCAACATCTCATCAAAATCAAAATAACAATGTGTGGATGAATTAATTTTCATGTCATGCAAAGAGCACTTCCCATTCTCTATATGAGGACATATGTTTCTTGTCCATCCCTGACTCTCCTTGGCATTTATAAAGCACTCCATCAACACTTTTGTTAAGGCTCTCTGAACAATTTCTATCCTCACAGAACTGTAAAGGTTATGATGATACAGCCTAGTCGTGCTTTCTGTTGTAACGCTACAGCCCCTCCAGTTGTACCGAAGGTAGTTTGAGCATTCGCTAAGCATTTCCAATTTAGGCAATTCAGGAAGTGGTTTGAAATTCAGTTCATTAATTAAAATGTGCCTAGTATTTCTATGAGGATCTTTTCATCATTCATTTAATTCTAATTCACTGCTGTGGATACTGATATATATATATATATATATATATATATATATATATATATATATATATATATATATATATATATATATATATATATATATATATATATATATATATAAAAATAAAAGTATACAAAGTCTGGCTGGAAATGAACCAATAATTTGTTTTCTTTTCAATGGGAAACAAAGAAAAAGCCCAGTACTCAAACCACCCACACAATTTCATACTCAAGAAGGATATATATATATATATATACTGTATGGCTCATGGGAAATATTAGTTCATTTTCAATTTGGTATGTGGATCCTTAGTAAAAGTGATGAGATACTTCTATCATCTATCTATCTATCTATCTATCTATCTATCTATCTATCTATCTATCTATCTATCTATCTATCTATCTATCTATCTATCTATCTATCTATCTATCTATCTATCTATCTATCTATCTATCTATCTATCTATCTATCTATCTATCTATCTATCTATCTATCTTCTCCTGTATGTTTGCTCTTTCTCTTTTGGCCACAGGTCTTTCTATCCAGTTCATCATACACAGGCCGCGGGCCGCAGCCCTCTGCCCTCCCTCCCCCAATCCCCCACCACCCCCTTTCTGTCAAAGCTGATTGTTTCCACGCCAACAGAGTGCTGGGGGCTAGCACACTGTCACACTACATCAGGCAGAGGGAAGAAAGGGAGAGGAAGAAGAGAGGAGCGAGAGAGTCTGCTCTATGGACTCATCCGACAGCACTGGGTAGTAGGGGCCTGTATGTCCAACTCACAAAACACAGGGGTTGAACTGAAGCTACTGTACTTCATTGGATCATACAGAAGCGTGCCCCCTTGTGTTCTTAACACGCTATTTAATTTTATTTAAAAAAGTGACCAACGGGCTATGTGATGAACAGGCGCCCTCTGGTGGACTAAAACATATTTTCTTATTTCACTCGATTTTATAGGCCTACTCGAGGATACCAAAGATTTGTATAACTATCACTCATTGTTCTATCTGTGAGGATACTTTGTCATGGTGGGTTAAGCTTGTTGTCATTGTCATGTGAAAAAGACATGACGGAGTGATGGGGGAAAAAACACTTCAACAAAAGGAAAATCATTGAAAATCACCATCGTTATGGCACTATTACGCAGGATTAGCCTGATCTGGACGGTGATCGATCAATGCATGATTTACACAATTACAGAGGGTAGGCTAAATCAAGGCAATATCATTGAGACAAAGTATAATTCATGACAATGGTAAGCGTTTTAGGCAGAACTCCACTGCTATTGAAATCCACGTTACCCACGAATGCGCGCACGGAGTGGCAAAGTTGCCAGATGTCTACACAATATCCCCAAAAGTCTGAACTGTAAATTCCATACAGTCCATTTTTTTAGTTTAATGAGCAGGTGAATTGTTGTTTCGCGAATATCTCAGAGTCACACAGACTTGGAAACACTTGAAACCGAATTGGGTGACAGGAGCCACAGCTGTGTGCACCTCTCTCTCTCGCCCGCGATAATTTGGGAGAAAACGCCTCAAACAGCGTTGCTAACGTTATCTTCGCTCGTTTTAACCAACAAAATTAGCAGTTCTGCTCGAGGAGAGAGACGGTGCGGCATCCCGCAGCCCCCCCGCGCGTCTGCTTCTTCCCGGGCGGGGTGCTCTTTCACCGGTGCCGCTGTTCGCGCCCAGCAGGGACCCCGTCACACATGCCTCGTGTCCCGCCGTGCGGCGAACCTATTATACAGTGTCGCTGAAACGAAGAGATGTATTCAGGGTGAGGGCACGGTGTTTAACGTGAGACACTACGCAGAATACCGATTTGAGTTAGAATGTACATCCAAGAAAACTTTGTTCCTTACAGAGAGAGACACAATATAAACATTTGCTTGAATTGGGCCTTTGTGGAGTTGAGGTCAATTAATGTTAAGTTACTGCTCTTTTGCTTGGTAGGGCAGAATAGGTAACAAGCCCGAATAAAATGACCATCACATCTCATTTTATAGGCTATAGGCCTATGGGTAACATTTCCCTTCGCATTTTAACGTCACTGTAAATACATAGCCTAATCACATCACCGTGATTGTATATCCTCAAAATCTGGTTTTGTTCTCCCCGTGTACTGTTTCTCTGCGCTTTTTGGAAACGGTGTTTGTACACAGGACAATAACAGAACAAACAAACGTGTTGGCTGGTTATCCCAGACGCTTCCCCGTTTGATGCCCTACATACATCCCGCTTAAAAGCCAATAAACAACAGATAAATATGTTAATTCTCTCACACTTTCACTGTCATGCCTGCGTCCAGGAGAGACGATAAGCTTTAGAACATAAGCCTGAGCGCCCGGAGTTCGGAGGCATAAGCGAGGATTATCACAAATTTGCCCCGGGGTTTGGCTCATACTGCGGGACTGGACCGGCGGCTGCTCACCGGGCCGGATAGGACCACCGGGCCCTGGGGCGCAAACTGACAGATTCCCCGGGGAACTGGACTCTGCAGGACCAGCTCAACTCAGACTGCAGATTAGGTGGCGAAGGCTGGTATCTCTGGGAGCACACACACAGACACACACAGTACGGCTAGACGTTCCCTGCCCGCGGCGACGAGAGACGCAGTAACCATGCCTATAAAGATTGATGCATGTTCCTCACAGGGCTATCACACCCCCAACAGAACACACTCATGATGAGGCGATACAAACGAACTTTGTGCTGTTGATAAAGAGACGATTGTAGTAAAATTATCATGGACCAGAGGCTGCAGTTTATATATTTAAACAACGAACACAAAGAGGCTTTAACGGTTCTATTAGTGCTTTATGAAAAGGATCAATTCATTTCATCTCAAATTGAAGATCAACACAATGCGCAAATAATTATTTCAAACGAAGGCCTATAGTTTAGGTTTAGCATG
The DNA here is from genome assembly GCF_016432855.1 of Salvelinus namaycush. Classification (NCBI taxonomy): domain Eukaryota; kingdom Metazoa; phylum Chordata; class Actinopteri; order Salmoniformes; family Salmonidae; genus Salvelinus; species Salvelinus namaycush. The sequence goes on from NC_052333.1 coordinate 32,975,970, forward strand.
TCTTCGATATAAACTATCTGACGTTGCCTACTTGTTCTCATAGTCTGCCAATCCACACCTTTCTGTGTACACCGACCTAACGTTGATGTTGGCTTTTATACTGTGCGATGAGTGCAAATAGACTAGTAAAATCCCAACATCTTCTTCATAACTTTATACATTATTAACTCACAATACACGAATATCTCTAAAACAATTTTATTATGTCACTGGAGAAGACAAACATGATATACATATAAAAAATAAAAAAACAATTCACCTCATATGTTGTATTTGGAATATTTTGGGAATATATCACAGTTATAGAGACAAATAAAACAGTACATTCTACACTTATATAGAACATTTGAAGATACAGGCATATATTAAACTTCATATAATATGTTATATATTTCCATAGTTTGGCAGGGTTAGGGTGAAAAAAGTAATCCTGGCTCTCAAGAAGAAAGGTGCCTTGGATATTTTTGGATCTCAACACAGGGTAGGACGCCAATAAATCAAAAACAAACTGCATTACCAACTTATTAAAACACCACATCAGAGTAAAATCTCAGAGGATGCTTGGAGATTGTCTAGTTTCGGGAAAAGTCAAGTCTGGGACACAACAAGCACAATAACCATGGCCAAGGCAACAATGCCTTTGTATTCCCCTTCAGCGACTGGCCGGTCTCTGCTAGTGACCACTTCCTGTTGGGGCCTCTGCGCTTCCTTCCTGCTCTACGATTGGCTGGCTGTGGCAGTTGCAGTGGTGGCAGCGCCCATGCGCAGCAGCTCCTTCCTGTGGTCGAGGATGACGTCAAAGCTGGACTGGAGGCGGTTCTGCTGCTCCTGGACGCGACCCTGCAGGGTGCGGACCCAGCGGATCAGAGCCAGCCTGCGGTACATGGTGAGCTGGACCTGGTGCTTCTCCATCTCCTGGGCCTTGAAGCGCTCGCGGTCCCTCAGGGTCCACACAGCGTCCTCCAGCTCAGGCAGCTCGCCGCAGTCCGTGTCCGAGTCCGACAACGCTCCTCCGTCAAGCAGACTGTTCCCCGTTCTGAGAGGCTTGCTGCTCCTTTTCCTCTCCATTTTGTCATCCCACTTCCTGGTCAAAGAGGGGGTAAGGGGGTCTGCTGGGGCGGCAGGGGTCTCCTGGTTTCCCCCCTGGTGGTGGTCAGGCTTGGTCTCCCCCACACCGATGCGGTCCCACCCTCCCATGCCAGCCCCTTCACCTCCGCTCTCCATGTTGAGAGAGGACAGGCTGCCACTGGACCTGTAGCTGAACTCAAAGTCTGAGTCGCTGTCGCCCCATTCCTCTGGGTCCTCCACCTCCTCCTCCTCCTCTTCCACCACCACTCCCTGTTTCATGACACCTCCCCCCAGGTCTTGTTTCTCCTTCTCGTCATCGCTCATCCTCCCCATCTCCTCCTCCATCTTTCCCTCCTCCGCGCCATCCGGGGGCACTCTTCCGTACCCATCGTCCCCACTCTCGATCTCAGGCAGGGACTCCAGGGGACTCCAGCAGGGCAGGCGGGAGAGCGGGGACAGGGGCCCCAGACCGTAGTGGTTGGAGGAGGGGGGAAGGTGGGGCTGGTCGCGGCCCAATGGGCCCAGGTTACGAGGACGCACCTGGTTGCGATTCTCGTCTCCTCCCGTCATGACGTCCTCGTCTTGACCCAGGAAGTTGAAGTTGCCGTCCTTCTCACCTTGCTTCCTTTTGCCCCCCTGCTGCTGGCTGTTGTTGCTGAGGATCCGCAGTGGGGAGGAGGTGCCTCCCTGGCCTCGGTACTGGGGGTTTACGAGTCTGTCCTGGTGGAGCATTTTGCTTGGCTGAAACTCACTTCTTCTTGATGGAGATTCAATTCTTTGTGAATGAGATTCAAGTCTTCTTGAACGAGACTCAATTCTTGTTGAAGATTCACTTCTTGATCTTGACTGAGAGTCACTGTTTAGAAAAGGAGAGAGAGAAAAGGGAATAAAATATGGAAGTTAATTAAGGCAATTGTTTCAAGGTTAATCCTTCACTTATATATCAGATAAATCTAGACTCATTTCTCTGATACAGTCCTGTACGCTGCTGCATAACTCACAAGTTTGATATTAGCCTACTACCAGTTAATCTTCTAGCCATCACTGCCATTCCTTCTCGTTCTAATGTATTAAATCGTAGCTGCTCTGTGCATCCAATTGCACTCCACTTAGGCCTATATTACCATCAAATATTTACATGTCTCCTCAGAATGGAAATTTCACTAATCCTTACTTCGGGGTACTGTCACTCATTCTCCGCTCTGTCGCATGATGCGCAGGCACGTGGTGCTGAAGGACAGCGACTAACGTTCCAGGGTTGCGCGCGCCACTGGCACTGACGTAAATATTGGCGCTCGATTGGTGAGGATCAAGTTATCAAGTAAAATCGACCTTGGGTGATGTGATATAACATATCAATATTATGTTTTATATTCGTTTGAGGTTCGTGCAATAGCCGAACAATAAAACGCACTCCCATCCTTCTTGTAGCCTATGTTTAGGCTAGGCTATAAAAACGGTCAACTACAGGATGTTCTTTATGCACCATTAATTACGTCTTCTTAGACTTGTGAGAGTCAGAAGTGAAATACCATAAAATTCCTTTAAATTAATTAAGCAGATGCAAAATTAAGATGCGCGATTTGACAGGAACGAACGACGACGCCCGATGAAAGCATATGCTCATAGCTTATCATAACACAAGGCATTAGAATAGCCTACCTACACAATGTTGTTTGAGAAAAATAGATGACAAAAAAGAAACACGGCTTTATTAAATTAATATAAATAAAAGATGAATTAATCTCCATTGTGCCTTACGTAATAGCCTAGACCTAGTTCAGCAGCAGCGCTATCAGCTCACCCCATGTCCTTGTTCTCCTCGCTCGTCGGCAGCGATAGCCTCGCTTCCACTTATACAAAACAACCTTTACCATTCCTTATTTCATTCGCTGAATACACAATCATTCGGATTGACAAATGTGTGAATCGATACATAAGAGGGCCTTGTCTTACCGTATGCTAGTAAAGTGCTTCGTAGAGGAAGTAGATTGGGAGCCCTCCCTATTTCCCCCTCCTCTGGTCGACCCTCCTATGTGATGTTTATCTGCGACTACCCCCCCCCCCCTCCCCTCCCCTCTCGCTCTCTCATCCACTCTTTCTAGCGCTCTGATAGAACGGACTACTAGCCTGCCTACCCAAATGACTCACTTCCTAAACTGGGCAGGGACGGTAGAACGGGAAAATGCAGAGAGGTGAGCAGAAAGTAGAGTGCTGCAGAAATTACACTGGAATGTCTCACCATATCTTAGTTTTTTTAAAGGGAAAGTACGACCAGAAAAGTATATACCACAAACGAATATTTGTTTAGGCTACTCAAATGTAACCTATAACACATTCTCATAATTGTGTCAAGGGAGACAGACTGCCATTTGTTGCATTAAACTGGTGACTGTATCTGTCGGTATTAGATTAGAGAGAGAACGCCTGTGTTGAGTGCGAGTGTGTTTTCGGGTAGGAGGTGTGGCACATCAGACAGACTTTGCAAGTATACTCCCTCCGCATCTCCTGTCGCTTGCGGCAGAAGAGCGTACGCCCCCCCCCCCAACCCCCCCTTAACCCCTTTCCACTTCAACAACATCCCCATTCAAGTGCTGCACCTCCAGGCTGTCCCCTCCTCCCCATCGTTCAATAGTAGCCTAAGCGCATGAAAAATACATCAAACACGGCTGCCCGCGGTCTCATCACATGCAAAATCATCTCCATCTTCCAAAACCGAACACAGAACCGTGGAGCAGGACACCGATATAGAGAAACAGATAGCAACAGGGCCAGAAAATAGAAACAGAGCATGCTTTGCGGTGCATGTGGACCAAATGTTCAGACGAAGGGTCATCCGCGAGGTCCCTCGGGGCGCTAAATAAATATTGTGCGTCGGTTATTGCGCAACCGAGGCAACTCATAAGCACCCATCTCACAACACAGGCATTTAATAAAAAGAGCATGACTTACCTAGTGAATAAGACCTTGTTATTTAAAAAAAAATGTTTTACACAGCCCCGAGTAATGACCCACTTCCCTCAGTTCTGCTTCATCTCCAGCAACACCAGTCCTTACTGTGACAGTGGCCAAGGGGAATGACCCATGGCCATACCGTCAGCTCACAACACCACAATGCATAGCGGCAGATACAGTACAGAAAACCAGAGTAGAGTGGACCTACAGCTCTCTCTTCTCGAACAGAGATCGTTCAATGAGCCAAGACAAAGTAAATCAAATAAACCCCCTCACATTTAGATTTTCCACCCCTTGGGAAGCATCACAGAGAGTGAAAGATCTCATGCTTCTGGTGAATTATTCTAGCCTCCTCTTAGTTGGGAGTAAAATAAAAGCTTTTCCTTTAGATTTTGTGGCTGGTCAGGGCCCACATTTTTTTTAATGTACATAATATTTCCCCGTCTTTCAAACGAGGGGGACTTGTTTTGGGAGTTGGGATAATGTTATGACTGAATAAACAAAACCAGGATTACATCTCCGCCTAAAGCTAAGAGGGTATCCACGGGGTTCATTCCAGCCCCTATGCCTGCTCCTAATGTTGTGTAATGAGCCTTCCTGCAGCCCCTAACCCCGAGACTTGCTGCTAAATCACCATGGACTAATGAGATGGAGAAATAAAAGCGGTCATTAAAAGTACTCCTAACGAGATCCTATTATTAGCCACTTATCATAATCATTAGATTATAAACTGCAATTATCTTAACTGGACCTATCTGAGCCTAGAGGTCAACAGAGAATGGCTGGAAGTAATAAGGGACAGAGGTCTATAGGCAACAGTTATGATTCAGTCAGAGTCAACTAACATTCTATTGTTTGAATTCTGAAGCCAAGGTAAAACTGAGCAAAATGAAGGTGCAGAGAGCGAGTGTGACATTTGGGACACATTTAAGTATGCGATAAGTATGTTAATTAAACTTTCGCACAATTCTACTGACATCGATGCAAAATTTGTACAAAACTTAGTGTGGTGGGAGGGGCATTTCTCCAACTAGGATTCCACCCGTAGCAAAGTCAGATACAGTGCCTTCAGAATGTATTCACACCACTTGACTTTTTACACATGTTGTGTTAGAGCCTGACTTTAAAATGGATTAAATTGAGATTTGTCATCACTGGCCTACACACAAAAACCCCATCAGTGGTGTAAAGTACTTAAGTAAAAAATGCAATCGTTTTCTTGGGGGGGTATCTGAGCTTTACCGTTTATATTTTTGACTAGTTTTACTTCACTACATTCCTAAAGAAAAGAATGTACTTTTTACTCTATACATTTTCCCTGACACCCAAAAGTGCTCGCTACATTTTGAAAGCTTAAACAAGACAGGAAAATTGTCAAATTTACACGCTTATCAAGAGAACATCCCTGTTCGTCCCTACATCCTCTGATCTGGCGGACACACAAACCACACGTTTGCTTCGTTTGTAAATGACGTCCGAGCGTTGAAGTGTGTTCCTGGATAATGATAAATATATATTAAAAAATTGTGCCGTCTGGTTTGCTTAACAAAGAATTTAAAAAGTATTTATACCTTTACCTTTAATACTTAAGTATATTTACTACTAAATACTTTTAGACTCTTACTCAAGTAGTGTTTTACTGGGTGACTTTCACTTTTACTTGAGTAATATTCTATCTTTACTTTTACTCAAGTATGACAACTGGGTAGTTTTTCCACCACTGTACCCCATAATGTCAAAGTGGAATTATGTTTTTCCAAAGTTTTACAAATTAATAAAAAATGAAAAGCTAAAATGTCTTGAGTAAATAAGTATTCAACCCCTTTGTTGTGGCAAGCCAGGAGTAAAAATGTGCTTAAGTCACTTTAATTAATTTTATTTAACTAGGCAAGTCAAATTCCTATTTACAATGACGGCCTACCCTGGCCAAACCCTATCTGGGCCAATTGTGCGCCGCCCTATGGGACTCCCAATCAGAGCCGGTTGTGATAGACAGGAATCGAACCAGGGTCTGTAGTGATGCCTCTAGCACTGAGATGCAGTGCCTTAGACCGCTGCGCCACTCGGGAGCCCCTATGGACTCACTCTGTGTGCAGTAATAGTGTTTAACATGATTTTTTAACGACTTCCGCCGCTCTATACCCACACATACAGATAATTGTAAGGTCCCTCAGTCGAGCAGTGAATTTCAAACACAGATTCAACCACAAAAAACAGGGAATTTTTCCAATGACTCGCAAAGGGTATTGGTAGATGGGTAAATAAAGAAAAAAAGCAGACATCGAATATCCCTTTGAGCATGGTGAAGTTATTAATAACACTTTGGATTGTGTATCAATACACCCAGTATTACCTCAGTTTCCGGAGAGGAAGGAAACCGCTCAAGGATTTCACCATGAGGCAATGGTGACTTTAAAACATTTTGAGCTTAAAATGGCTGTGATACGAGAACTGAAGATGGATCAACATTGTAGTTACTCCACAATACTAACCGAATTGACAGTGAAAAGGAAACCTGTACATAATATTACAAAAAATTCATCCTGTTTGCAACAAGGCACTAAAGTAATACTGCAAAATATTTCCAATAAAATTCAGTGTTTTATTGGATTTGCCACAAACATTACCGAGCACAGTAGTGGCTGCATCATGTTATGGGTATGCTTGTAATTAATCATTAAGGACTGGGGAGTTTTTCAGGATAAAAAAAAGAAAAAGGAGCTAAGCACAGGGAAAATCCTAGATGAAAACCTGGTTCAGTCTGCTTTTCAACAGACACTGGGAGATGGTCGCCTCGCTTCGAGTCATAAGGAAACTATGCAGTCGTTTTGTTTTAGTCACTTCAAATAATGCCACTTTACATTATGTTTACATTTCTTACATTACTCATACGTATATACTGTATTTTATATCATCTATTGCACCTTGCCTATGCCGCTCGGCCATCGCTCATCCATATATACATTTTCTCATTCACCCCTTCAGATTTGTGTGTATTAGGTAGTTGTTGGGGAATTGTTAGATTACTTGTTCGATATTACTGCACTGTCGGGAACTAGAAGCAAAAGCATTTCGCTACACCCGCTAACCATGTGATGGGAACAATAAAATTTGATCTTTCAGCAGGACAATAACCTAAAACACAACTGGAGTTGCTTACCAAAAAGACAGTGAATATTCCTGAGGCCGATCTACAGTTTTTACTTAAATGATCAACAACCAATTTGACAGAGCTCGACGAATAAAAAAAACAAGGGGAAATATTTTACAATCCAGGCGGGCAAATCTCTTAGACTTACCCCAAAAGACTACACTGTAATCGCTGCCAAATGTGATTTTAACATGTATTGACTCAGGGATGTGAATAATTATGTAAAATTAGATTACTGTATTTCATTTTCAATAAAATTTGCAAACATTTCTAAAAACATGTTTGCACTTTGTCATTATGGGGTAGTGTGTAAATGGGTGAGAGAAAATTATATTTAATCCATTTTGAAAATAGGCTGTAACAACAAAATGGGGAATAAGTCAAGGGGTAGGACTACTTTGAAGGCACTGTACCTCTATTTACCTACAAGCAACCTGCATGTGAGTAGAATAGAACACACCAGGATAAAACAGATATTAGAGCATGTGGTAAAACACGCTTTAATTTACAAACTTAAAACAAGTACATTTAAAAACCGCAAAAAAATATATAAAATCAAACCCATTCTATTTACATGATAAAAAATCTAATAATTATTCAGGACACAAATTAAGTAGGACACAATCAAGTGTCAATGTGGTTCCCGGGAGAAAGTGTGAATGTTGTTGACACCAGATTTTATAAGGTAGCACACACACTCTGGACGTGTGTGTGATTAGCACATCAGGCACAATTGTCAGGCACCTCAGTTCTCCAGGTAACAGAAAATACTTCTTTGGGGTCCTTTGGCTGCTGGTGCGTTGTTTTCTCGACATGGCCGCTTAGCAGCCGGGGCCAAAACCTTGATTTGTCCCCTCTTCTTCAGCTGCGAAATAAAGAGATATTCAGAGTTAAATATCGTAAATGACTCCTGTTGCTAAAATAATGGACCAGAACTTGTCAGAGATATACAGAGCTTGTCAACAAACTCTCCACCACGTTAGAAGCAAACGCCCCATGACGATAACATTCCGATTTAGGGATTCTTAATTTCTAACTGGAATGTAATTATTTGGGAGATTTTGGTGCCAGCGTGGAGTCCCATTAGAAATTATACATGTCCAGCTGTGTTTGTGGACGTCTGTATGACTCGGCGCAGTACTACAGCTATTTAAAAAGATCAATTAAGCCTCAGTTTAAAACAGAACTCCCCAAAAGTCTTAACCTGGTTAGCATGATCCGGCATCATTTTATTGTAATTAAAATTAAAATGTCATCATGATGAATACAAATTTGAGCCAATTTAAAAAAGACAATGTCAATGCCCTGAGATAAAATAAAATTGTGTTGACGCTGCGTCTTCCCTGATCGGTTCAGAGATTATACATGCAATAATATAGATATTCCACACAGATCCAGTTTGGATTATGTCATGTTGTACACATTTTCAGCTAAAAACCGAGTTGCAGTATATGTAAACATAGTAAAAAAAAGAAGAAGGTATGGATAAGAGCGAGCAATGGTTCTAGTCAAACAAAGACTGCACTAACACAGTTTTTACAAGGGAAACATTGACAGCTTGGGCTTTTGGCACCACCCTATGGTCAGACATCCTTACTACACTACAGTCCAAAGTTACCATGTTTAGAATTACAAGTACAGTAATAACCAAACTGTCACAAGTTCTCGAGAAGAAACTAAATGCTCTTAAAAGTGTAATGCACGTTTTTATTCTATAGAAAAACAATAACTGTTGGGAAAGGAATGAGGCTTTCAAGAAAAACAAAACATGTTTACTGAAACACTACACACGGTTGTAGCTACAATACTGACCAACTATCATCCAACTGTGTGCGTTAGGCCCACAGGATTACATAACACCATTATATTTTCTCTCCATGGTTGGACCTGCCTGTTTTTTGGGGGCTTCTGCAGCCGAGGCCTCTTTCTCTGGCGATAGGCTTTGGAAGACGAACCCTCGGGTGTTGCGGGGGGCTAGCGGGTTCCCCTCAGAGATACAGGCCAGCTTCTGCAGGACGGAGCGGGGCTGGCTGAGCAACGAGCCCCTCTTCACCTGAGGTGGGGTTCAAAGGTTAAATGGAGGTGAAACGGTCATAGAGGCAGAGTCATCTAGTAAAGATTCTTAGAAGGCTCCGATTACACAACAGTGAAAATCATAAGTGTCACACTAGAGGAGAGAGGGTGACCACCAGTCCAGACTAGTATGAGGAAGGTACTGACCATGGTGGGTTGAAAAGGTCTCTGGAAGGGGTTCTGAGCTAGGAATTCTCTGTCCGCCTGGGGTGCAACAGGCAGCTCTGGAAAACAAAACAGAAAGACGGAGGGATTGAAATAAGGGGAGGGTTAAAAAGAGTAACTCTTGAGAAATTCAGTAATCTTTCATATATATATCTATCTCATATCGCTTGTACGTCAGCTCACCTTTCTTCTGTAGTTTCTTGGCGGTCAGTTTCTTGGCCAGCTTCATGAACTGGCTGTCCTCCTCTCCAATCTTCTCCTCCTCCTCATCCATGTCAACGTCCTCCCCTTTCTTGGCCTTAGCATCTGACTAGAAAGTCAAAGGGAGTTAGACAAACATGAGGACCACACACACGACATAGAATACAAACCAGGGGAGTAATCATTATTCCAAACCGTAGGAAAACGTTTAGCAACGAATACAAGTTTATTGGACAAATTCAAGTAGGTGCCTCCCTGTTTCATTCCATTTGGCTCCCAGTGAGTTTCCCCTGACAGAATAGAATGACACACACCCATATGCTATACATACACTACATGACCAAGTATTGGTTGGGCGATTAAGCCTAGCTCGCACAGGGGCATTGTCATGCTGAAACAGGAAAGGGCATTCCCCAAACTGTTGCCACAAAGTAGGAAGCACAGAATCATCTAGAATGTCATTGTGTGCTGTAGCCTTCAGATTTCCCTTCACTAGAACTATTGGGCCCGAAACATGAAAAACAGCCTCAGACTATTATTCCTCCTCTACCAAACTACAGTTGGCACTATGTATTGGGGCAGGTAGCGTTCTCCTGGAATCCCCCAACTCCAACTCGGTAGTGAGTGTTATAACCAGAGGACAGACGATTTTTGTGCGCTTCAGCACTCGGAGGATCCGTTCTGTGCGCTTGTGTGGCCTACCACTTCGCGGCTGAGCCGTTGTTGGTCCTAGACATTTCCACTTCACAATAAGAGCACTTAGTTGACCGGGGTAGCTCTAGCAGGGCAGAAATTTGACAAACTGACTTGTTGGAAAGGTGGCATCCTATGACAGTGCCACGTTGAAAGTCACTGTACTCTTCAGTAAGGTCATTTTACTGCCAATGTTTGTCTATGGAGATTGCATGGCGGTGTGCTCAATTTTATAGACCGGTCAGCAACGGGTGTGGCTTTAATAGCCCGAAGCCACTAATTTGAAGGTGTCCACATACTTTTGTACATGAAATGTACCTGTTCTCGTAGCCACTGCTCCCTCTCCAGCCTCTCTTTCCTCCTCTGCAGCTCTGCATGGTCCAGCTCTTCCTCCTCATCCTCTTCCTCCACCCCCATTCCGTCCATGTCAAAGCCATCGTCTAATGAAAGAAAAGCACCACAAAAACAGAGACAGCATTGGGTTAAAACACGACCGTTGAATAAAGCATGTGGAACAGAAAAGCAGGATATCTGTCGTAGGAGGACGCCAACTCAGGACACACCCACCTATGTTCTTCCAGAGGAAGCGGCGAGCTCGGCCCGGCCCGTCTGAGTGCAGGTCCCCGTCGGCTAGGTAACGCTCTTGGTACAGCCGCAGTCGCCGCTTGTCGTCGTCAAGGACCTGTTTCCTGTAGACGAGCAGGTTACACTAAGCTTTAGGGTAAAAAAATATTCACAGACACCATATGATTGGTTGCTTTTTTCAATAAAGATGAACAAATGAAACCTCTCTACTACCAAACATTACCTATGAAGATAAAGCACATTGTGCTTTGTTAAGTTAACCCAATAGTAATAGTATTGACTATAGAAGGTCTTCGATTTTTTCCCCCGGAGGTATTTAGAATGTTATTTTTTGGGGGTGGGGGTATTTGCGTCAGTACATACATGTGGATCTTGTTGACCTGGTCCTGCAGCTCTTCATCAGACGGCAGCTCGTCCAGCAGCTCCTCCTCCTCATATTCATTCTCACCGTCATCCTCATCCTCACTGCCGACATCACTACCTGAGAGCTCAGCCTCAGAGTCCACAAACTCTGCCATGCGCCTGCAGAGAACGGAAAACACAACCAGACGACATGAATACCAAGTGGGCTTGAACTAACCTTCTGTGCGGAAACAGCATTCTGATACATAAAAGGGGTTTAGAGTTTGTGCAATTGAGCTCCTTTTCAAAACAGGACATTCGACAGACACTCATCCTAAGACCTAAAGTTATATTGGCAGACTAAGGTATAGGTGAATGTAGAGGCACTGGGAGAGATATGTTGTCTTAAATACTATAAAAATAATCAATCCCATATCCTCTTTGCCGAAGCAAAACAGAATTGTGTTGTATGCAGGGTGGTATGTAATGCCTTCTGTGCCATGCTGTCTTTGAGCTCATCTTTTAATAGGCTCTACCGTCAAGGAAACCCAACAGACGTCTCAACTTAAACCTTTATTTTTTATAGTACTACTGATATTTATAAGTGCATTGTCAGGAAAAAGCAAGCACCAAATGCATTTCACTGCACTTGTGCATGTGACAAACTTGAGCTGTTCAAATTCATCATTCAGGAAGAGTTCTCTACATACATTTTCTTCCTTCCTTGACGGGGTGCAAACACAGCCTCCCTCTCCTCCTCCTCCTCTACCTCGTTCTCTTCATCCTCGTCGCCATCACCGTCTTCCTGGAAGGAAAGGAGGAAGGAGTTAGTTTAGCTGTTTGGGGTATACGTCATCAACGCAAAGGTGCGATCGCGTGTGCCTTACCTGCTCACTCTGGCTCTCCACGTCTGACAGAAGTCGAAACTCACAATCCTCTTCCACCAGTTTTGTTCGACTGAAACCGCACAGAAACGCATTTAGCCTTACAGGGATCAACTTTTCGATTTCTTTGAATGTATAGCCTTAGTATATCATAGTGGTAAGTACAAGAAGTATAACATAGTACTCCGTTCCTGAATTGAATAAACTTTATTGATACCGAGAAGGTAAATTAGTCATCAGATACAATATTAGGGCCCTATAAAAATCTGTTATATTTTTTGCCTGATTTTGTTTTATTCCCCCCCCCCCCCCCCCAAAATCACTTAAAAGAAAAAGAAAAACAAGAATGGGATGTTCTAAATCCACAACAATGCTCAAACTACATCAGGAGAAAACTTCAGGTGTGGTAAAATCTAAGAAATGTTGAATTGTAGGTGTAGTGCACAGTTTTTAATGCATGTGCACGCACACCAGCCAGAAAGCGTTGTTCGGTTGGCAGTGTTTCTGTAGCAAAATAAATGATGGCTGGTTTAATGCAAATAATCATGATATCATTCTGCCAGGTAGGTATAGGCTACTTTGTAGTTAACATTTAATTGAGGTTTTTGGAAAAGCCTTTCAATCTACCAGTAGAGTAGAAGGTTATCATTAGCATTATCGCTAACGGCTGCACAGAGCATAGACTAGACATACGAGCACCACACAACACACAGACAGTGGTATTCCTGTGCAGGAAAATACGAATTTCTACATTTTGTCTTATAACTTGGACAAATAAATGAACTTTCTAATAAATTACAACACATTTAATATTGCTGAATTCCATTTTAAATGTCTGGAGTCAGTGATTGTCTGAGTCTAAAAAACATTAGGCTAGCTCTTTTTACCGGTCTTCCGCAGTTGAGGAGTGTGGGGCGTAGCTCGAGTTGGATCGCAAGGGGGAGACACCTATACGGAGAGAGATTGAGAGGAATGGAACCAAAACATTATTACACCCAATCACCCAGTCATACACCAAATAGTTGGGAGACACGCTTACCTTGAGTAGTAAACTTCCCAGAGCAGAGGCCGAGCAGCTGATCCATGTCATCGTCTCGGTCCATTTCCAACTCCATCTTCTCTTCCTCCCTTTTCCTCCCTTCCGCTCCCTCCTTCTCCCTTTCTGCCTGTGCGGTGGGGAACACTCCCGAACACAGCCCCAGCAGCTCATCCTCCTGAGTCGCCCCCAGCCCTCTAACTCCTCCCTCGCTCTTCCTCTCCTTCGCTCCCTCCGTCTGTGTGGTAGGGAACATTCCAGAACACAGCCCTAACAATTCATCTTCCTGCGAGGCCCCAAGCCCCCCCACTCCACCCTCTCTGGCAGTCCCAAACCCCCCAGAGCACATTCCTAACAGCTCCCCCATGTTAGCGTCCATAGCGTTCTCATCCAGGCTGGCCAGTAGGAGCTGCCTCTTGTGGGAGCGCGGGGGGCCAGTGCGGGGCCCCACGTTGAGGAAGCCGTCGGCGTCCAGGAGCTGGGAGTCCTCCTCCAGAGAGAATCGACCCTGAGACGGGGCCCCCAGGGGGCCAGAAGACTCGCCGGGGGAGGGGGGAGCGTACAGGTCCTGCGAGTCCTCCACGGGCAGCGAGAGGGAGGGCTCGGAGAGTTTCCCTGAGCTCTGTGGGATGGAGGGGATGAGATACTGGGGATGAGTCTCAAAGGAGTCAGTCTCAACATTTATAGAAACTGCCTTTCTGAATCCTAACGTAACAATAAACATGTCTGTAGGGGTTTGGGGGAGGGGTGCTGCTGCTCATCTGAACTAAAAATACACATTTGGACACAGAAGTTTTAGCCTAAATGTAGCAACTGAAATATAGACACTGACTGTAGGGCTATTACTCTCACATGTTGCCTAATATAATGGGATTTCATGCAGTAAACTGATACACCAAATGTTAATTTAGTCTTGGGAATAGGAGTGGAGAAATATGACTTTCAGCATCTTGAGAGAAAGAGAATGCACAGTTAGGGACCGTGCAAACGTGCGGCCTTTGTCAGTGACAAAAGCTGACAGTAGGCTATTCCAACCACATAAAAATATATATCCAGGACAAACTGAAATCTAAATCAGATTCATGTTGGATCGTTTTCACAGCTTTTAATTCCCTTGAAACCGGTGAAACCTACATCATTTAGACATTTTGAAGGGAAAAGCTTTCACAGTTTATTTTGTTGAGTTAGGCTATTGCAGATTTGCCCCGGTCGCTACACATCCTTGCTCTGTGAGCAGAAATGGAAGACAAAACTTTACCAATGTCAACTAGATTAGGTTTAGGACTATTACTGATACATTCATTCTATTAATTTATTACATTGTTCTGGTGAGCTCTGCTTTTTTGTCTCCTAAGGCAACAAGTAATGAGAGATTAGTAGCTGCAGGCCTAAGCCAGTCAACAAATAGCCTACAAAATGTTGGAAATTATATGCAAAATTCCCCCCCCCCCCTCGCTAAAATAAGGGTGAAAGTAGACTGAGACAACTGTCTGGGACAGTGACGCATGCGAACAGCAGTGGAGGCATCAATGAATTCAGGCTACATGTGTGCCTAATAGTCGCTGAATGTCATTACACGTCCGGTGTTAATAGGCGCCCTTTCCGTTCATCAAAATGGAGGTGCGCGCACTGTTTCAGATGCTGGAATCATTATAGAGTGGATCGAACGCACACAGGTAGCCTACTCTTAAGTGATTTGACAGTAGCTAGGTGTCCATCTAATTGGCGACAGAGTTTCATGCAAATAGTCTAAAATCTGAATAAAGAAAATATGCGCATTTTCCCACCAGTGGTGTAATCAGTGAATGATAGTGCACACAATGTATTTATCCACTTTAAAGTTTATGTACTGAAAAAAAAAAAGTTATGTATTTCCATCGCATTTTCAACTAGACCGATAGTTTGTCACAAAAACTGTTGCGTTAAATAGTAAAATGTGCTTACTGTGGACTTTGCAAGTGCGCTCTAGCCAACAGCTCGCAGATACAGTGTGGGTAGGCTAGGTCACATGATGAGATAAGCTTATTATGGATAATGATTCTTAGATTGTCAAATGGCAGTCAAGCATCAATCGCCATGTCACCAGAATAAGACCCTCTTTATTTATTGAAAGGGGCATCAAGCTCGTCACCGTGCACCTTCACCACCCTGTGAGGTTCATCATAACTTATTTCATCTGTAGCCTAATAAACAGCATGCTTTCCTGAGTTGAAGTGGGAGGACCTCACACACCATAGTTTACTTCCATATGATGGTTATTATATCAATACTTGCGCAAAGGCGTTTCCACCACCATTTCTCGCGTAATGAATTTTACCGACAAAGATCACATGTTGAACAAACAAATGATCTGTCAGCATTTAAAAAAAGGTACCAAACCATCACAGCGGTCGTGACGGAAACGTGGTTTATCAGATGAAACATCATGCCTGGTTGTGTTCATGACACATTAAAATGCAATACATTTTTTACAGTTAAATTAGTCTTTACTATCATGCCCAATGGAAACAAATTGGCAAGCACACATAGGAGGTCACTGCACCCCCAGTCAAAATCGTTCCGCGTTCCCTGATTGAATTCACGTAACGCATGCATTACTGGGAGACATGCATACTTGGGTCTCTGTGGTTACGATTGGCTCTCTTCTGACACTTTTATACTGTAATACAGTGGTTAGGAAAACACAGCGCCCTAGACATACAGGATATAAACCCCCCCTACACTGTCAGCGTCTCACCTTGGAGGCAGATCCCAGGAAGCTGGGTCTGAAGAAGCAGGGTGAGGGGGAGCGGAAGGTTCTGGCTGACAGGCCTCTGCCTCCTGTGGTGCTGCGGTTGACAGGCTGGTAGGACGGCAGCATGGAGCCCAGCAGCTCAAAACTACTGTTGTGACTGTTGTCCTTGGCCAGGGACAGAGAATCTTCTTCCTCTGTAGTAGAAAAGAGACATAGAACTTGCAATACAATTTTACCAGTGAAACTTCCCTTTTTCATAACCATAAGCCCCCACCAATTTTTTTTATTACATAGACTGGAAAAGAGACACCTGATTCCATCAAGGATTTGAGAGTATTTTATGAAGGAGCATAGTTATGACAATTTACTTGAAAGTGAGATGTGCAGTCTACTCACCCATCTTTGTGTAACTGTCTTGACCACCGGGCCCTGTCCTCTTTACACCATCTCTGTAAGAAAGACAAAATGTAACAACTTGGAGGGACAGATAACACACACACTTACTAACTCACTTAGTATATACACTTACCTTACACCAGTGTTCATTTTGGTACTCTATTTTAGATGTCGTCTAGTCTTAGTCATTTTGACTAAAATATCATTCAGTCTTAGTCACATTTTTGTCATTTGAATAATGATTGTCTAGTATTGCCTCATTAACCTATAGTAAACATAAACCACTGACTTCTATGGGCACAAACATACATAGCCTTGTCCTACCAACTTTTTCGGAAGAACATTCTATTCTCTCCCAACAGCAGAAATATGACAAACATAAGAATATATCATAATTATTAATTATATGGCCATGTGATAATTATCTTGCGCTGCGAGAGCGAGCTGGTCACAGATCACCAGATGGTCCCCTAAAGTACTACGGGTTGCACCTCCGTCACGTCACTGCCATTGTTATGAACCGGTTCAGATGTCGCAGCCACATTGCTGTCCAAAAGTAGAATGGGAGCTAATGATCGTTTCGCCCAGTGATTTAGTCAAATCACAAAACCTAGAGTCCGAATCGAGTCCCTATGGCTTAAATCTTGAGTCCCAGTGCGCGAGTCCTGGTCCAAGCACTCAAGTCGGAGTCACTGGGTCCAAATTAACTCAAAATAAGAGTTAGTTGCCCAGTCAGATAGTGTAGTGGCAAGATTAATTTTGTCAATAACTTGTTTGCTATCCCATTTCCTTTCTGTGCCACCAAATGTTTGCATATCGGCTACTGGTAATGTTACCTGGGAAACAGTAAGTTGCAAAACGTTCTTGAATGTTGAAGATAAAAATTCCATTTTGTTCTACATAGCATATTTCTAACAACGTTCCAAAACATTGCGTCCTGCTGAACGCGCCCCCAGGTTGTTAGCTATAGCTAGCTAATGAGGTATAATGAATGAACAAGTGTGTAGCCTAATGAATTGGTTAACGGTCCAGTCCGCAAGTAGCCTAGTTTTAGAACAGATTTTTTTTAAATGCAAAATGCACGATAGAAAGAAACAAAAACGCTGCTATTATGGATCATATCTTTTGAACGGTAATAGCTAGAATCAAGCCGTTTTCTCTAAGGAAAAGAGAGACTTGGCTACAAAACCTGGCTAAGAAATGCAGCGGGGAAAGGTTGAGCGAGGCTACAAATTAAAATTCAAAAGATCAATAATTTCACCAAAAATAATTGATAAAAAAAGTAATGTCTTGATCACACAGACAGTGCATCTATTTTGGTACACTAGAAGTACATTGATTTCCATTGGAACACTGCATTTGCCTTGTACCGTTGCGACGCAGAGGCAGTTGCAGTGCGTTCTGTGTGGTGCATACGTTGGATTTATTGAACCTATGCATCAAACTGTATGTGTAGAGGGCTTGAAAGAAAATGGAAGGTGAATGTTGAACTTTGGTTGCACACATAACCAGATGATGCCGCGTACCATTTTGAGCAATGACGCTGTCAGTGACGCTGACGCTGTCGAGGCGCAAATCAACTTTGGATGGCCTTATTTGCGAGTGTCGGTGGAATATTCTTGGGGACATGACGAAAACATGAACACATGCTCATAACAGCTAAACATTTAACTCAAGGGTACAAGATATGCCTTGAAATGGCTACCTAGTTAGTTCTCTATGAATATTTTATAGGCTAGGCCTACCTGCTGCAGCAATGTCCGACTGTCTCGCTCTCTCCTTGAGCACCTGACCACTCGTCTTGCACACATGCAGGTGATGCACAAACGCAGACGTGTTGAAGTGTCATTACGATCCGACGTTGATTTTTATTTGACTGACAGATTGTGCCTAAGTAAATGACATGAACAGAAATGAAGTGTAGAATTGGAAAGGAAGTTGCAGTGCGTTCTGTGTGGTGCGTCTGCCCACAGACGCGTCACTTGCTACCCGGTAGCTCGCCAGCTGGTGTGCCAGGTGAGGCACTATCTTCCCATTGCTGAAAAAGCCTGTGCATATCTGCTGCTAATATTAATTGTGCTCATCATTGACAAGTTCTGAATCTCGCCAAAAACTCGTGTCCAGTCCACTTTGTCAGATTTCAGTCGGAGATATCTGTCTCGTTTTAGTCAACTGAAATTAAAAATAATTTAGTCTATTTAGTCAGTTATAGTCTCGTCAATTGCCACAGAAATATTTGTGTTAGATGAATATTTGAGTCACTACTTTTGTTGACGAAATTAAACACTGGCTTACACACTTTTTCAATACATTACTTGAATCCAGTACAGTCGAGAAGGAGTCGAGGACACTGACATCTGGCACTACCCTTTTCATTCAACAAGGCTGCCCATGACCAACGACATGGAGCGCTACATCGCGTGCTACTTTGCCTTATGCAGGCCTGCAATCTGAAGGCCACGTATTGTCAGCCTATGTACGTGGCCGAGACTCCCAAATATCAGCACCACACACACATACCCCGTGCGCGAGCAGGAGCTGCTCGCAAACAGCATGAGGGTTCCGTCTGTGTTGAGCAAGTCTGGTGGGGGAGAGGGACCCTTTAATCTTAACGGGGAGGGGCTCCTCACACCCCTCTGTGCCGCGCTGCCCTCCTCCTGATCGTCATCCTGGTCGTCATCTTCATCATCAGCATCACCACCCCCCAGTAGCTCATCTACACCCTGTGGAGAGACAAACAGGTTGACAAACTCCGAAACACACCCACACAATTAATGGTTCCATTACCATAAATTGGACAAGACATTCCCTCTATTACCTTTATTCTAATTTTTCCATTTAAAAATGTTTTGGACTTCAATGTGTTGGTTCCCATCGCAGAGCATCACTGTGAAAAGTGTACGGAAAGCACTGACACGCAACCCAAGACTGCCTGAGGATGGGGGTAGAAGGTCAAAGCCGCCGATCCACTCTTACCTCTTCCCCCTCGGAATCCGTCATTTCCTCTTCCTCTTCCTCGCCACAGTCCTCGTTGTCTAGGCGATGGAGGGCGTCCTTGCGTTCTCTATCCTCCCGTCTCTTTACGGCCATGGCCTGCTGCAGACGGGACTTCAGGTTGGTCAGCTTCTCACCTGAGGAAAGGGTGAAACAAGACTGGTTAGGAAAGAATATTGCAGCCAGTGGGCAGAGAAATTAAGACATTTGGAAATATATGTGTGGCTTGCTATGCATGGTATGGGATGCCTCTTTAGCAAGTGTGTGTGTGTGTGGAGGTTTAGAGAGAACGTGTGTGTGAGATGGTGTTTGTACCAGGCGCGGTGTGTGCAGCCTCCTCCTCCTCTTCCCTGATGGTGGTGGTGACAGTGTCATGGTGGAGCTCATCGCTGCTGTCTTTACGGATGACGCTGAGCTGCACGGTGCGTTCCCCTCTGGGCCGGGCCACGGGCTGGACGTGACGTAGGAAACGCTCCTTCAACGCCTCTACGCCTGAGGGGGGAAACAAACAGGTTAACTACAGAAGACCATAACATCACAACCAACTTGACTGGGTTTCTCCTCAACCCAATTCATTCAAGGTCACCCATTTCACCACAATACAGTGTGCTTGTGTTGTGACCCACCAAAATCCTTTTGTGTGCCACATAACTTGTACAAAAGCATGCATCAAAACACAAGGCTTTAAACCCCAACCCACCATTTGGAAAATACTGTGCTATAGAGCTCTGACATTAAGGAGCTGAACATTTGCTGTGATGCTCTCACCTGGGTTAACCTGAGAGGGCTCCGGATCAAAGGACCCATCGTCAGCACACAGTTTGGGGACAGGCGGGGGCTCCACCCCCAGCTCCCTCAGTCTAGCCAGCCTGTCCTTCTTGAGTTTTGGGACTGCTGGTGCTACGGGGTGCACACTGGCTGGAGCAGGTAGCGGCTGAGCTCCATCCCAATCCCCTGCCTTCACCTCCATCTCCTGGGCTTGAGAGTCAGAGGGCTCTGCCTGGTTCTGCTCTGGGGGTCCAGCCTCCATAGACTCTGGTGGTGGAATTTCAGCACCACCAAACACTGAAATATTAGCCCCCTGCATAATGGCGGCCAGTTCAGGTAGTGGGAATTCATCGCCGTCGAGCTCCTGGGTTGGAGAGGTCTCTCCTGCCCTGCTGTGGTTCTCCTGGTGTGGGGAGGAAGTGGCCGTTGGCTGGGAGAGAGCTTGGGTCTGGGTGGAGGGTGGGTCCAGGGAGGCTGAGGGCTGTTGGGACTCCTTGGGTGGGTTGGGGGGAGGAGGTGTTGGGGTTGCCTCCTTTATCAAGTCATGATACTTGGCAGACCTTAAAAAATAAATACAAATAAAAAGGGTTTATATGCTTTAAAAGGGGCCATCTGGAGTTCAAACAATAACAAAATGGAATCCCTACCACTGTTTTGGTAAAAAGCTGAGGGATAGGGCAGGAGAAATGTAACAATTAAAATTCATAGACAGAGATATGGATGCAAGGACTGACCGCCTATTAGGTCTGAGAATTACCCGGGACCTCACGATACCATATTATCACGATACTAAAAGGAGACGCATGGTCAATACGACGTCCGCATTGGCCGTGCAGCATTTACAGGGATAAGGCCTCTGCAGAAGTCAGGGAATTCATACTTCTTGCGCTTCGTGGAGCAGTGCAGAGCTGTTAAGCAGAGCTGTTGTGAAGGAAGTTGTCAAGGAAGTGAGTGTGTGTTTATACCTCCTGTCCCCACCTACCGTCAACCAATCATGTCAATGCGGAGCTAATACGGAGCCTTGCACATTGTTACAAAATTTGGCAGGCGCGATGCAGTACGGAGCTGGAGATGGTGCTTTGCTGGTGACACTGTCTGTGATTTATTTAGAATTCAAGGCACAATCAACCAGCATGGCTACCACAGCATTCTGCAGTTATACGCCATCCCATCTGGATTGAGCTTAGTGGGACTGTCAACAGGACAATGACCCAACACACCTCCAGGCTGTGTAAGGGCTATTTGAACAAGAAGGAGAGCGATCGAGTGCTGCATCAGATGACCTGGCCTCCACAATCAACAGACAACCACCCAATTGAGATGGTTTGGAATGAGTTGGACCGCAGAGTGAAGGAAAAGCAGCCAACAAAGTGCTCAGCATACGTGGGAACTCCTTCAAGACTGTTGGAAAAGCATTCCTCATGAAGCTGGTTGAGAGAATGCCAAGAGTGTGCAAAGCTGTCATCAAGGCTAAGGGTGGCTACTTTGAAGAATATAAAATATATTTAGATTTTTTAACACTTTTTTGTTTACTACATGATTCCATGCATGTTATTTCATAGCTGATGTTTCCACAATTATTCTACAATGTAGAAAATAGTAAAAATAAAGGAAACCCTTTGAATGAGTAGGCGTGTCCAAACTTTTGACTGGTACTGTATATATATATATAGTTTTTTAAAAACTATCGATATAACATCATCGGAAATAATATTGCGATATGTAACTGTATTGATTTTCCCCACCTATATAAAATTATAGTTTTAACCATGTTTTGAGACTATACAGTGTTTGTTTACAATGATTTTGTTCACAAACAAAGGAGTTAAACAAGCTATTTTTGGTTCTGATAGGGTACGACAGCTGAACAAACCTCATGAGGCATTTATAAGTTATATTCTTAAAGAATCAAAGGGTATATAAGATTGCCCCTTTAAATTATTTGGACAAAACTAGATGAGCATAGTTCAGTAATTGCAAAGACAAAGCAGGTAGAAGTAAAGAAATCCTGGTAGATAAATGTCTTCTCACTTCAGTAGTGCCATAGCAGAACCCTCAGGTCGGGCTCTCCTCTTGAAGAACTGGTCGATGCTCTTGGGCTCAGGCATGTGGTAGGGCAGCCCGCAAGTGGATTCTGCAAAGGAATTAAGAACATGCAACAAGAAACACTGGGTTGGACAATAGAAGCCACACAGGAAAAGTGTGTAGCAAGCCATGTAGAGGCAAAGCATAGTGGAACACGGGCAATACACTTCATATAGGGACACGCTATTGTAATATGCACGTAAGAACAAACTGACCTCGGACCAGCCTCTGTGTCTCACTGTGCAGCTGCTTCATGGCCTCCTTGCTGGCTCGAGCTGCCTTCCTCTCCTGGGGACGCTGTTTCGGTCCAGCCTCATCATCATCTCCCTCATCATCATCAAATAAAAGCTCCTGAGGAAAAGATACAGAGCATAGTTCTGATACACATCGTCTGCCTGCACAGCACAATATACAGACACAAAGCTATGTAAGATTAGTCATAAACTCAAATGAACTCACAAACCACTTCACATTCAAAAAGTTATCCTGTGTGATTTATTTCTGGCATACGCGTGCTTTTTAGTGACCTCACACCTACTCCTGAACTACAGATAGAACTTTTAAATGTTGCTCTTACCTTGTGCTTCTTGGATTTCTGCTTTACTGCTGCTCTGATGGCATCCAGAGACTCTTCATCATCATCCAGACCAGCGTCATATAGGTCATTGTCACCAAGGAGACAGCCGCTGTCATTCAGAGCACGGGGCAAAGGGGTCTCCTACAAAACAGAGAGTGATGGGAAAAGGAGTCTTTACTTCATTAGAAAAATAGTCAAAACTCTGAATTTTATACTGTCACTATAACGCAACCTCTCACCTCTTCAGGTCTCTCTTTCTTCTTCAGTCGCTCCACAGCTTTGCTGCGCTTCTCTTTCTTCTCTCTGTGTCTCTGGCTCTTCTCTCTCTTCCCTTCCTTCTGTTTCACATCCTTTTTTACCAGCTCTTCCTCCTCCTCTGGCGCGCTGTCATCACTGTTGATAGGGGCAATCCGGGATATCTTCTTGCTCTTTAATTCTGCCTTTTTGACCTCTTCCTCGGCAGTCTCCATCTCATCTCCGCTGGATGCTGACAGGACCAGAGCCTCTGCCATCTCAGGCACCACCTCCTCGCTATCACTGTCTCTCAGGGCCTTCCGACAACGGGACCGCCGGTTCACTGTGATGTCATCATCCGAATCTGGGAAAAATATTACAAGCCATCTTAATGACTAAATGCGGGAAGGGTGGTATTCCGTTTACGTCACAAAGCAAACTATTTCCTACTAAAGTAAGTAGGTTAGTTTGCATTGGTAGTTGAATTGCCAAGTACTGTGGTTGGATAGTCTAAAGTCAAAGACAATCCATTGTTGCTTATCACGAAGCAAATGGCCCAGTCCAGAACAGTCTATTTACATTAACAGGGGGCTCTGGTCAGGTGATCTGTTTAGGCACGGATCACCCGTTTTGTTGCGTCACTATACCTTGTGGGTCGACAGTATTGGTAATCATCTCAGAAACAATCTGCAGCTCCTCCACTGGTGAGCCCATCCCGCTGTCTGAATCACTCTCGGCTACTGGTTCCTCAGCAGGGAGCTCCAGTGCCTGGATAGAGGGGGGGGGGAAATGACAGAAATTCACCTAATGTTTATGTTGTTTGAGGGAACCATGCTGGTGACTATGCCCCTCTCTTTTTCCTACAAAATAATCATGGTCTGTCTTCTTCCCAGTGACGAGACATAAGTATAACTGATGTAAACATAGAAAAATTGAAATGTGAAGAAAAACTATTGTAAATGTAGGTGAATGATCTTGCTTGCTTAAATGTGATGCTTGTCTGTTGTTCAATGTTGGGTCGACAAATGGCTGTTGTGGCGCCTTCTCTCTCAGCTGCCACAAAGAGCATACGGTTACCGTAGTTAGCCAGCTGGACATTCAACAGTGGCTAATGTTACACATAGCATAGAAAACTTGCTAGAATAGTTTACAGTTCACACAATGTTAATTGTTTACAAAGTCACATTGTTACCCTATGCAAATGTCTAACAAACAGTCGTTCAAACTAGCCTAAGGACGAGGATTGCTAGCTAGTTAATCCAACTCAATCAGTAACAAGTCAAGTAAAGTTAGCGAGCTAACGTTAGCGAGCTAACTAGCATGGGGTTATGGCGGACTCAATCAATCCCCA
Organism: Salvelinus namaycush; assembly: GCF_016432855.1. Lineage (NCBI taxonomy): Eukaryota > Metazoa > Chordata > Actinopteri > Salmoniformes > Salmonidae > Salvelinus > Salvelinus namaycush. Next base: position 33,000,262 of record NC_052333.1, read on the forward strand.
CCTAATGTTAGTCAAAATTAACCTTGTTAACGTTTGTTTAATGTGTTGAAAGTTTAACTATGTATTTTATTTAGCTAGCTCATGTAACTAACAATTTGAAAATATACATTTCTTACCTGTTGAGAGATCACCACACTCATCTTATTAAGTTACGTTATCCTCCTTTTACTTGTGTATTTGCAGTGAACCTGCATTAAAACCGTGAAATCAAGACTTCCGTTCCGAATTCTTTCCGACCATAAGACAGTACTATTGGTGGAAAAAAAGTAAAAATTGTTGCCTAATAAAATTAAATGGTGTTATTGATCCGCATTTAGCTAGCTTTCTCTCCCTCCCGCTTGTTCTTGTTCTGATTTAATCATGTTTTATCTTTCGCGCGCTGACAATGATAGTCTATCCTTACATCTGTCAGTCATTGTCGTTGTGCTTTTCTATTGGATGATACTCAAAATTGATGTCCACCCTCATCCAATCGTTGGATGGTGGTTATGCCAATAACAGAGCAAAAACATTTGATTGGTAAATCTACGGTCACACAGCTGACCAGACATGTCCACCCCCACTCCACGACAAAAACAGGGCAGGCCAGTTTATTAATTAAGTATTTTATTTTCTAACACAGATAATGTACATTTTGTTTTCAATGCAATGTCAAGAAAATATTGTCAACTGAGTTAGTAAAAGTAAGTGGAATCAAAATAACAATGAGTGTTTAACTGGGTAAGATAAACAAGAGTTTGGGGGAAATGTAGCAAGATGATCTGGAGATAGGGGATGCAATTATGTATAGTCTAATGACAAACAAGTAAGATACAGCTACTTAAGTACTGTACTATGACTTAGTAACCTGTTGTATTATGAGTCACATTTACAGTAAAAGGTATGTTGTCTAATCGGGTGGAGTAGTGTACTAACCATAACTGTACATGGGTGGTGCTCTTTTGATACTGCTGCGCAAGCGCAGAATTAATTTATAGCACCTCCTAGCGCATGCTCATTTCCAAATCTACAGGATCTGTTTTAAATCACTCAGAAGACAACGCATCCACAACACTGCTGGACATTTACGCATTATATTCCCTTTCTTAAATTAGCCCTCCTCAGCTTCGCGATACCGCCCCCAATTTCAGTGTCGGTACGGAGCCGCCAGGCCGGGACAGAGACGGAGAGAGAGCCCTCGGCCATGGAAGCGCTCGGACCCGGTAAGAATATGATATGAGAATCCGGTGTCGGGAGTGTGTGCCCCTATTCATTGCTCAACTGGGGACCGTGGTTGTAGGTAGGCCTCGACGACAGAGAAAAAACAAACGAGCATATCAGGCCCAACGTGTGTAAGATGAATACAACGGAGATCAGGTTCTTACGGTGACTACTACAGCCTGATGAACACATGTTATGCAAGACAAAACGAGAGATCTTGTTTTCGTCAATCTCGGCTGCTGGTTTTCTAACTGAAACGCGCTGCTCGATACTAGGGCTAGACGGCATTGTGTGTGTGTGTGTGTGTGTGTGTGTGTGTGTGGGGGGGGATTTAACCAAAGCCTTCCGTGTCGTGTGTCTGTTATCTAGCATGTCGTTTCATCATCAAACACGCAATTTTTTTCAGCTTTATGATACGTTTAAAACTATTCCAGTTGAAATACGTATGCACACATAGCTTTAGAAAATGTTAATATGAAGCCTAGTAGCTAGGTAATTGTGCAATCGACACACTGTCTTCCTTTCTACCTATTGAACGCGACGAGAGACGCTAAGTAACGTTACAATGCTGCAGCACTGTCTTTGTTCACCCTGAAATATTTAAATATTATTGACTGTTAGTTGGCAGTACATTATTTTAAAAACGTGTTGATATGCTTTCTTGGATTTCTGTCAGTGGTTTGGTCGCCTGGGAGTAAATTATCATGCTCCCGTGCATGCATGGAATGGAGCCTGGATTTTGAGTAGATCGTGTACTCCATACGTACGATAACAAAACCAATTTTACTGTGACGCAATGGCTACTAGTTGAGTTAAAGGATATCACACACGGGATGTTGCACTGCCAATTGACAGTTTACCAATATGTATGGTTCTTTCACACCTGATATACAAATAACTTTCATGCAGCTGGTGTGAATTCCTATTATTATTAAAAGGGATATCACCCTTTTGTCGCCTGATTTTACAGGAACAATTTTCTCCAGCAATGAAACTCATGCTGTCACTTACTACCACAAGCATATACGTTCTTCTCAATTTCCTGTTTGCCATACAAATGTTAAGTGTCACTTTAGGTGGAATTGGTGGACACAATGGCTACATCCACACACAAGCTTGGGCATTTATGCATAGGCATATATAATGGTCTAATTTGCATTTTATGGTATAGTGGAAGGCTTTAATGGTTGTTCAACCTCCGTTGTAGCAATGTAACTTTCCTCCATGTTATATAGAACCTACTAGTTTTTCTAGAAATCATTGCAATGCAGTACACCTAAATAACCGCCTCAGACCTTATCAGCTGCATCTCCCTGAGCATCATCACATACAGTACATGAAAGCTTGTTTATCATCACATACAGTACATGAAAGCTTGTTTATCATCACATACAGTACATGAAAGCTTGTTTATCATCACATACAGTACATGAAAGCTTGTTTATCATCACATACAGTACACGAAAGCTTGTTTATCATCACATACAGTACACGAAAGCTTGTTTATCATCACATACAGTACACGAAAGCTTGTTTATCATCACATACAGTACACGAAAGCTTGTTTATCATCACATACAGTACACGAAAGCTTGTTTATCATCACATACAGTACACGAAAGCTTGTTTATCATCACATACAGTACACGAAAGCTTGTTTATCATCACATACAGTACACGAAAGCTTGTTTATCATCACATACAGTACACGAAAGCTTGTTTATCATCACATACAGTACACGAAAGCTTGTTTATCATCACATACAGTACACGAAAGCTTGTTTATCATCACATACAGTACACGAAAGCTTGTTTATCATCACATACAGTACACGAAAGCTTGTTTGGGTATAAAATGTAATTATCCTCCTGGGGGGAATTAGTTTTGCTGCAGAATGATCCATAAAAACCCACCATAAACAAAGGAAGAAATGTAGGACATAAAATTTGCATTTCACAAGGTTGCTGCTATAAGGACAGCAGGTGGGCGTGTTTGGTAGGCTAACCTTAGTTTATCCATAATCTGGGCCGAGCTGGCAACGAGCTATCCCGTCTTTTGGTTGTGAACGGCTGATGTGCCCCAGCAGTCCCCAGGCCCCTCTATTCTCCACTGTGTAATCCAGGTGATTTACAGGTGAATGCACGTCCCTCATGGTCAATGTCGTTACTGACTCATCAGCCCAGTGCATCATGTCTGCAGGTTTAAGCCCGTCCCCATTCTCTCACTTGCACCAGAGTAAAAGCATGGTAGTCGGGCCTGTATGTTGACCATGACTGAAGGTGGTTTTGTATCTGTTACCACCACAAACCCTAACCTACTGCCTTTACCTGGGTCTCCCAACCGCTAGGCTTAAGACTGTTGGCCACACTGTTACTCTTCAGACTTTTACATACTACACCTTTCCATTACTACATAAATCACCTTAAAATGTAAATTTAGACCATTAGTAGGTCAACAACCAGTGCTCCTTATTTTAAGCTGGGTATGCTCAGTAATTTACTCACATTTATCAAATAACCAGACAGCAGTTTTGGCAGTGGTCTGCTTTCTCTGATAGCATTCTCATTTGGTGCAGTGCAACCACGGTAACCAATTGGCTTTTTTTTATTTTTTTAGATTGGCGCTGATTGGCTTTGATCACCTAAGAATCACGGTGCAGCCAAATTCTCACATCGTGACCATGTACAATGCATTCATTTGCGTGGGCAGTGGGCTTGATCAGGGGCAATTTGCCTGAAGTGCATGTGACAGCCAGCCAAGCCCTGCAGGTTGTTGCTGCAGACTTGAATCCATAGTTGAGGTACCAGTGTGAGACCCCCATTCAGGGAGGGACCTGGTGTAGGTTTGAGGACAAGGGAAGGGTCCAGGCATATCACACAGTGACACACTGACAGCCCCTCTCAACTGCCCTGAGGCAGCAGCTGAGGGGGCTATATATAGATCCGGTGCTGTTTCTGGTGAAAGTGGGTGAGTCGGGTTGACCCAACCTGACTGTTACACCTGCTGGGATCCCTCTCTCTGAACCTTACCTACAGCACATGCACACCTTTAAACCCCCCCCCCCCCACACACACACCGTGTATCCCCGTGGCTGTTGTGGTTGGTCCCGTCGCAGTTAGTATTACAGGGACGTGGTGTGAGAAGAAGGGTGCGAGTGAAGTGTTTTAAGGGGGGGATGAGGACATGTATGGAGCGTGTTTTTAGGAAGCAGAGGGAGGGTCCTGATTGTCCCCCTCGGGCTTCACTTGCTAACTGAAGCGTTGTGGTGCATTGGGTTCATGACCCCGGCAGCCCGCTCGTTGTCAGTTGACAAAAGCAGTAAGCGTTGCCCTCCCTCCCTTGCACCCAGCCTTAAATCATGATAAACTCAACTCTCCCCTTTCCCTCTCTCTATATGTTCTGAATCTTGAATGTCTAGGCCTAAGACAAATGTTTTTTAAGTGTCTACAGAGTAGGTAGGTTAAATTGGATAGTTCCCCCTATTTTGTAATAGATTCTTTAACACCAAGGACAATTGAAATGTAAGACAAGTATACAATAGTGGTGCATCTCACTTCCCAACATCCACCCAAGTAATTGTCTCATTTTCATTGGCTGTATAAATTGCTAACTACATGCCTGTGAGTCAGTATTGGGGCTTGGTACAATAGGCCTACACATTAAATTGTGGGATATACACTAAATGTATGAGCACATCCTGTATAAGATGGGTGGCGAGGCAGTGTTTAGTTGTGTCTAGCGGTAATCCCTGCTGTCTCTGCAGACCCTCATTTGGCCCTGCTGCCGTCTGTCTGACGTGCTGCTCTTTGTCTGAGGCGGGCCCTGTGCGTCAGTCTATGTTCTGGCTTGAGTGGGGTGGGGGCTGGGGCGGGACATTTGTTTTCTCCTCCTCTGTTGACCTATCTGGGGTGGGGGCTGGGGCGGGACATTTGTTTTCTCCTCTGTTGACCTATCTGGGGTGGGGGCTGGGGCGGGACATTTGTTTCCTCCTCCGCTGTTGACCTATCTGGGTCGGAGGCCAGGGAGATGGATCAATAGGTGTTTTTGTGGGCGGGTAGTCGTGGGCGGATAGTCGTGACCTGTTGGCGAGAGTTCATGTGGGAAACCGTGGCAAGGAATGTGATTGGACTGATTTCAGAAATTGATTCCGCAAGTTGACCAACAACTCTAATAATGCAAAAAAAAGAAATGGCTAACCCATTCAACAATTTTTGTTGGTCAGAGCATCCTGTCCATATAGCTTAGCTACTAATAATTGCACCCACAGTGGTCACCGTGCTGCTTAGACTCATTGCCAAAACAAACACATTCATCTGAGACCAAAAGCCCTCTTAACTACTACGTACTTGTCCTTTCCTCTTAGTGTCATTTTAACAGGGTCTTATTCATTAGAGCACACCGTAGCAATAATTTTTGCTCCACAAACAAAACAAGCATTTCTTGTTGGATAAGTTCAGGTTTCAAGCTGTTTCACTGTTTCAAGCTGTTTTCTTCCGTTTGGTACATAGTGAATACGAAATGAATGTATCAACCAACAAATGTGTGTGTTTCTGTGTTTGGACCCCCCTATAGGCCCGCCGGCCCCCACCTCCCTCTTCCAGCCCCCGCGGAGGCCTGGCATGGGCACCGTGGGGAAGCCCATCCGCCTGCTGGCCAACCACTTCCAGGTGCAGATTCCCAAGATTGATGTCTATCACTACGATATCGACATCAAGCCTGAGAAACGGCCAAGGAGGGTTAACAGGTAAATACAACTGGGCATGGGGAGGGAAGGAGAGAAATGTCTCTTTCGAGGGGAACTGGAAGGTGGAAATGGATTTTCAGAGAGAGGGAGGTTAAGTTGGTACTTTGAGGGTTTAGGTTTCGGGGAGTTGTGGGAATGGACGTGTGTACTTGTCAGTGAAACAAGTCAAACTCAAGTTAGTTGTACGTGTGAAAATAAAAATGTGTCTTTAACAGAGCAGCCGGTGGGAAGTTTATTTTTATTTAACCTTTTATTTAACTAGGCAAGTCTGTTAAGAACAAATTCCTTTTTACGTTGACGGCCTACCAAATGGACAGTGAAGACTGCTCTTTTTGTAAGCAGTACTGTCTGTGTGAATGCATTATCTGGCCAGCTCATGATTCCCCCTGTCTCGCAGGGAGGTGGTGGACACCATGGTTCGCCACTTCAAGATGCAGATCTTTGGTGATCGGCAACCGGGCTACGACGGGAAGAGGAACATGTACACGGCCCATCCACTACCCATCGGGAGAGACAGGGTAAGCAATCGTCTTAACCACTATTGTACATCTGGTTTTTGTGACCATGTAATGGACTGTTTCTCCTTCCAAGCACCTGTATCGGTTCTTGAAAAGTTTTGAATAGCCTCTGTTTCGATTGGTGTTTTTCCTGCCCCATCCAGAACCACAGGATTGATTTGCCCAAAACTCGATTGTCATCATTTGTCTATTCCAGACCTAGACAAGTTTGTTTAATGTGTACAAAACATGAGGAACGCCTTCCTAATATTGAGTTGCACCCCCCCTGTTTTGCCCTCCGAACAGCCTCAATTCGTCAGGGCATGGACTCTATAAGGTGTCGAAAGTTTTCCACAGAGATGCTGGCCCATGTTGACTCCAATGCTTCCCACAGTTGTCAAGTTGGCTGTATTTCCTTTGGGTGGTGGACCATTCTTGATACACACAGGAAACTATTGAGCTTGAAAAACCCAGCAGCGTTGCAGTTCTTGACACACTCAAACCGGATTGCCTGGCACCTACAACCATACCCCATTCAAAGGCACTACAATCTTTTGTCTTGTCCATTCACCCTCTGAATGGCACACATAGTATGTTCGGAAAGTATTCAGACCCATTCACTTTTAGCACATTTTTGTTACGTTACAGCCTTTTAATCCATTTTATAATTAGTTTTTCCCCTTCATCAATCTACACACAATACCCCATAATGACAGAGCAACCTTATGTACGTAACTATGCAGACCCTTTACTCAGTACTTTGTTGAAGCGCCTGAAGCAGAGATTACAGCCTCGAGTCTTCTTGGGTATGACGCTACAAGCTTGGCACACCTGTATTTGGGGAGTTTCTCCCATTCTTCCCTGAAGATCCTGTCAGGCTCTGTCAAGTTGGATGGGGAGCATCGCTGCACAGCTATTTTCAGGTCTCTCCAGAGATGTTCGTTTGGGTTCAAGTCCGGGCTCTGGCTGGGCCACTCAAGGACATTCAGAGACTTGTCCCGAAGCCACTCCTGCATTGTCTTGGCTGTGTGCTTAGGGTCGTTGTCCTGTTGGAAGGTGCACCTCTGGAGGGACCTCAACTGTGGGACCTTATGTATAGACAGGTGTGTGTGCCTTAACAAATCATGTTCAGTCGAATTTACCACAGGTGGACTCCAATTCTATTTTTATTTATTTAACCTTTAACTAGGCAAGTCAGTTAAGAACAAATTCTTATTTACAATGACGGCCTAGGAACAGTGGGTTAACCTTTTGTCAATAGGGGGGCACCATTTCGACTTTGTAAAAATTCGTTCCCAAATTAAACTGCCTCTTACTCAATTCTTGCTCGTACAATATGCATATTATTATTACTATTGGATAGAAAACACTCTCTAGTTTCTAAAACCGTTTGAATTATTTCTCTGAGTGAAACAGAACTCATTCTGCAGCACATTTCCTGTCAGGAAGTGAGATTTCTGAAATCGAGGTCCCTGTTCTAGGGTCAGTTTAAGTCCCCATGTAAGCTATGGGGCTACATGCACTGCATACGCCTTCCTCTAGATGTCAGTAAGCGGTGAGAATTTGAATGGAGTGGATTGCACCATCTGGGGCACTATAAAAGCTCATGGAACGGAAGTACCGTTCTTTTCAACGGGGCGCCTGGCGCAAGAGGGACATCACAATGGCGTCCTGAAAAGCTTTCATTTAGCAGTTCTATATCTCCGGCTCTGATTTAATTTGATTTTTGTCTTAAACTGCATAAGGTAGTTACTTTAAACCGACTTATAGCAGTTTATATCAGTTTATTGCGATTTTCTGGGATTTCTTTGTGACGCGCTATCACGAGTTGGACACCTCTCCAGTGGATGGCTAGCGTTAGCTGCTATTTCTACAGGAGAAGAGGACATCTTTCAACCAAAAGACGATTGTTCTGGAGAAAGGACACCTTGCCCAAGATTCTGATGGAAGCTCAGCAAATAGTAAGCAGTCTTTATGCTGTTAATTCGTATTTATGTTGACATATGTCAAATAATAATTCCGCCATGAATTTCGGTGCGGTCTCGCTTTAGCGCACGCTGTATGCGCAGTAACGTTAATTTTAAAAATCTAACACAGCGGTTGCATTAAGAACTAATGTATCTTTCATTTGCTGTCCAACCTGTATTTTTTTAGTCAAGTTTATGATTACTTATCGATTAGAATAGGTGCCTCTCCAAGATGGCGCCAGACAGATTGCTTGAAGTTTTGGCCACTAATCACATTGTATAACCACGATTTGTGCCGCTAAATATGCACATTTTCGAACAAACCCTATATGCATTGTGTAATATGATGTTACAGGACTGTCATCTGATGAAGAATATCAAGGTTAGTCAAAAATTATATATCTTTTGCCTGTTTGTTACGATCGCTAACCTTTGCTGCTGGTAAATGGTGTTGTGTTTCTGGCTATTGTGGTAAGCTAATATAATGCTATATTGTGTTTTCGCTATAAAACACTTAGAAAATCTGAAATATTGGCTGGATTCACAAGATCTGTGTCTTTCATTTGCTGTACGCTGTGTATTTTTAAGAAATGTTTTATGATGAGTAATTAGGTAATACACGATGGTCTCTGTAGTTATTCTAGTTGCTTTGGTGAGAGTTGTGATGGTGGCTGCAATGGTAAACTATGATTTATACCTGAAATATGCACATTTTTCTAACAAAACATATGCTATACAATAAATATGTTATCAGACTGTCATCTGATGAAGTTGTTTCTTGGTTAGTGGCTATTTATATCTTTATTTGGTCGAATTTGTGATAGCTACTGATGCAGTAAAAAAATGGTGGAGTAAAAAAAGTGGTGTCTTTTGCTAACGTGGTTAGCTAATAGATTTACATATTGTGTCTTCCCTGTAAAACATTTTAAAAATCAGAAATGATGGCTGGATTCACAAGATGTGTATCTTTCATCTGGTGTCTTGGACTTGTGATTTAATGATATTTAGATGCTAGTATTTACTTGTGACGCTATGCTAGTCAGCTTTTTTACTGATGGGGGTGCTCCCGGATCCGGGTTTGGGAGGAACTAGAAGTTAACTGCCTTGTTCAGGGGCAGAATTACATTTTTACCTTGTCAGCTTGGGGATTCGATCTAGCAACCTTTCGGTTACTGGCCCAATGCCCTAACCACTACGCTACCTGCCGCCTGTTGTAGAAATACTTCAAGAATGATCAATGGAAACAGAATGCACCTGAGCTCAATTTTGAGTCTCATAGCAAATGGTCTGAATACATAAAGGTGTTTTTGTTGAATAAAAAAAAAAAGAAGCTGTTTTCACTTTGTCATTATGGGACATTGTGTGTAGATTGATGAGGAAAAACAATGATTTAATCTATTCTATAATAAGGCTGTAATGTAACAAAATGCAGAAAAAGACAAGGGGTCTGAATACTTTCCGAATGCACTGTAAGGTCCCACATTTGACAGTGCATGTCAGAGCAAAAACAAGCCATGAGGTCAAAGGATTTGTCCGTAGAGCTCCGAGACAGGATTGTGTTGAGGCACAGATCTGGGGAAGGGTAACAAAAAATGTCTGCAGCATTGAAGGTCCCCAAGAACACAGTGGCTTCCATCATTCCTAAATGGACGATGTTTGGAACCACCAAGACTCTTCCTAGAGCAGGCCGCCCGGCCAAACTGAGCAATCAGGGGAGAAGGGCCTTGGTCAGGGAGGTGACCAAGAACACGATGGTCAGTCTGACAGCGCTGAAGAGTTCCTCTGTGGAGATGGGAGAACCTTCCGGAAGTACAACCGTCTCTGCATCACTCCACCAATCAGGCATTTATGGTAGTGGCCACACTCTTCAGCAAAAGGCACATGACAGCCCGCTTGGAGTTTGCCAAAAGGCACCTAAAGGACTCTCAGACCATGAGAAAAAAGATTTTCTGGTCTGAGGAAACCAAGATTGAACTCTTTGGCCTGAATGCCAAGTGTCACGTCTGGAGGAAACCTGGAACCATCCCTACGGTGAAGCATGGTGGTGGTGGCATCATGCTGTGGGGATGTTTTTCAGCAGCAGCGACTGGGAGACTAGTCAGGATTGAGGCAAAGATGAATGGAGCAATGTACAGAGAGATCCTTGATGAAAACCTGCTCCAGAGCACTCAGGACCTCAGACTGGGGCGAAGGTTCAGCTTCCAACAGGACAACGACCCTAAGCACACAGTCAAGACAACACGGGAGTGGCTTCAGGACAAGTCTCTGAATGTCGTGGAGTGTCCCAGCCAGAGCCTGGACTTCAACCTGCTCAAACATCTCTGGAGACCTGAAAATAGCTATGCAGCGATACTCCCCATCCTTCCTGACAGCTTTAGAGGATCTGCAAAAAAAATGTATTCTGTTTTTGCTTTGTCATTATGAGGTATTGTGTAGATTAGGAAAGAAAACAATAATCCCATTTTGGAATAAGGTGTTAACGTAACAATGTGGGAAAAGTCAAGTGGTCTGAATACTTTCCGAATGCACTGTAAATATACAATTCATAGGTCATTTCTCGCAAGGCTTAAAAATCCTTTAACCTGTCTCCTCAGCTACACTGATTTTGAAGTGGATTTAACAAGTGACATCAATAAGGGATCATAGCTTTCACCTGGATGCACCTGGTCAGTCTGTCATGGAAAGAGCAAGTGTTCTTAATGTTTTGTACACTCAGTGTGGTTTAAAGCGTATCACAAATGTGTTTGTGTGGCTTTCCTTGCTTTTCAACCATTTCCTAACCCCCTGCCCTCTCCCTGTCTAGGTGGATCTGGAAGTAACTCTGCCGGGGGAGGGGAAAGATCAGACGTTCAAGGTGTCTCTGCAGTGGGTGTCGGTGGTGAGCCTGCAGATGCTCCTGGAGGCTCTGTCAGGCCACAACGAGGTCCCCGAGGACTCTGTTCAGGCCCTGGACGTCATCACCCGCCACCTGCCTTCCATGAGGTAAACATGGCTCACACTGTACATTTGCCAAGCTACAAAGTCAAAATTGGCTATAATGTGAAAAATATATGAAAACAATGTGTTTTGTCTTAATTTAAAGTTAGGCATTGGTAGGGCTGTTGCGGTGGCTGTATTACTGGCAGTCATGAGTGCAGTAAAATTCCACGTGAGCGTTGAGTCATGCTATTCTCCTCTTATGCACTCTGGACATGCGTTGGTAGTACCCAATTCGCTAACGATCATCAGGTCGCTAATGGCCTGGTACTCATTGTCCCTCTAACCACTCTGACATCAATGCAAATGAAATCGAAAAGAACATCAACCACATCAAAACAGTATTGTGCGTTTAAAACTCCGCTCACTGTGATTGATCAATATGAAGAAAGAAGTTCAACAACAGGTTGAAACTGAGTGGTAAACATGGTGGTTGTGGATGTTTCAAAGCCTAACACAACAAAATGGACAGTGTGGTGATTAATTATAAACACCCATACACATATTAGAGATTATGCGTGTATATATATATACATTGCTCAAAAAAATAAAGGGAACACTAAAATAACACATCCTAGATCTGAATGAATGAAATATTCTTATTAAATACTTTTTTCTTTACATAGTTGAATGTGCTGACAACAAAATCACACAAAAATGATCAATGGAAATCATGGAGGTCTGGATTTGGAGTCACACAAAATTAAAGTGGAAAACCACACTACAGGCTGATCCAACTTTGATGGAATGTCCTTAAAACAAGTCAAAATGAGGCTCAGTAGTGTGTGTGGCCTCCACGTGCCTGTATGACCTCCCTACAATGCGTGGGCATGCTCCTGATGAGGTGGCGGATGGTCTCCTGAGGGATCTCCTCCCAGACCTGGACTAAAGCATCCGCCAACTCCTGGACAGTCTGTGGTGCAACGTGGCATTGGTGGATGGAGCGAGACATGATGTCCCAGATGTGCTCAATTGGATTCAGGTCTGGGGAACGGGCGGGCCAGTCCATAGCATCAATGCCTTCCTCTTGCAGGAACTGCTGACACACTCCAGCCACATGAGGTCTAGCATTGTCTTGCATTAGGAGGAACCCAGGGCCAACCGCACCAGCATATGGTCTCACAAGGGGTCTGAGGATCTCATCTCGGTACCTAATGGCAGTCAGGCTACCTCTGGTGAGCCCATGGAGCGCTGTGCGGCCCCCCAAAGAAATGTCACTCCACACCATGACTGACCCACCGCCAAACCGGTCATGCTGGAGGATGTTGCAGGCAGCAGAACGTTCTCCACGGCGTCTCCAGACTGTCACGTCTGTCACATGTGCACAGTGTAAACCTGCTTTTATCTGTGAAGAGCACAGGGCGCCAGTGGCGAATTTGCCAATCTTGGTGTTCTCTGGCAAATGCCAAACGTCCTGCACGGTGTTGGGCTGTAAGCACAACCCCCACCTGTGGACGTCGGGCCCTCATACCACCCTCATGGAGTCTGTTTCTGACCGTTTGAGCAGACACATGCACATTTGTGGCCTGCTGGAGGTCATTTTGCAGGGCTCTGGCAGTGCTCCTCCTTGCACAAAGGCGGAGGTAGCGGTCCTGCTGCTGGGTTGTTGCCCTCCTACGGCCTCCTCCACGTCTCCTGATGTACTGGCCTGTCTCCTGGTAGCGCCTCCATGCTCTGGACACTACGCTGACAGACACAGCAAACCTTCTTGCCACAGCTCGCATTGATGTGCCATCTTGGATGAGCTGCACTACCTGAGCCACTTGTGTGGGTTGTAGACTCCGTCTCATGCTACCACTAGAGTGAAAGCACCGCCAGCATTCAAAAGTGACCAAAACATCAGCCAGGAAGCATAGGAACTGAGAAGTGGTCTGTGGTCACCACCTGCAGAACCACTCCTTTATTGGGGGTGTCTTGCTAATTGCCTATAATTTCCACCTTTTGTCTATTCCATTTGCACAACAGCATGTGAAATTTATGGTCAATCAGTGTTGCTTCCTAAGTGGACAGTTTGATTTCACAGAAGTGTGATTGACTTGGAGTTGCATTGTGTTGTTTAAGTGTTCCCTTTATTTTTTTGAGCAGTGTATATACTCAGCATTAAAAGAAACGTCCTCTCACTGTCAACTGTTTATTTTCAGCAAACTTAACATGTGTAAATATTTGTGTGAACATAAGATACAACAACTGAGACATAAACTGAACAAGTTCCACAGACATGTGACTAACAGAAATGGAATAATGTGTCCCTGAACAATCAAAAGTAACAGTCAGTATCTGGTGTGGCCACCAGCTAGCTGCATTAAGTACTGCAGTGCATCTCCTCCTCATGGACTGCACCAAATTTGCCAGTTCTTGCTGTGAGATGTTACCCCACTCTTCCACCAAGGCACCTGCAAGTTCCCGGACATTTCTGGGGGGAATGGTTCTAGCCTTCACCCTCCGATCCAACAGGTCCCAGATGTGCTCAATGGGATTGAGATCCGGGCTCTTCGCTGGCCATGGCAGAACACTGACATTCCTATCTTGCAGGAAATCAGACATACTACTCGTTCTGTGCATGGTGGCATTGTCATGCTGGAGGGTCATGTCAGGATGAGCCTGCAGGAAGGGTACCACATGAGGGAAGAGGATGTCTTCCCTGTAACTCACAGCGTTGAGATTGCCTGCAATGACAAGCTCAGTCCGATGATGCTGTGACACACCGCCCCAGACCATTACGGACCCTCCACATCGATCCCGCTCCAGAGTACAGGCCTCGGTGTAACGCTCATTCCTTTGACGATAAACGTGAATCTGACTATCATCCCTGGTGAGACAAAACCGCGTCTCGTCAGTGAAGAGCACATTTTGCCAGTCCTGTCTGGTCCAGCGACGGTGGGTTTGTGCCCATAGGCAATGTTGTTGCCGGTGATGTCTGTTGAGGACCTGCCTTACAACTAGAGGTCGACCGATTATGATTTTTCAACGCCGATACTGATTATTGGAGAACCAAAAAAAGCTGATACCGATTAATCTGCCTGTTATTTATTCATTTATTATAATATTTTTTTCTTGTAATAATGACAATTACAACAATACTGAATGAACACTTTTATTTTAATTTAGTCTCAAATATAAAATGAGACATGTTTAAATAATGCAAAAACAAAGTGTTGGAGAAGAAAGTAAAAGTGCAATATGTGCCATGTAAAAAAGCTAACGTTTAAGTTCCTTGCTCAGAACATATGAAAGCTGTTGGTTCCTTTTAACATGAGTCTCTCTATACCATTTGTATTTCATATACCTTTGACTATTGGATGTTCTAATAGGTACATTAGTATTGCCAGCCTAATCTCGAGAGTTGATTGGCTTGAAGTCATAAACAGCGCAATGCTTGAAGCATTGTGAAGAGCTGCTGGCAAACGTTTGAATGAATGCTTACGAACCTGCTGCCTACCACCGCTCAGTCAGACTGCTCTATCAAATCATAGACTTAATTATAATAACGCACAGAAATACGAGCCTTCGGTCATTAATATGGTCAAATCCGGAAACTATCATTTAGAAAACAAAACGTTTATTCTTTCAGTGAAATATGGAACCGTTCCGTGTTTTATCTAACGGGTGGCATCCCTAAGTCTAAATATTGCTGTTACATTGCACAACCTTCAATGTTATGTCATAATTATGTACAAATCTGGCAAATTAATTACGGTCTTTGCTAGGAATAAATGGACTTCACACAGTTCGCAACGAGCCAGGCGGCCCAAACTGCTGCGTATACTCTGACTCTGCATGCACAGAACGCAAGAGAAGTGACACAATTTCCCTAGTTAAAAGAAATTCATGTTAGAAGGCAATATTAACTATATATGCAGGTTTAAAAATATATACTTGTGTATTGCTTTTAAGAAAGGCATTGATGTTCATGGTTAGGTACACATTGGTGCAACGACAGTGCTTTTTCGCGAATGCGCTTGTAAAATCACCAGTTTGGTGAAGTAGGCTGTGATTCAATGGTAAATTAACAGGCCACGCATCGATTATATGCAACGCAGGACAAGCTAGATAAACTAGTAATATCATCAACCATGTGTAGTTAACTAGTGATTATGTTAAGATTGATTGTTTTTTATAAGATAAGTTTAATGCTAGCTAGCACCTTACCTTGGCTCCTTGCTGCACTCGCATAACAGGTAGTCAGCCTGCCACGCAGTCTCCTCGTGGAGTGCAATGTAATCGGCCATAATCGTGTCCAAATGCCGATTATGAAAACTTGAAATCGGCCCCAATTAATCGGCCATTCCGATTAATCGGTCGACCTCTACTTACAACAGGCAGTTGTTGTTGTCATCCTGTACCTGTCCCGCAGGTGTGATGTGTGGATGTACCGATCCTGTGCAGGTGTTGTTACACGTGGTCTGACACTGCGAGGACGATCAGCTGTCCGTCCTGTCTCCCTGTAGCGCCGTCTTAGGCGTCTCACTGTACGGACATTGCAATTTATTTCCCTGGCCACATCTGCAGTCCTCATGCCTTCCTTGCAGCATGCCTAAAGCACGTTCACGCAGATGAGCAGGGACCCTGGGCATCTTTCTTTTGGTGTTTTTCCAGAGTCAGTAGAAAGGCCTCTTTGGTGTCCTAAGTTTTCATAACTGTGACCTTAATTGCCTATCGTCTGTAAGCTGTTAGTGTCTTAACGACCGTTCCACAGGTGCATGTTCATTCATTGTTTATGGTTCATTGAACAAGCATGGGAAACCAGTGTTTAAACCCTTTACAATGAAGGTCTGTGAAGTTAATTCGTAAAAATCCAAATATCTTTGAAAGACCAGGTCCCGAAAACGGGACGTTTATTTTTTTGCTGAGTTTGTGTGTGTGTGAGAGAGACCAATTAAAATGATTGTGCTATTTATACAACACACAGCGTCCCGCATATTACGCAGGGCAGGAAAACATACAAAAATGTCTTGGGTACATAATTGGTCTAGCCTGTATGCCAAAATTAAGTAAATTCAGAGTTAGCCTTCAATTAGTGACTTTGTATTTGATTTTGAATAGCCTACTAAGGCATTTTTTTTATATTTGCATAATTCATTGACTGACACATTCCCTTTAGCAACAGAATATCTCACCACTGTGCATTTCAATCTACTCCCCTCTCTCCTTCATTGCTTTCTTAAGCGCGCATAGAGAGGGGCTGTCAACCGTTTTAATGAAACCTGTTTCGTTCTGGAAACATGTTACTATTCATTTTCCGCAACCGATTTCCCTTGGTTTCCCAAAGTATGCACTGGGTAGCTGCAGGAATAGGATTGGAGAGCCCATGGCATACAGAGTTCGGGTGGAATATCACCTGTCTTGCAGTGAGAGAGTGAAATAACCGGAGTAGCCTACCCCACATGAGTGAAAAACAAACGGGTGGGAAAGTGGCCTCCATTCGAGTGCATACGGATGACATGAAATCACATTTTATTGGTCACGTACACGTGTTTAGCGGGTGTTGCGAAATGCGTGTGTTTCTAGCTCCAACAGTGCAGTAATATCTAACAATTTCACAACACACACAAACGTAAAGGAATGGAATTAGGAATATATAAATATTTGGACGAGCAATGTCGGAGCGGCATAGACTAAGATACAGTACAATAGAATACAAATTATACATGTGAGATGAGTAAAGCAAAATATGTAAACATTAGTGGCTAGTGTTCCATTTATTAAAGTGGCCAGTGATTTTTAGTCTGTATATAGGGCAGCAGCCTCTTATGTGATAGTGATGGCTATTTAAAAGTCTGATGGCCTTGAGATAGAAGCTGTTTTTCAGTCTCTCGGTCCCAGCTTTGATGCACCTGTACTGACCTTGCTTTCTGGATGATAGTGGGGTGAACAGGCAGTGGCTCGGGTGGTTGTTGTCCTTGATGATCTTTTTGACCTTCCTGTGACATCGGGTGCCGTAGGTGTCCTGGAGGGCAGGTCGTTTGCCCCCGGTGATGCGTTGGGCAAGCTTTTTTGGTACTTTCTCAAGTCATCAATAGCCTATCATTGCATCATACTGCCCATATCTTCTGATTTCTAAGTCATTCCAAGGTTTGTATCATTCACAATTAAAGTTGCCAAATAACTCTAAATCTAGTGTGTAGGACCTGTTTCAAATGATCACTTTTATGCTCAACATAGCCACTTGATATGCACACTCGCTCTGGAATGGTGAAAAGCGTCCTTCCTATTTTATTCAGTTCAGTTATATTCTTATAAAATCATAAGATAATGGCACGGGACTTAATCATATCTTGTCTGCTAAATGAACAAGCCTACAGCCTAAGGCATGGCGCATAGCCAGATAGCAACTCATTCTGTTCATCTGAAAACATTTTTTTTGACCTGCCTAAAATATACAGAACAAAAATATAAACGCAACATGTGATGTGTTTGTCCAATGTTTCATGAGCTGAAATAAGATCCCAGAAATGTTCCAGTCACACACAAAGCTTATTTCTCTAAAATGTTGTGCACATTTGTTTACATCCCTGTTTGTGAGCATTTCTCCGTTGCCAAGATAATCTGTCCAACTGACAGGTGTGGCATATCAAGAAGCTGATTAAACAGCAGGATCATTACACAGGTGCACCTTGTGCTGGGGGGAAATAAAAGGCCCCTTTAAAATGTGAAGTTATGCCACACTACACAATGCCACAGATGTCTCACGTTTTGAGGGATTGTGCAATTGGCATACTGACTGTAGGAATGTCCACCAGTACTTTTGCCAGACAATTTAGTGTTCATTTCTCTCTCATAAGCAGTCTTCAATGTCGTTTTAGAGAATTTGGTAGTTCATCAACCTGCCTCACAACAGCAGACCACTTGTAACCACGCCAGTCCAGGACATCTACATCCGGCTTCTTCACCTGCTGCATCGTCTGAGACCAGCCACCCAGACAGCTGATGAAACTGTGGGTTTGCACAACTGAAGAATTTCTGCACAAATTGTCAGAAACCGTCTCAGGGAAGCTCATCTGCAAGCTCGTAGTCCTCACCAGGGTCTTGACTGTAGTTCAGCCTTGTAACCGTCTTCAGTGGGCAAATGCTCCCCTTCACTGGCACGCTGGAGAAGTGTGCTCTTCACGGATGAATCCCGGTTTCAACTGTACCGGGCAGATGGCATCGTGTGGGTGAGCAGTTTGCTCATGTCAACGTTGTGAACATAGTGCCCCATGGAGGTGGTGGGGTTATGGTATGGGCAGGCATAAACTATGGACAATGAACAATTGCCTTTTATCGATGGCAATTTGAATGCACAGAGATACCGTGACGAGATCCTGAGGCCCATTGTCATGCCAATCATCCGTCACCATCACTTCATGTTTCAGCGTGATAATACACGGCCCCATGTCGCAAGGATCTGTACACAATTCCTGGAAGCTGAAAAATGTCCCAATTCTTCCATGGCCTACATACTCACCAGACATGTCACCCATTGAGCATGTTTGGGATGCTCTGGATCGACGTGCTCAACAGCGTGTTCACGTTCCCGCCGATATCTAGCATCTTCACACAGCCATTGAAGAGGGGTGGGACAACCATGCCACAGAGCACAATCAACAGCTTGATCAACTCTATGCGAAGGAGATGTGACCACCACTTGCCTCATGCAGTGTGACATCAGATATGGAATGCTTTTCTGATCCATGCCGACAGATTCATATCTGTATTCCCAGTCATGTGAAATCCATAGATTAGGGCCTAATGAATGTATTTCAATTGACTGATTTCGTTATATCGACTGTAACGCAGTAAAATCTTAAATTATTGCATGTGGCATTTATATTTTTGTTCAGTGTAAATTATGTATTGTAATTGATTTATTCAACTTTTTAAAAATGCTAGATGTCCCAACGGTGCGCATCAGCGGCTTGTATGCTTGGAGATGTCAAACGTGTCTGTTAATTAACGGGCAGTTACCGTGAGATCGACAGTCTTTTGCATGACAACAACCGGTTGACAAAATGTCATGACCGCCATAGCCCTAGGCATTAGGTACATGGCTTTTTATAACATGGCCCCATAACATCTCTTTATCATAATATCAGTTGTAGTTCATGGCATTGTTACTGCTTGGTATCCTATATCAAATAGCCTTGCCTATATAGACAGTGAATAACTCTATGGCCTGTTCCCATACAAAACGACCAAACAAGTAACTCTGCCTATGAGTTATTCCATAAGAACAAAAGTGAGACCTTTTTTGGAGATGTTTTTTTTTTTTTTTTCGAGGGAACTTACGTTGTGTCATAGAGAGTGATCTCTCACAGAATGATCTTGTCTGGCATTTACACGGACTGTCCATGTGGCTGTTTCCAGGTACACTCCAGTGGGGCGCTCCTTCTTCTCCCCTCCGGAGGGTTACTACCACCCCCTGGGCGGAGGCAGGGAGGTGTGGTTCGGCTTCCATCAGTCGGTCCGGCCTGCCATGTGGAACATGATGCTCAACATCGATGGTAAGCGCAGTAGTCAATTTCTTACTGTAACTTTTGTGTAGATAAAAAAAAAAAATCCCAGGCTGTGTGTGCTTGTACATTTGTGTCTGGGTAATATAACATAGATTTAGGGTTTCTTTGGTCATGAACCCTACATTTTCCTTGACCCCCCCCCACAGTCTCCGCCACTGCTTTCTACCGTGCCCAGCCCGTGATCGAGTTCATGTGCGAGGTGCTCGACATCCAGAACATCAACGAGCAGACCAAGCCACTCACCGACTCCCAACGCGTCAAGTTCACCAAGGAGATCCGAGGTGGGTGGGGACCTGCAGGTCAGACCAATGTTTTTACCATGTTTCTACACACCAAGTCTGCATCTGAAATGGCACCCTATAGACGTGTTAGCTGACAACGTCACAAACTGTGCGCACGCTTCAATGGGGCAGAAGGCTCTGTGTTGTTGTGATTCTGGATGGCCAGATAGCTAGCTACAATGACAAGAAGCGGCCATGTGGGGTATCGTAGGTGTCTCGTTTCAGCTAGTTTTTTTATATTTTTCTTGATACAATGTCTTGTTTTGACTGATGTCACGTCTATGCAAATATGGCAAAAATTCGCTAGCTATTCAACAGCTGTAACGATGTATTTGAGACAAGTGCTCATTGTGCAAATGTAAGTTTGTATTCAATAAATATTGGGAGACGTAAACTAGATTTAATGTTGTCAACAGTCTAAGCCAACCTCGTCTGTTTTGCCCCATAGTTGCGCACGCATCGGTTTTGTTGCTAAACAACCAAGCAGTCTATTCACTATATAATGCACTACTTATATGCCCTGGTCAAAAGTAGTGCACTACATAGGGAATCGGGTGACATTTCGGAGGTGCACCACACCTTATTAGACAGCATCCACCCACCCAGACAATTGTAGTGTACCTCAGGGTCGCGTGTCAAGTCCATTCCAATTCAGGAAGCTTAAGAATTGTGAAGAATCTTTACTAAAAATAAATGACCCTTTTATAACTCTTATCTCTTGACTTGGAATTTCAATGGATATGAATTGAGATGGATTTGATAACCATCCGTGATGTACACCCATAATCTACACTATGGGCTGAATCCTAACGTGAGATATGCGTGCTTGACTAACTAACTTTTGTGTAAATCATGCATTGCTGTGAATGGGTTTGAGTTATGCACAGCAATAGTAAGTTCGAGTTAGGCCATTTTGACAGTCAGATGGAGTGACTCGCCAACTGCCTAGATTTTCAATGATGCTTAAATGTCTTTTCAAACTCCTCGTTATACTCCCCGTCTTCGTTTGTGGCCGTATTTTGATGTGCTCTTCTGGGTGTTTCTATGCGTATGTTTTTCGCTCTCAGGTCTGAAAGTCGAGGTCACCCACTGTGGTCAGATGAAAAGGAAGTATCGCGTGTGCAATGTCACTCGCCGCCCCGCCAGCCACCAAACGTAAGTGCTGCACTAGTCGCTACACATTCCAGTTAGCGTCTTTCACGTGTCCCTGCGGCCCTAGCCCTCCTACGTGACGTTTCTCTTGATGCAAAACCCAAGGCGAGATGCATTGCTCTTTCCTTTTGTTTTTCTCTTTTGGTTTATTAATACAATGTATTAGTATGTACAGAGGGGAGAACAAGTATTTGATACACTGCCGATTTTGCAGGTTTTCCTACTTACAAAGCATGTAGAGGTCTGTAATTTTTTATCATAGGTACACTTCAACTGTGAGAGACAGAATCTAAAAAAAAAAATCCAGAAAATCACATTGTATGATTTTTAAGTAATTCATTTGCATTTTATTGCATGACATAAGTATTTGATCACCTACCAACCAGTATGATTACCAGCTCACAGACCTGTTAGTTTTTCTTTAAGAAGCCCTCCTGTTCTCCACTCATTACCTGTATTAACTGCACCTGTTTGAACTCATTACCTGTATAAAAGACACCTGTCTACACCCTCAATCAAACAGACTCCAACCTCTCCACAATGGCCAAGACCAGAGAGCTGTGTGAGGACATCAGGGATAAAAGTGTAGACCTGCACAAGGCTGGGATGGGCTACAGGACAATAGGCAAGCAGCTTGGTGAGAAGGCAACAACTGTTGGCGCAATTATTAGGAAATTGAAGAAGTTCAAGATGACGGTCAATCACCCTCGGTCTGGGGCTCCATGCAAGATCTCACCTTGTGGGGCATCAATGATCATGAGGAAGGTGAGGGATCAGCCCAGAACTACATGGCAGGACCTGGTCAATGACCTGAAGAGAGCTGGGACCACAGTCTCACAGAAAACCATTAGTAACACACTACGCCGTCATGGATTAAAATCCTGCAGCGCACGCAAGGTCCCCCTGCTCAAGCCAGCGCATGTCCAGGCCCGTCTGAAGTTTGCCAATGACAATCTGGATGATCCAGAGGAGGAATGGGAGAAGGTAATTTGGTCTGATGAGACAAAAATAGAGCTTTTTGGTCTAAACTCCACTCGCCGTGTTTGGAGGAAGAAGAAGGATGAGTACAACCCCAAGAACACCATCCCAACCGTGAAGCATGGAGGTGGAAACATCATTCTTTGGGGATGCTTTTCTGAAAAGGGGACAGGACGACTGCACCGTATTGAGGGGAGGATGGATGGGGCCATATCGCGAGATCTTGGCCAACAACCTCCTTCCCTCAGTAAGAGCATTGAAGATGGGTCGTGGCTGGGTCTTCCAGCATGACAACGACCCAAAACACACAGCCAGGGCAACTAAGGAGTGGCTCCGTAAGAAGCATCTCAAGATCCTGGAGTGGCCTAGCCAGTCTCCAGACCTGAACCCAATAGAAAATCTTTGGAGGGAGCTGAAAGTCCGTATTGCCATGCCTGAAAGTCCTACACCCATCCAGCGACAGCCCCGAAACCTGAAGGATCTGGAGAAGGTCTGTATGGAGGAGTGGGCCAAAATCCCTGCTGCAGTGTGTGCAAACCTGGTCAAAAACTACAGGAAACGTATGATCTCTGTAATTGCAAACAAAGGTTTCTGTACCAAATATTAAGTTCTGCTTTTCTGATGTATCAAATACTTATGTCATGCAATAAAATGCAAATTAATTACTTAAAAATCATACAATGTGATTTTCTGGATTTTTGTTTTAGATTCCGTCTCTCACAGTTGAAGTGTACCTATGATAAAAATGACAGACCTCTACATGCTTTGTAAGTAGGAAAACCTGCAAAATCGGCAGTATATCAAATACTTGTTCTCCCCACTGTATTATGTTCTTGTCTGCCTGTTGCTCAGGTTCCCCTTACAGCTGGAGAATGGCCAGGCCATGGAGTGTACAGTGGCTCAGTACTTCAAGCAGAAGTACAGCCTACAGCTCAAATACCCCCACCTGCCCTGCCTACAAGTGGGGCAGGAACAGAAGCACACCTACCTGCCCCTGGAGGTGAGAGGGTGGCTCTAAAAGACACACACACACACACCTCAAATTAACTCCTACTGTATGTATAGAGTGCACTCAAGATATCGCTGCAAGTTTCTCTCACGGTGGTCTTCCAAGCGTTCGTGGCTTTGACGAAATTGCCTGAAGGCATCACTGATGCACTCAGTGCACCTATGCATTGTTGAAAAAAAAGAGGGTTTGGGACGTAGGCATGGTCAGACTTTAGTTTCCAGTTTACTGCAGTTCATTAGGCACCAAATGGACAGAAACGAGTACCTGTCCCATAAGAAACAATCCTTTTCATGTTTCTCCATTACTTGAGTACAGCGTTATTCAGTAACTAACTATTCTCTGTCCGCATACAGGTTTGTAACATTGTGGCCGGGCAGCGCTGCATCAAGAAGCTGACAGACAACCAGACTTCCACCATGATCAAAGCTACAGCACGTTCTGCACCCGACAGGCAGGAAGAGATCAGCCGACTGGTGAGTCATTGCTCCTCCCTCAGTGGTGCAAGTGTGAACTGCAACACAGGAAGTGCAGAGCCGTAGGCTGAGGCAGCCGTGAGGTTTTTGCAAGGAAAATGCCCTGTTGGGTCTTTTGAGTGTTTGCCATGTCAGTTTTACTGTTTTCTAAAGATGTGTGGTGGTCCAGAAATGGTCCCCAGTCTTGAAACGCCAACCTCAGTACACATATCTCTTGCCTGGTGTCATATGGTTTGTCTACTCTGAATATTCAATTTCCCCCCAAAACTTCGAGGCAGGGTTACTGTAAAGTAACCGTTTGTGTAAAAATGGCTTTATGAATTGATTGATCTATTACTGGTATTGGTGATTGTCGATTTGAGGTAGAACTCTAAATGATTGATTTACGACTAAAAATGTGACCCACCATCTTGATTCGGTCCTTTTGTAACAACTTTTTATTACATTTTTACATTGTATAAAAGTAAACTCTTGAGCTAGAAAATGGTATATCATACACTGCAGTTGATAAACTTGTAACCCCACTTTTGAGAAAATGGCCTGTGAATGTTTTGGTAAACCTACTGGGGAGCTCTTCTTTGTCTACACCCATTCAGCATCGTTCACACCCTCTTAAGCCTTAGCCCTGCCCATCTCTTTCAGGACTCACGTGTTAGGCCATGTGCTAAACAGAGTAAGGTAGTGTAGTAAATAACTAAAGATAAAGACTAAACGTGGTGAAATTAGTAGTAAAAAATACACTATTTAGTCCTTGGCCTACATCCTAATCGGTCTTTGGTGCAGGGCATGTTAACATTACCGTCTCTGTTAAACGCACACTATATCAAATAAAGTCGAAATTGATTTGTCACATGGACATGATAAAGGTGTAAAAGGTACAGTGAAATGGTTACTTGCGTAGTGGCGTCTTTTTGTTTAGACCAGGGGTTCTTAAACTTGTTCAGCCTGAGACCCAAATGCGAAATTCTGTGTTTTTCCTGGGACCCAGGCTTATGAAAACAACATGCAGCTACTCATAAATATCCCGACATTTAATTGCCTTTATGCCTGGTTGAACTTTTCAACAAGTATGTCTATTCTGGGCTAAATCTTTGACAGTGCAACCCTGAGGTCATGTACTAACGTTAGCTAGCTATTAGCTGTGTACAAGGGGATTGTTTGAAAGAGAAACTCACATCTACTACTACTGAGTGATAGTACTCCCTTAATTCTGCTTATCATTTTTTCCCACTGTCGAAGCACTGTTTTTCCTGAAGCATTGTGCACTGTTCTGAAAGAACTTTACCGTCATGCTGTGGATGTTTGGTCAGGACGTGTTGTTTTGAGTCTCATTACTAAGCACTTCCAGGCACAAAACACATCTTTGGTGATTAGCACCTGTTAAATTCAGGGCAGCAATGTTAAGAGCAGTAGCAACACTTTTTTTGCAGTTCATTTTATCTTAAATGCCGCGGTAGAAAGGATTATCTACACATAATGAGCAGCTCATGTTATAGACCGACGCGTGCTACATGGCAGACCAATCCGAACGAATCTCTCGGCCCATCCATTCTATCAGACAATCATGGCTAGTGGGAAGGTTCTTGGCTTTTTCCAGGGCTAAACAAACTAGACTTGTAATTTTTTTAATGGTTTGTTCATATTTACAGATGGTACAAGTTTTTTTATTAAGGCACATGAAAGTTCATATTGTCCAGAAGGCACTCTTGTCCGAAAAATGTTTTAAAACCTTTTTTTCCGTTCAAATGTGAAGTAGTGACGTGCGACATACGGCAAGCTTCCTGGAACGGGTCGCAAATGCTCTAGACACTAGCAGGAAATCCATGTGTTCTCTGCTTGCCTAACCCCTTTTCCTCCTTTTCACACCAACCTCTCTCTCTTCATCCCCCCCAGGTCAAAAGCAACAGCATGGTGGGTGGTCCTGACCCTTACCTGAAGGAGTTCGGAATCGTGGTGCACAACGACATGACTGAGGTGACGGGCCGAGTCCTCCCAGCGCCCATGCTGCAGTATGGGGGCCGGGTTAGTACCGACACTGGGCGGGACTGTGGCAGGGTGAGTACTAGGGCACTGGGCTGGGCCAATCACGGGAGGGATGGGCTGTTCGTGTCCGTGTGTGTGAATGAAAAGGATGAGTGGATTAACCAAGGGGAGGAGGATGAGACTTCATGCCACACAGCACATTTGAATTAAATAAAATAACCCTTAACAAAAAAACAGGCTTCTAGCAAACAGTTGTTGCAAACGTTTGGCAAATTTGCCTCAAGACCCTATTTTCACATGCAAATTAGTTTTGTGGCAAACTGTTGCGGCGACGTGTGAACTTCTGGCAAATAATTCAGGTAAATTTGTGGCGAACAGTCTACCGTTTGCTGCATATTTGCTGAAAACGCTGTCTGAATATGTCAATTAGATCAGGTTTTTGGTTACTGTGTGTTAACATTGTTTATGTAGATGCAACATTTCAATCACATAGGCCAAACTTTAAATGAACATCACACAGAGAACTAAACATCCTAAATATACTAAACAACATGTATTCAATGTCTTAACAGATTAGACAAATCCAATACATTTTAAAATCATCATGCTAATGAAGAAAAGAGCAAAGACTGGATATTTCTCAAATTGTTTATTTAATATTTTTATGTACCTACAACATTTACATGAGACATGTGAACACTATGGGGATGTTGACCTTAAACATCCTAAAGGGGCAACTACAGAATTTATACGAGCCAAGTGATAACTGAGAAATAGATTTCAACCAATTGAATTTTCAAAAAAAAATAATTAAAAAAAATGTAAGGGAACCTTCATACCGGAAGGGCAGTTTTATTATTGCAACCAAAAAAAATCCCTTTTTTCAGGACCCTGTCTTTCAAAGATAATTAGTAAAAATCCAAATAACTTTTTCATTGTAAAAGGTTTTACACTGTTTCCCATGCGTGTTCAATGAACCATAAACAATTAATGAACATGCACCTGTGGAACGGTCGTTAAGACACTAACAGCTTACAGACGGTAGGCAATTAAGGTCAGTTATGAAAACTTAGTACACTAAAGAGGCCTTTCTACTGACTCTGGAAAAACACCAAAAGAAAGATGCCCAGGGTCCCTGCTCATCTGTGTGAATGTCCCTTAGGCATGCTGCAAGGAGGCATGAGGACTGCAGATGTGGTCAGGGCAATACATTGCAATGTCCTGACTGTGAGACGCCTAAGACGGCGTTACAGGGAGACAGGACGGACAGCTGATCGTCCTCGCAGTGGCAGACCACGTGTAACAACACCTGCACAGGATCGGTACATCTGAACATCACACCTGCGGGACAGGTACAGGATGGCAACAACAACTGCCCGAGTTACACCAGGAACGCACAATCCCTCCATCGGTGCTCAGACTGTCCGCAATAGGCTGAGAGAGGCTGGACTGAGGGCTTGAGGCCTGTAGTAAGGCAGGTCCTCACCAGACATCACTGGCAACAATGTCACCTATGGGCACAAACCCACCGCCCCTGGACCAGGGTTTTGTCTCAACAGGGGTGGTCGGATTCGCGTTTATCGTCGAAGGAATGAGTGTTACACCGAGGCCGGTACTCTGGAGTGGGATCGATTTGGAGGTGGCGTGTCCGTCATGGTCTGGGGGCGGTGTGTCACAGCATCATTGGACTGAGCTTGTTGTCATTGCAGGAAATCTCAATGCTGTGCGTTGCAGGGAAGACCTCCCTCGTGGTACCAGATCCAGCAGGCTCATCCTGGCATGACAATGCCACCAGCCATACTGCTTGTTCTGTGTGTGATTTCCTGCAAAACAGAAATGTCAGTGTTCTGTCATGGCCAGCGTGCTCAATCCCATTGAGCACGTCTGGGACCTGTTGGATCGGAGGGTGAGGGCTAGGGCCATTCTCCCCCCAGAAATGTCTGGGAACTTGCAGGTGCTTTGGTGGAAGAGTGGGGTAACATCTCACAGCAAGAACTGGCAAATCTGGTGCAGTCCATGAGGAGGAGATGCTGCAGTACTTAATGCAGCTGGTGGCCACACCAGATACCGACTGTTACTTTTGATTTTGATCCCCCCCCTTTGTTCAGGGACACATTATTCAATTTCTGTTGGTCACATGTCTGTGGAACTTGTTCAGTTTATGTCTGTTGTTGAATCCTGTTATGTTCATAGAAATATTTACTCATGTTAAGTTTGCTGAAAATAAACGCAGTTGACTGTGAGAGGATGTCTTTTTTTTGTTGTTGCTGGGTTTATGTAGGCTATATACACGGTCTCTACATAAGTTCCGCACAGTCTTGTATAATGTATTTATGTTTGGTATGGGTAGACCTCTTCCACAGACATTGTTATAGGTCCAATGTGGACTGTAAAACCACGTGTTGCATATGGATAATTGATCTGATCTTGGCTTGCAAGTGCACGTTAGAAAAACAGTCGGTCACAGAAATAGCTTTAATAGAGATGTACTAACAGTTTTGGCACAGTGTTGTTGGGTTATATACGCCTTTTATTGGGCCCATTTACAGTCTCTTCTGGAGTGGTTTGGACTGCTGCCTGCTGGGTAATGGAGTTTTATCATCCTCTGAAATGTGGACTGATTGCTTTTCTCGTCGCAGTTAGTTATTCATTTGTATGACTGGCACGTCTTTCAGACCCTTTTTTTTAACTGTCATGTTCACATTGTTGTAGCTGTAATAGGTTTGTGATGGAAAAAGCGACTGTCCTTGTGTTTGTCACTGTTATCATGCTGATGTTTATAATATGTTGCTGTAATTACAGTGGAGAGCTTTGCTAATCATCACTTAATCGTTCACTGATAACTTGCTGTTATTTTGATGTGATATGCACGACTGTATTAGTATTCAGTGTAATCACAATCTAATGTATATGTGACTCCATGCTGGATCAGCACCCCAGTTTTCAGGGCTTTTTCTTTCTTGAATTGCACATTAGTACATGTATAGCTTGCTGGAGAATACAATATGGTTGCCCAATTGTTACAAGAGAGGGTAGCTAACTCGACACAATGCAAAATGTAAGTAGACGCTATGGGCCCTGAACACTGGAGGTACTTCTATTCATAGCTAGAATGATCTGATAATATCTGGACCTGTATCCACAAAGCATCTCGGGTTTGGGAGTGCTGATCTAGGATCTGTCCATACAATCTTATTATTCATTATGAACTGAAAAGAAAAACTGGTCCTAGATCAGCAGTGGCACTCTTACTCTGAGACGCTTTGTGGATACAGATCCTGATATACAGTAACAGTCAAGTTTTGGAAACCTACTCATTCCAAGGTTTTTCTTTTATTTATTATGACATCAAAACTCTTAAATAACACATGGAATCATGTTTTAAACAAATCAAAAGATATTTTATATTTGTTTCTTCAAAGTAGCCACCCTCTGCCTTTGACAGCTTTTCACATTTTTGGCATTCTCTCAACCAGCTTCATGAGGTAGTCATCTGGAATGCATTTCAATTAACAGGTGTGCCTTGTTAATTTGTGGAAATTCTTTCCTTTAATGCGTTTGAGCCAATCAGTTGTGTTGTGACAAGGTAGGGGTGGTATACAGAAGATGGCCCTATTTGGTAAAAGACCAAGTCTATATTATGGCAAGAACAGCTCAAATGAGCAAAGAGGAACAACAGTCCATCACTTTAAGACATGAAGGTCCGTCAATACGGAACATTTCAAGAACTTTGAAAGTGCAGTCGCAAAAACCATCTAGCGCTATGATGAAACTGGCTCTCATGAGGACCGCCACAGGAAAGGAAGACCCAGAGTTACCTCTGCTGCAGAGGATATGTTCATTAGAATTACCAGCCCAATTAAATGCTTCACCGAGTTCAAGTAACAGACACATCTCAACATCAACTGTTAAGAGGAGACTGCATGAATCAGGCCTTCATGGTGAAATTGCTGCAAAGAAACCACTACTAAAGGACACCAGTAAGAAGAAGAGACTTGCTTGGGCCAAGAAACACGAGCAATGGACATTAGACCGGTGGAAATGTGTCCTTTTGGTCTGAGTCCTAAATTGAGATTGTTGGTTCCAAACGCCATGTCTTTGTGAGACGCAGAGTAGATGAGCGGATGATCTCTGCATGTGGTTCCCACTGTGAAGCATGGAGGAGGAGGTGTGATGCTATTGTGGTGCTTTGCTGGGGACACTGTCAGTGACTTATTTAGTTGAAGGCACACTTAACCAGCATGGCTACCACAGCATTCTGCAGTGATATGCCATCCCAACTGGCTTGCGATTATCTGGACTCTGTTTGTTTTTCAACAGGATAATGTCCCAACACACCTCCAGGCTATGTAAGGGCCATTTGACCAAGAAGGAGAGTGATGGAGTGCTGCATCAGATGACCTGGCCTCCTCAATTGGGTTGAGGTCAGGTGATTGTGATGGTTTGGGATGAGATGGACTGCTGAGTGAAGGAAAAGCAGACAACAAGTGCTCAGCATATGTGGGAACTCCTTCAAGACGATTGGAAAAGCATTCCTCATGAAGCTGGTTGAGAGAATGCCAAGAGTGCAACGCTGTCAAAGGCAATGGGTGGCTACAAATCAAAATATATTTTAATTTAACATTTTCGTTACTACATGATTCCATGCGTAATTTCATAGTTTTGATGTCTTCACTATAATTCTACAAAGTAGAAAATAGTAAAAATGACAAAACCCTTGAATGACTAAGTGTCCAAACTTTTGACTGGTACTGTATGTGCTTTTATTATAAACTGGGTGGTTCAGGCCCTGAATGCTGATTGGCTGACAGCTGTGGTATACCATGGGTATGACAACATGTATTTTTACGGTTGTAATTACTTTGGTAACCAGTTTATAATAGCAATAAGGCACCTCAGGGGTTTGTGGTATATGGCCAATATACCACGGCTAAGGGCTGTGTCCAGGCACTCCGCAATGTGTCGTGCATAAGAACAGCCCTTAGCCGTGGTATATTGGCTATACACCACACCCCCTCGTGCCTTATTGCTTAAGTTGTGATAAATGAATAACACATGGCACCTAAGTGTGTATCAGCAAAATATGTTTAGAACTGGAAGGGTGGAAGCCTGCATTGTAAAGTAGTTGCTCACCTGTGGATTGGACAATTCTGGGCTTATCTTGTAGTGTACAATGGTAACTATGACGGTCATGTCTATTCTTTACATGAATGTTCTGCCCTGTTTAATAAGCTTCTGGTGCTGTCTAGCATGTGGAGGTTTTACCTGTAGGCTACTTGCTGTGGGATAGTGTGTAATAGGAGCATACGATAGTTCCCTTCGGACCACAGATCTAGGGCCAGATTCTCCTACCCTCCCAATCCTAATCACCCCCATTTAGACACACATGTAAAATGATCTGTCGCTGTATCAGTGGTATGTGGCAAATTCTACCCCCAACGTGTGTGTGTGGTGCGGGCTGGGGAGTTGTATCCTCTGTGTCGGCTGGTTAAACCGGGGGGTTCACTAAGAGCGTAGGGACTCTCTCCGCAGAATAAGACAGTGGCCACGCCCAACCAGGGCGTGTGGGACATGCGGGGGAAGCAGTTCTACGCCGGGATAGAGATCAAGGTGTGGGCCGTGGCCTGCTTCGCCCCACAGAAACAGTGCAGAGAGGACCTGCTCAAGTGAGTCATCTGCCCGTCAACCTTGGTAGACGCACCACTCCACCCAAAACTCCCCATAGCCCTCCTTAGTCTGTGTGGTGACCATTACTAATTTTAGGGCCAAATCCAAACTTGAGATCTGTGGGCTTATCTCAAAAATGATTCACATCTCTCGATGATGTACGCAAACTAGTTGAGCAAATGTATCTTAAGTTAGGATTTGGACCACAACATTAACTTAATGTTCAACAGTTTGAATGCACTTTTCTTTCTCTAGACTACAGTCCCTAAAGGTTTGTTCATGGGTTTTCTAGGAGCTTCACAGACCAGCTGAGGAAGATCTCGAAGGACGCCGGTATGCCCATCCAGGGCCAGCCGTGTTTCTGTAAATACGCCCAGGGAGCGGACAGCGTGGAACCCATGTTCAAACACCTCAAGCTGTCCTATGTGGGACTGCAGCTCATCGTGGTCATCCTGCCCGGCAAAACCCCTGTTTACGGTAAGAATCATTTTCATACCTCTTTGTTTGGGAAATCTATTTTGTTAAAAGGGCAAACTAACTACTCTTTTCACTTTTCATTTGAGAATATTAGCTCTACATTATTATTCTGTGTCCCTGGTACCACAGCGGAGGTGAAGCGGGTAGGAGACACTCTCCTGGGCATGGCCACTCAGTGTGTCCAGGTGAAGAATGTGGTGAAGACATCCCCCCAGACCCTCTCCAACCTCTGCCTCAAGATCAACGCCAAGCTGGGGGGCATCAACAACGTCCTGGTGCCCCATCAGAGGTGACAACACACACTCACTCATTAACTCAGGTTGACCCTCACTGTTGACCCTCACAGATGTTCTCACGATGGTCTTCCGAGCATTCATGGCTTTGACGAAATTGCCTGCAGGCAACACAGATGCAGTAAAACTGGGAATAAAAAAAACCACTGCTTTGTCATCAATGAAGGCACTATACACCCACACAACATACAATTACCTCATGACATGTCAATCAAATGTATTGTGTCAAAGACCTATACCTCTTCTCTGAGAGCAAAGCAACACACGTACACACACGCGCCATAAACTCTGTACGTTTATTTTATTTGCCATCTCTGCCTTTAAAAAAAAAATGTAAACCGCTTCTCCCCAGACCCTCTGTGTTCCAGCAACCCGTCATCTTCCTGGGGGCAGACGTCACTCACCCTCCAGCCGGCGACGGCAAGAAGCCCTCCATCGCGGCGGTGGTGGGCAGCATGGACGGCCACCCCAGCCGCTACTGTGCCACGGTGCGCGTGCAGACGTCGCGCCAGGACCTGTCCCAGGAGCAGCTGTACAGCCAGGAGGTCATCCAGGACCTGACCAACATGGTGCGCGAGCTGCTCATCCAGTTCTACAAGTCCACGCGCTTCAAGCCCACACGCATCATCTACTACCGAGGCGGCGTGTCCGAGGGCCAAATGAAACAGGTAACTGGGAGGGTGTGTCATTTCGGTTCTTTAGGTTCAGTTCTGTCTCCTTGTACTGAATTGACCATTGAATTACATTACAAAATGGCGTCTTATATTGAGTTGGTGGCTGGTTAACCCTTTGAGCAGTTATTCTTTGTTGAAATTTCTGATTAAATAAGGCTTTAATTCGCAGCCCTTTTGCAATACCTGACGTGGTGTAAAGGGTAACATATGCTATCGGTACTCAAAGTGTTTAGAAGGTGCGGGGTGGGGCCACTGTTCATTTTCACACCGCTTTTTTACTTTATGTAGTCTAGTTTTTGTTATTTTGACTAAAATATAATGAGGTCATATTTTTGGCATTTGAACAATGATTTTGTCTAGTTATCAAAATTATGAAAACAATGGGCCATTTTAGTCACCTAAATCACTGACTTCCATGTGCACGAACATACATGGCCTTGTCCTACCAACATATGTTTCTGCATAACATTGGCAGAAGAACACATTACTCAGCAGCAGATAAAAAAAATCACACCCCTTGACTGGGCTCCAGATGAATTTTTTTTCAGTTGGTGGCACCAGCCCGTGATTTAGTTGCACCAATTTTTTTTCCCGCAGCGTCACACAATAGATTATACTTAAAAAAAAAACGTATCACCTGAAGTCATTCGCAGTGCTTCAGATTGTGTCGTAGATTTCTGAGATGGAAGGCTATTCGAGAAGTAAGTAGTTTCATCGAACACGTCCAAGCAGAAATGCATGATTCAAGATCATTCGATGTGCAACCTAATCCAGTGATTGTCATGTATTGTGACCAATAGGGTATTGTTATATTTTTTCTTTTGAAATAAGCCTTCTCAATTTTGTTGTGCAATAGAGATGAATTTGCATAAAATCTTTGTGCACTAATATCATAGGGGTCTAATTCACCACAAGGAAGTGAGAACTCAGAACACATGAGCTAGATCGCTAACACTACATATAATACTCACTGCTAGTAGTCATGTATTAATCTATTAAACAGCCAATTGAATGTCCTAAAAAACGTTGCAGTTGTAGCCTGTAACCCTATGCACTCAAAATGGCCGATGTGTTTTTCACACGCTTCCCCATCAAATCTGTCTGTTTAATCTAGAGAGAACATTATTATTTTAATTTTTTTCATTGGACGTGTCGCAATCTACTGCATCCACCAATGTCGCCCTTCCGCATCTGCGGTGAAAGCTGGCAGAGCAACAGCGGTGTTTGTCAGACCATGAGACATCCCGAAGAATCCGTCTTAACAAGATAAAGGACAGACACTCCAGAAAAACGAAATGTTTTGTTTAGTGAATATTTTATTCAGTACGTTTCTGTGGGCTAATAACAGTAAGGCCAAATTCAATGTTTCATCAAATCATTTGTGTAAAGATGTTTTTTTGTAAATATACCTTAAGGGGTCTTAAAATGTAAAATCAAATAGGTAAATTATCCTTGCTGTGACCGTTATAACAATTCCATATGTTAGCTTAGTCCCCCCACCCCCCTGGCTTACACAGGGCTTAGACTCTAGAGGGTTGAAGCCATATGAAATATATTGGTTGTAAAATATACTGAAATAAAATATAAACGCAACATGCAACAATTTAAACCACTTTACTGAGTTTATTTTATTTAACCTTTGTTTAACTAGGCAAGTCAGTTAAGAACAAATTCTTATTTACAATGACGGCCTACCAAAAGGCCTCCTGCGGGGACGGGGGCCAGGGATTAAAATAAATAAGTACAATATAAATATAGGACAAAACACACATCACGGCGAGAGACAACCCTACCTAAAGCGAGACCTAAGACAACACAGCATGGTAGCAACACAACAACAACATGGTAGCAACACAATATGACAACAACATGGTAGCAGCACAAAACATGGTACAAACATTGGGCACAGACAACAGCACAAAGGGCAAGAAGGTAGAGACAACAATACATCACACAAAGCAGCCACAACTGTCAGTAAGAGTGTCCATGATTAATTATTTGAATGAAGAGATTGAGATTAAACTGTCCAGTTTGAGTGTTTGTTTGCAGTTCATAGTTACAGTTCATATAAGTAAATCTGTCAATTTAAATAAATAAATTGGGGCCTAATCGATAGATTTCACGACTGGGCAGGGGCGCAGCCATCGGTGGGCCTGGGAGGGCATAGGCCCCACCCACTTGGGAGCCGGGGCCACCCACTGGGGAGCCAACAGAACTACTACTCATTTTCATCAGCTGTCTGGGTGGCTGGTCTCCGATGATCCCGCAGGTGAATAAGCCGGATGTGGAGATACTGGGCTGGCGTGGTTACACGTGGTCTGCTGTTGATGCCGGTTGGACGTACTGCCAAATTCTCTAAAACGACTTTGGAGGTGGTTTTTGGTAGAGAAATGAGCAATAAATTCTTTGGCAACAGCTCTGGTGGACATTCCTGCAGTCAGCGTACCAATTGCACACTCCCTCAACTATAGACATCTGTGGCATTGTTGTGTGACAAAACTGCACATTTTAGTGGCCTTTTGTCACCAGCACAAGGTGCACCTGTGTAATGATCATTCTGTTTTATCTGCTTCTTGACGAGTCAGGTTGATGGATTATCTTGGCAAAGAAGAAATGCTCACTAAAAGTTATGGAAACAAATGTGTTTATAAAAATAAAAAAAAGCTTTTTGCATATAGAACATTTCTGTGATCTTTTATTTCAGCTCATGAAACATGGGACCAACACTTTACATGTTGTTTTATTTTTATTCAGTATTGTTGCTATTGAGCTCAATATGAAGAGATAACAAAATATATCCACAGAAAGCTGAGAATGGTAGTTGCTTACAAAGCCATGTATTTCCCGCAATTTGGATTTTGAAATATTATACAACTAGAAACCTTTTTCTCACCTGGAGCATGCATCGGGGAGAGAGTGACTCGCTCATCACAGCAGCAGGCCCCAGCGAAACAAGCCCCAGTGGAACAGGCCTAAGGGCTGGGAAGACACTTTCATTACAGGAGGTGTGAGGATAATGCACTTTACTGTTTGACCAAGTTAACAGATCACCGACCATTTCGAATCCCACCGTGCCTTCTCCGCTATGCAATTTGGTTTCCGCAATCTGGTTTCCGAGCTGGTCATGGGTGCACCTCAGCCATGCTCAAGGTCCTAAACAATATCATAATCGCCATCGATAGTTGACAATACTGTGCAGCTGTATTCATCGACCTGGCCAAGGCTTTCGATTCTTTCAATCACCACATTCTTATCAGCAGACTCAACAGCCTTGGTTTCTTCAATGCCATAACTTTCCTTCCGTGGCCTCCAACTGCTCTTAAATGCAAGTAAAACTAAATGTATGCTCTTCAACCGATCGCTGCCTGCCCGTCCAGCATCACTACTCTGGATGGTTCTGACTTAGAATATGTGGACAACTACAAATACCTAGGTGTCTGGTTAGACTGTAAACTCTCCTTCCAGACTCACAATAAGCATCTCCAATCCAAAATTAAATCCAGAATCGGCTTCCTATTTCGTAACCAAGCATCCTTCACTCGTGCTGCCAAACATACCCTCGTAAAACTGACTATCCTACCGATCCTCGACTTCGGTGAAGTCATTTACAAATTAGCCTCCAACACTCTACTCAGCAAATTGGATGCAGTCTATTAGTGCCATCTGTTTTGTCACCAAAGCCCCATATACTACCCACCACTGCGACCTGTACGCTCTCGTTGGCTGGCCCTCGCTTCATATTCGTCGCCTAACCCACTGGCTCCAGGTCATCTAATAAGTCTTAGGTAAAGCCCCGCCTTATCTCAGCTCACTGGTCACCATAGCAGCACCCACCCGTAGCACGCACTCCAGCAAAATTCACTGAAGCTAGAGACTCATATCTCCCTCACTAACTTTAAGCACCAGCTGTCAGAGCAGCTCACAGATCACTGCACCTGTACATAGCCCATCTGTAAAACGCCCATCCAACTACCTCATCCCCATACTGTTATTTTGTTTTTTTTGCTCCTTTTTCACCCCAGTATCTCTACTTGCACATCCATCTTCTGCATATCTATCACTCCAGTGTTGTTTAATTGCCAAATTGTAATTATTTTGCCACTATGGCCTATTTATTGCCTTACCTCATCTTACCTCATTTGCACACACTGTATATAGACTTTTTCTATTGTGTTATTGACTGTATGTTTGTTATTACATGTGTAACTAACTCTGTGTTGTTGTTTGTGTCGCACTGCTTTCCTTTATATTGGCCAGGTCGCAGTTGTAAATGAGGACTTGTTCTCAACTAGCCTACCTGGTTAAATAAAGGTGAAATAAATAAAACTGTTTGACCAAATCACGGTTTTAGCCAGCAAACAAATAGGACGTTTTTTGAAACTTTTGAATGAGGTGACCATGTAATGATGCGACCAATACATTTTTCTTTACTCGCACCGCCAAGTCAGTGTCACGAAATGTGACTAAATGGTCGCAGTCTGGAGCCCTGCCCCTTGACATACTGTAGCTATATTGTAATATTTTTGCTGACGAAATACTTGCACCCCAGCGAAACCCTGTCAGTGTTGGATATCGGCATTGACGATGCAATAGAGACTCAAAAGTATATCCAGACGGGCCTCCCTCTCTAATTGGAGCCTGTCACTACAACTTTGAGACAATTTTTTAAAATATATTTTAATTTGTCATAGTGCCCTGGATATAGGATCTGGCTGCGTTTACACAGGCAGCCCAATTCTGATCTTACATTTTAGTAATTTAGCAGACTCCTATCCAAAGCGACTTACAATTAGTGCATTCATCTTAAGATTGCTAGCTGAGACAACCACATATCAATCATAGTAAGTCCATTTTCCCTCAAAGTAGTTGTTATTTTGCAATGATTTGTTATATTTTTGACCAATTGAATCTTTTCCCAATAATTGGGCAAAACATCAGAATTGGGCTGCCTGTGTAAACACCACCGACTTCGCCTCAACCAGAGAATCATTAGCAACGCATTTTTCCATGCAATGTGAAGCTCACTTTTTTTTTTATCTCTTCCCCATCTTTGTGTGTGACTGTGTGTAGGTGGCGTGGCCAGAGCTGATTGCCATCAGGAAGGCCTGTATCAGCTTAGAGGAGGACTACCGACCGGGCATCACCTACATCGTGGTTCAGAAACGTCACCACACCCGCCTCTTCTGCTCAGACAAGACCGAGAGGGTGAGTGGAGACCCATGTAGAGCAGGGGTGTCAAACTCCGTTCCTGGAGGGCTGTGTGTCTGTGGTTTTTGATGGGAGTTCCTAAGCAATTTAACTTTTTAAATGATCTATCAAGTACATGGAAGGAGTGAAGACACGCAGCCCTCCAGGAATTGAGTTTGACACCCCTGATGTAGAGGTTTAAATTATCTGTGGGTATAGGATCAGATTACCCAACTGTAAGCCATTAAGGGGATGAAATCTCTGACCCTGTATCTGTGGTTAGGGGCAACGTCTACAAACAGTACTTCATGAGGGAGGGCATCGAGGGCTGTGGCAGTGTTCCAATACTTTTTAAATGCACCTCTCCAACCACATATCCTTGGCGTAATCTCTGAGCTGGCATTTCACTGGATTGATGATTTAGACACAGCTGAAGTTAGAGGGGTTGCAACAATAGCCCCTTTTTCGACTAGCACTCCAGCATGTCTTTCTGTAATCACAACTCTCTCCCCCTACAGGTTGGAAAGAGTGGCAACGTCCCAGCCGGAACCACGGTGGACAGCACAATCACCCACCCCTCTGAGTTTGACTTCTACCTGTGCAGCCATGCTGGGATCCAGGGCACCAGCCGGCCCTCCCACTACCACGTCCTGTGGGACGACAACTGCTTCACGGCCGACGAGCTCCAGCTGCTCACTTACCAGCTGTGCCACACCTACGTCCGCTGCACCCGCTCTGTCTCCATCCCCGCGCCAGCCTACTACGCCCGGCTGGTGGCCTTCCGCGCCCGCTACCACCTGGTGGACAAAGATCACGACAGGTAATGACGAATGTGGCAAGGCACATGGCCAGAATACTGAGGGGTATCACAGATAAACAGGAAACGTTATTTTAGTCAGAACAGACACGAATGGACTGTATTAGCTGCCCTATATGTTCGATTTATATCTGCAACATTGTGTGTCTAGCTTTTACTGAATATACCATTTTTGTTTGGCAAATACATTACGGTACATGATGTTCAATATGACTACAGTTGGTGGAGCCCAACAGTAGTGGTTTTGTTCTTTTTCTCTTACGTTGTCATGTATCTGACCCGTCTCTCTCGTCCTGTTCTGCAGTGCGGAGGGCAGCCACGTGTCGGGCCAGAGTAACGGTCGGGACCCCCTGGCCCTGGCCAAGGCAGTCCAGATCCACTATGACACTCAGCACACTATGTATTTCGCCTGAGCCCTGTGAGCAGTTCTGTCCTCTATCTCTCCTCTCTCTCTATTTGCCAGTCTCTCTATCTTTCTCTTGCGTCTTGATGTGCACCAAAACGGTTCGAAGCCAGTGAAGTGTGCCAGTGGAGTATTTTCCTTTTTGGAAAAACGACATCCGGCGTTCCCGATCGAACCCGCCCTCTACCAGCAATCAGGCCCCGGGAGACCGTTGGGGTTTCCGATGCACAGAGAAAACCACAAGAAAACACAAGTTGAGACATTTTTTGGGGGGAGGGAGGGGTTGTTTATTTTTGAATGTCTCTTTTGTTTTTAAAAGATACACTGAGCAATGGAGTGGACTGACGCCAATTGTCAGTGGCAGCTCTTAGCTCTCCCAGCTAAGCAGGACTCTGTCTACTTTTTACCTCAAAGCCCCTTTGGGCGAAAATCTGTCACAAGTTCTTGGGTTGGGGGGGGGGGGGGTTTGGAGAGGATCTTTTGAGAATGATATATATATTTTTTTTTCTTTTTATGATTGTGTTTTAACTGTCTCCTTTTCTTCAGTCTTTTACAAGCGAGGTCACCTGGGTATCCATACCCATTACTCTTCTCCCATTTAGCGAAGAATTAAGTGCTTGAGCGTGTGCGTGTGTGTTTGTGTATATACGTGTGTTTCATGGCAGGCCACTGAATTGTAAAGGGAAAATCAAGAAAACTGCTGTAAAATGCCTCAGATTTGATGTTTTTTTTAAAATATTCACACATGACATATATATATATATATATAAATATTTACATCTATAGAACAGATTGAACAATACAGGCTTCACAGAGGCCGGTGGGTGTATGTGTAGCAGTAGCAACCGTGGTTTAGCCCATGTGACTGACTGGGCATTGGGACCTATTGAATGGTTGAGAGCTTTTGCGGGGTTACGACATTGGGCTAAGCCGCCTTATTTGGTGCCCCGTGTGAGGAAGGGGAATCATCCCTTAAACCCGTTTGTCTGAATGGTTATGACATTGTTGGGGCGGAGCACGGTTTTTTAGCAAGGCGCTAGTCGTCTGAATTGTTCGGAGGCGGAAAACCCATTCGCTTAACTTTTGGGGTCTCCTTTGCTACCGGCCAATTCATTGCACTGACCCGGGACGCTAGGCAAGCAACAGAGGGCACTCTCTCTTACCTTTTTATGCATTTATACATCAGAATCAAAAAGCAGAATTTGTAAGAGTTTAATATAAAATTGTTTTGTGGCTAATCTTAACTGTTGTTCAGACTTAGTAGTTATATTTGATGTTGTTCTTATCTACGATTATGATAATTATCAGACTGGCAGCAATTGGATGTGTAGTTATGAGATCAGGGTAAGAGTGGCTGGGTTTAGATTTGGACACTTTGGTAGCATTCTGGCCTACGGTGGAGGGAGGCAAAGGTGTATCGGTTTATGCTCCCTTCTGCTCCTCAGTGACGTAGTAGGGAAGGCTTTGGCCATGTTCTCCAGTAGGAAGGATCTCTGTTGAGCCATCACCGTTACCCCTGACTGGTAAAACAGGAGGCAGAAGAGTACTGTTGGCAGCAGGGGGTTTCGGTTTGAATGGAAGGAAGGTGACAATCAGAGCTGGCATTAGGAAGAAACTGGGGCAGAGCGAGTGGTAAAAAGAAGTATGCAATAGGCAATGAGTAGAATTTTTAGAACTTCATAATGTGTATCTATGACGGTTTGTGTGTATTTGAACAAGTATATCTATTCAAGTCTAAACTTATGGCGTTTTTTAATATTTTTTATTAAGGTTTTGAACACCGGATATGAATTGACATAAAGCATAAACACTGCCCATGGACCTAAGAACACCTGACCAGTCACGACCACGGTTAAAGATCCTATTTAACCAGTCGTGGTTAAGGTTATTGTCGTGCAAGGCCGCTGCCACTCGCGGTGAGGATGGGAGGGGGGAGGTCGACTGCGGCACACCCACTTCGTCAGGGGGGGTCGGCTCAGCGAAAAACCCTTTCGTAATAAACCATCCGTAAAGCAGCAGGTTTGCTATGAATGAGTTTGAGCGCCTACCTGTCGAGGGCTTGGGCGCTGGCCTGTGGGAGTGAAGCATGGTGGGGTTCCAGGCATTGCATGCAATACGTTTGAGGGGCTGAGCTGTTGAAGACAGTTTTCCTACGGGGCAAGGGGGCTGCAAGAGAGCCTGGTGTTGTAAACATCAGCCTGGTGTTGTAGTCTGTGGCCCTCTGTGGGTGTGACCAGACTGGAGGAGTGTG
This sequence comes from Salvelinus namaycush, assembly GCF_016432855.1. Lineage (NCBI taxonomy): Eukaryota > Metazoa > Chordata > Actinopteri > Salmoniformes > Salmonidae > Salvelinus > Salvelinus namaycush. Next base: position 33,041,784 of record NC_052333.1, read on the forward strand.
CAGGATAGGGGGGTGGTCCCCTAGCAGGGGATCCAAAAGGCGGTGATGACGACTCAGTTTTGAACATATTATCATTGCAAAGCAATATTAACTCTAAATCCAGTTTTCGAATGAGGAAAAATGTATAATTCTTCTTGTCGACTTGGCTGTTGGTCTGCTCTCTGTTGCCGTTTGTGTTTATGTAACTTGTTTTTTTTGCCTGTATCAATCAGTGGGAATGTGCATTCGGTGGAATAGCTCTTTAGGCTCTGAGAAAAAAGAGAAACAGGTAAAAACATTTAGACTTTTCTCACCTGCATGCCAGAGTACTGTCCCTAAAAAAAAAAAAAAAATCTTTAATATCAAGAGACAGAAGGAGAAGAAAAATTGGGTAAATGTTTATGAATTTAGTGAGACTGTTTTAGGCTAGCAATATTGTCCAGTCTCTTCAAGATGTATTTGAAAGATTCCTACACAAATGTCAGTAAAAAAACGGAGGCACAGGCCACTGGAGGTTGAGCGTTCGAGCCTTTGCGTCGTGACCCGAAGACAAACGAGGTACTTTCTTCAAACGTGGGCCCGGTAAAGACTTGACCCCTCGCCCCCTCACAGGCCCCAGTGTAGCGTCCATTTAGGCCTCCACTTCCTGGTTTGTGCCCCTGCCACGCCTCTCGGGGCTCCCCTGTCTCGTGGCGCCACCCTGCTGGCCACCCACACAAGCGCACTTCCTCTCTGTGGGGGGCCTCGGCCCAAGGCGTCCACGGCCACAGGAATACCTCTTTTTAACCTTTTTAACGATCCATTCTTTCTGTGCCCCGTTTGAAAGAGAGCATGATTTATTTTTTAATTCCTCTTTGATATATCTACAGATTTGTTATTTGACATTGTAAGTGTAATTACATTTTTTTAGTTCTTTATTCTGGTGTGTAGCTCTGCTGTTTTCTGCTAGTGGTATGAGCTGTGTGACTGTCCAACAGCAATAGAACAGTTCCCTGTCTGACCTGCTGGGGAGGGGTGGGGCTTCCTCAGGCCCCTCCCACAAGGGTGCCCAATCACTCGCTGTATTGCTATGTGACATGTTTAAACTTTTTTTTTTTTGCCTGCAGGGAATATTTGTTATTGTGCAAAGTAATAAATTGGTATTTTATGCCTATATCATACGCTGGTGTTTCCCCTCTTTATTCCTTATTTTTATCCCAACACCACACATGACACAAAGGGAAAACGCTAGTCTTCTATTCCATTTTCTAATATATTCTTACTAATAAATGTGTTGAGTGATTACATGCATAGGCCAGTAGATGGCATCGTTTTCTCTGAGCAGGGCAGGTCTGTTATCAGCTCATTGGCTGACAAATAGCAGAGGAGATGGGACTCCTGGAAAAAACCCTCCCTATTCACAGTTTAGGATAACCAAAGATAAGAAGCTGTCTCTTTGACAATGCCACTGTATCATGTTCCAAAGATCAAATTAAAATCTGAAGTCTCTAGGGTACTTGACAGCATTTGTTGACTTGGACAATAAGTAATGTGGTCAGCTGATCTATTTCAGAGATGAATACACTCAGGGATGTCCATCTTAAATCAATGAAAACCTGGCAATATATTTGTCAATCATTTCTTTTGACTTTCGTGTGTGCTAATGATTCCAGTGGATTTCTTACGCTGTGGTATTCATCATATGCAGTACCACAGGTTAACATGTCTCATTCACAATAGACAGCTATCCATTGCTTGTGCTCCTCTCTCCTCTGCTCTCATTGTATCATTACCCCTCCTTCCATTTCCTATGTCCTGTGCTGTTGTCATGACCACCGTTGTCAAGGAGAGGTCCTACTCACACAAGAAAGGAAACTCAAACCGCGGATCTGGTTGCCATATTTAATTCATCAACATAGGCACACCAAGGTTCAATGATGTAGTGAGCAGAAATAAAAATTATTTGTTCTCTATCACAGTTGGGCTATTGGCCAGTATACACAGTTACACCTGTAACTGAAGTCAGCAGTAAATTGTAAATCCATTGATATAATCCATAAAGTGGGATATCCGCCAATGATATGCAAGACCAGTTATTTGTGACCATAGACAGTTTATCCAAGAGTGAAAGAATCAAACTACCTCAATTTATACATTTTATAAATTAAACGTTTGAGTACATTTTAATAGTACTTGTTTAGGTAACACCACTGCTCCATTTCCTTTGATGGAAAGTGAATGCTTACACCTGACCTGTATTTCTCATGTGGGTGTTCAGCTTTGTAGTCCGGTTCATTCTGCTCACACAACATTCACTCCACCTAGCCCCCTTTTTAGCCGTCTCTGCTTTTTGTCTGGGGGGGTTGCAGCAAAAGGAAGAGTTGTAAATGCTCCTTTAGAGACGCGTAGAGCAAAGCAGAGCATTTAAGCCCCATTGTAGAGGCCCTCTGGATTGTCTTTGTTAATTGACCCACCAACAGATACCACTCTCTCTCCCTCCCCCTGTACTGTCTCGTTCCCTCTCTCTCTCTTTCCAGGCACACAGTGTTGCTCTCACAGGTTGACAGTAAACTGAGGTTGTTCTGAAGATGGGAGGGACGGACTTACTGTTCCACTTACCTGGCAGTCTGACTAAGTGGTCTTGCCTACTATCAACCCTAACACCCGGATTGGACTGACCCAATTGGGTTTGTGTGCGGGGGGGGCAGCAAGCTGAAACTGCGTTGAGTCTGAAGTGGCCTCGGCAGGCTGAGCCCATTGTGACGAAGACACTTCAGCAGGCGCCAGCGGCAGCTGAGGTCTGCAGCTTCATTTTCCAAGGCTTTGTTCTCCAAGACACCGTAACACCATTTAAGCTGTAGCGGTGAAACTTTTTTGCATCAACCATCAAGCTTTGGTGCATTTGGAGGCATAGTTTGGATGCACTTGGACAAAGGTCATTATTGGACCAAGCCTTATTTGCGGTTTATCAAGACATCAGCCTTTTTGCTTACCTTCTGTGGACCTTTTTGCTCATAGGACTGTATCAGTTGTTTTTGACTTCCAGCGATAACATACATCTTCAGCGACGTCTCTTGATCGAGTATCAGGTTTTATTGGCATGACCCATCTAGGTAAGGCCACACCAAACCTATGGGGTAATAGACACTTTTCCTGTAATCAGCTTGTGTTAGTGTGAGGTTACAGGGCCAGAGCTGCTGACATCCAATTGTACCCTACCCACAAACCCACTGGGCCTGATGGTGACGTTTCTGAAGCTCAATCAATCGAAAATAGGGGAGCTGCCACAAGTGGCTGCACAGTTATTGGTTCTTAAATAATTCATCAGTTCAATAGATAAAGAGGGAGGAAAGCAATTGAGTCTTCTCTCCCTCTACCACCACCTGTCACTCCGATCACTGGGGGGGAAAAACCTCAAGTAAAAAAAATAATAATAATTAAAAAAAGCTAAATTGAAGACATCTGACCAGATGTTGAAAAGAAACGGAGACATAAGAAGCTTGAGAAAGGAAAGTAGTTTCAGAAAAGGACAGTGAGTGACTCAAATTCAGGATTGTGAAAGGCCCAGACAAAGCGGGCAGGTATAGCAAAGAAGTGGGCCTTGAAGTGAGAAAGAAGACATCGACAAGGGTAAAGGTCAGTTTCGGGTGGTCAGAAGACATCGAGAGCAGCCGCCATGGTCAACACAGGCATGCAGCTGATCAGCTTCACCTGCGCGGTGACAGGTTGGGTCATGGCCATCGCTGTGACGGCCTTGCCTCAGTGGAAGGTGTCCGCCTTTATCGGCAGCAACATCCTCACCTCCGAGATCAAGTGGGAGGGCATCTGGATGAACTGCATCTACCAGACCACGGGCCACATGCAGTGCAAGACCTACGACTCCATTCTGGCTCTGCCCCCGGACCTCCAGGCAGCTCGTGCCCTCATGTGTGTGGCAATTTTTCTGGGCTGGCTGTCCTGCACAGTGTCCTGCTGTGGAATGAAATGCACCACGTGCGCTGGCGAAGACCGCCGCGCCAAGGCAGGCATCGCCCTCTCCGGCGGCGTGCTATTCATCCTGACGGGCCTGTGCGTGCTGGTGCCCGTCTCCTGGACCGCCAACACGGTGGTCCAGGACTTCTACAACCCCAAAGTGCCTGTCATGTACAAGCGAGAGCTGGGCCAGGCGATCTACCTGGGCTGGGCATCTGCGGTTATTCTGATGATCAGCGGGGCCGTGCTGAGCAGCACCTGCCCCCATATCGAGAGCGGAGGACGGGAGTACCGCCGGGGATACATGGGCCGGAGCTTTCCGAACACGCGCCCCTCCCCCCTCGCACCTGATCCTCCGAAACCTATCACCTCCAACAGCGTGCCCTTAAAGGAATATGTGTAGTCCAGAGAAAAGATGTGAAGAAGAATGTCAACGGGTTGGAGTATGGGAAGAAGCAAGGTTGAGAACGAGAAGAGGAAGTAGAAGGCTGGAGAAGGAAAAACTGTGACTGTAGTGGAGGTGTTGTGACTTGGAAGGTTTTGAAGATGTGAAGCATTAGATTTGAAACTCTACTCTGCAGCTCTCTCACGTTCTTCTACCGTGATGCATTTTGATGTAGTGTAAATATTTATTTCAAATGTATTTTTTCAACTAAATGTATTTTGTGTGTGTGTATATATATATATATTTGAGACTTTCCATCATGCCTATCATTATCCGCCTCATGTATTGGCTTATTGACTTCATTACACATTTATTACACTGTGATATTTGGTATTAGTGCATGGACAGATCACAATACTCTGCCTGGAAGACACGACATCAATCCCCACAAACATCTTTAAGATATTATGGTTTTGTGACTTGTGGCGTGAAGATTGGAGTGATATCTTTCTTTCACAATTCTTCTCAGATGACTATTAAATCTGTGAAATAAGTCAGTCTCGGCACTACGTCATTGAGTTTGAATAAGTCAAAATTGTAAAAGAATAAACGGATTATTCCAAGGGTATTTTAATAAGTTTGAACTTTTTCCTTCCATATGTTTTAGTTCATGACAAACTGATGATGTTTTGTAGTTTGCCCAGAATATTGAAGGTGTCATGTTCTCAATGTTCAGCTGTGCACAACTCCAAACAGAAAGGGTTCCCTTTGCACTTAGTGATGGATCAATCTAGCCCTCCTATAGGCTGTTAAGAATTCCTGTCAAATTAATTGTATCTTTCAGGGCAGCAAGGGCAAACCGTGTGAGCTGAGGAACGGGGAGAAGGCAGCCATCCTGAATAAACCAGATAGTTGGAGAAAGAACATGTGTTAAAATGTTATATATATATTTTTTAAATTCATTGTTTTTCCACTGAATTTATTTTCGCTTAGTCAGAAGTTCTACTATTCTAGCTCAGAATATCCACAAAGCATCTCAGAGTAGACAATTGGCCATAAGTGCTGAGAATAGACATTTTACTCATTCTCTTATGGGTAAAAATAAAAGCAATGCGTGAAGCCTCTTTAGTCATAAGTCACACCTAGTCGACAGATATTTAGGACACCTCATGAGCTGTCCTAACCAGTTAAGTTACCAGCAGGTGTCTTGATCAATAACAACAACAAAAAAATGCAGTGAGTTAGCGGTTTACTGCGACACATGCAATTGCTTTGGATTTGATCGTGTTTTCTAATTCTATATCGTCAATCCATAAATTATCTAGATCTACAGTACATGCAACAGTATCTCTTGTGGCTTTACCAATGATTTCACATGAGGCCTATTTCACATGATATGCCTAAATACTTAACAAATAGGTGAAGAAATAAATGTATTTCGATTATTGAATTACATTGTTATTTCAAGTTATCCCTTTGGAGTGCAATACCACGTTGTAAAAAAATATGCCTAAATTGGGCACTTGAAGGAATCTAAAGACTGTTAACTTTGATTGTGTTCGATAAAAATTATAGACCTTTCACGAGTTGTATGCAACATTATTGGCAAGTGACTTGAGGCCGACTGTGCCAAAGCGAATTCGTTTTTAAACGGGAGTGACGAGTGTTTTGATATAACGGCAATATTGTCCAAATGATGCTTTTAACAACCATCAGAATTGGTAAAAAAAAAAAGGTTATGCATGCCAATATATTAGGCGATAAGAGAAGTGATTGTGTCACGTGAAATTACATCAAACGTTTTCCCATTGCAACATTAACATGTACAGTCACATTCACCGTGGTTGTCTGAAGCGTGCTATACAGTTCACAGCTGGCGATGCCTCATTGCCATTGTCCCCCCCCATCATTTGCAACAATGTCAATGGGTGTCATCACTATCTTTCCTTTGCGGTACCTTAAACTGTCGTGATTACCAGCTGAGAGTTTGTCTGGGCATTGTCTTAAAATCCTCTTAAAATCTACTCTGAGCTGGGAGGTTTTTGGGGGTTTTAAAAACAGTTTTTATCAGGATTCCTAGGACCTTTATCTGAGATGCTTTGTGAATAAGGCCCTGGTCTTTGTTGTTGTAGCAGAGCTCTGTGACAATTCTAACATGCTCTGTCTACCTCATGGTCCTCTGCCTTGTTCACATCCAGGTGCTCTGCTCCTATCAGACACATCCAAAGACAAAGTCTAAGTCAACCCGAACCCAGTCTGTTCCTTTACCCTTCAACCCATTACTGTAGACCGTCTGAAAAGTAGAGAATCACATCCACCGGGTAGTCCTCTTGCGAACATCTTGTAGTTCTCATTTTACTAGGACTCAATGAAAAAGGACACTTTAAAACAGTGTATCTGAAAGAGGATGCAGAATAACTACATTTGTTTATTAAATTCAGTGCGGGTAATTACAGTGCCTTCAGAAAGTATACACAACCCTTGACTTTTCCACATGTTGTTACAGCCTGAATTTTAAATTGATTACATCGAGATTGTGCCACACAATACCCCATAATGTCAAAGTGGAATTATGTTTTTAGAAATGTTTACAAATTAATAAAAAATGAAATGTCTTGCATCAAAGTATTCAACCCTTTTGTTATGGCAAGCCTAAATAAGTTGGAGTAAACATGTGCTTAACAGGACACAATAAGTTGCATGGACTCTGTGTGCAATAGGATTTTAACATGATTTTCAAATGACTACCCCATCTCTGTACCCACACGTACAATTATCTGTAAGGTCCCTCAGTCAAGCAGTGAATTTCAAACACAGATTCAACCACAAAGACCAGAGGGGTTTTCCATTGGTTCGCAAAGAAGGGCACCTATTGGTAGATGGTGCAGTTACAGTATTAACTACACTTTGGATGGTGTATCAATACACCCAGTCACTACAAAGATACAGGCGTCCTTCCTAACTCAGTTGCTGGTGTGGAAAGAAACTGCTCAAGGATTTCACTATGAAGCCAATGGTGATTTTAAAACAGTTACAGAATTTGATGGATCAACAACATTGTAGTTACTCCACAATACTAACATAAATGACAGAGTGAGAAGAAGGATGTCTGTACAGAATAAAAAATATTCAAAAATATGCATCCTGTTTACAATATGGTACAAAAGTAATACTGCAAAAAATGTGGCAAAGGAATGTACTTTTTGTCCTGAATTCAAAGTGTTATGTTTGGGGCAAATCCAACAACACATCAATGAGTACCACTCTTCATATTTTCAAGCATGGTGCTGGCTGCATCATTTTATGGGTATACTTGTCATCGGCAAGGACTAGAGTTTTTTTTAAATAAAAATAAATGGAATAGAGCTAAGCACATGCAAAATCCTAGAGGAAAAACTTGGTTCCGTCTGCTTTCCAACAGACACTGGGAGACAAACTCCCCTTTCAGCAGGACAATTATCAAAAACACGAGGCCAATTATACACTGGAGTTGCTTACCAAGACGACATTGAATGTTCATGAGTGGCCTAGTTACAGTTTTGACTTAAATCGGCTTGAAAATCTATGGCAAGATTTGAAAATGGCTGTGTAGCAATGATCAACAACCAACATGACAGAGCTTGAATAATTTGATTAAGAATAATGGTCATCTAGGTGGGCAAAGCTCTTAGAGACTTACCCAGAAAGACTCACAGCTGCAATTGCCGGTGATTCGAACATGTGCCACACAATACCCCATAATGTCAAAGTGGAATTATGTTTTTAGAAATGTTTACAAATTAATAAAAAATGAAAAAGCTGAAACCCAGGTGAGGGTGAAAGACAGTCAATAGACATACTTGTCGGGGATTGTTTGGCGAGTAATCTGGCTAGCCTAGCTATAACATTACATTTAGCGGGCTATCTAACGTTACCTTGACCAGCAAAAACAGAAACACTTAACCGCTAAAACACATGGACTCCGGTAGAAATCTACTCAGTGGTGAGAAAAGCATGGAGCCGAATTTATCAAAGTAAGAAAGTGCCAATAGCATGGCTAATCTCATGACGGAGATACGGAGTCTAGGAACAAAAATGGAAAGGAAGATGGACGAAATTAAGTTGAGTATTGAAAAAGGAATGAATAGTAAAGTTGACAGTTTACGTGCATCTTTGGAGAAAGCCATTCAGGATAATCATACAGCTTTGCTGACTCAACTGGAGAATAATAACAAGCAGCTACATGACCACATACAGTAGCTCTTGAAGTTGGACGTCTGGAGTAGAGGTCGACCGATTATGATTTTTCAACGCCGATACCGATTATTGGAGGACCCAAAAAAAGCCGATACCGATTAATCGGCCGATTAATTTTATTTTATTTGTAATAATGACAATTACAACAATACTGAATGAACACTTATTTTAACTTAATATAATACATCAATAAAATCAATTTAGCCTCAAATAAATAATGAAACATGTTCAATTTGGTTTAAATAATGCAAAAACAAAGTGTTGGAGAAGAAAGTAAAAGTGCAATATGTGCCATGTAAAAAAGCTAACGTTTAAGTTCCTTGCTCAGAACATGAGAACATATGAAAGCTGGTGGTTCCTTTTAACATGAGTCTTCAATATTCCCAAGTAAGAAGTTTTAGGTTGAAGTTATTATAGGAATTATAGGACTATTTCTCTCTATACGATTTCTATTTCATATACCTTTGACTATTGGATGTTCTTATAGGCACTTTAGTATTGCCAGTGTAACAGTATAGCTTCCGTCCCTCTCCTCGCCCCTACCTGGGCTCGAACCAGGAACACATCGACAACAGCCACCCTCGAAGCAGCGTTACCCATGCAGAGCAAGGGGAACAACTACTCCAAGTCTCAGAGCGAGTGGCGTTTGAAACGCTATTAGCGCGCACCCCACTAACTAGCTAGTCATTTCACATCGGTTACACCAGCCTAATCTCGAGAGTTGATAGGCTTGAAGTCATAAACAGCTCAAAGCTTGAAGCATTGCGAAGAGCTGCTGGCAAAACGCACGAAAGTGCTGTTTGAATGAATGCTTACGAGCCTGCTGGTGCCTACCATCGCTCAGTCAGACTGCTCTATCAAATCATAGACTTAATTGTAAAATAATAACACACAGAAATTACGAGCCTTTGGTCATTAATATGGTCGAATCCGGAAACTATCATTTCGAAAACAAAACGTTTATTCTTTCAGTGAAATACGGAACCATTCCGTATTTTATCTAACGGATGGCATCCATCAGTCTAAATATTCCTGTTACATTGTACAACCTTCAATGTTATGTCATAATTATGTACAATTCTGGCAAATTAATTACGGCCTTTGCTAGGAATAAATGGACTTCACACAGTTCGCAATGAGCCAGGCGGCCCAAACTGCTGCATATACCAGGCAATATTAACTAAATATGCAGGTTTAAAAATATATACTTGTGTATTGATTTTAAAGAAAGGCATTGATGTTTATGGTTAGGTAAATTGGTGCAACGACAGTGCTTTTTTCGCAAATGCGTTTGTTAAATCATCACCCGTTTGTCGAAGTAGGCTGTGATTCAATGAGAAATTAACGGGCACCGCATCGATTATATGCAACGCAGGACAAGCTAGATAAACTAGTAATATCATCAACCATGTGTAGTTAACTAGTGATTATGTTAAGATTGATTGTTTTTTATAAGATAAGTTTAATGCTAGCTAGCAACTTACCTTGGCTTCTTGCTGCACTCGCGTAACAGGTAGTCAGCCTGCCACCAGGCTCCTCGTGGAGTGCAATGTAAGGCAGGTGGTTAGAGCGTTGGACTAGTAACCGGAAGGTTGCAAAAACGAATCCCCGAGCTGACAAGGTAAAAATCTGTCGTTCTGCCCCTGAACAAGGCAGTTAACCCACCGTTCCTAGGCCGTCATTGAAAACAAGAATGTGTTCTTAACTGACTTGCCTAGTTAAATAAAGGTGTAAAAAAATCGGTGTCCAAAAATACAGATTACCGATTGTTATGAAAACTGAAATCGCCCCTAATTAAATCGGCCATTTCGATTAATCGGTCGACCTCTAGTCTGGAGACCCGTGTAGAATTCCTAGAATCTGGGAGAATAGGCGCTGCCAAAACAACAAAGTTCGACCCAGACGTGTCTATAATAGTGTCAGGACTGACAGTTGATGAAAACAAGGACATAATCTCCAAAGTGAACCAGTTGATATCGGTAGGCCTTGGCTGAGAAACAGAGGTGATTGCAGTTGAGAGGAAGAGGGAGAGAGGTAAACGTCCCGGGTTGGAGGTGGAGTGTCGGTCTGTGGAGGAGAAAGTGGCTCTGTTATGGAAAAAACAAAAGCTGCGAGACCATCCTGATTATAATAAAGTCTTCCTTCGATCAGCCAAGTCCCACACTGATCGCCTTATAGAACTGAACGTCAAGACGCTGCTGAGAGAAATACCAGGAGGAAATTACTATTTTGTCACAGGAAGCGGACGGGTCATGAAACGAGATCAACCAGAAGGACAACACGGACAAGGGGTGGACAGACCTACTACATACCGAGGGGCTTCCCATCCCCTACGAGATTCGATTTCAATCGCACATTGGAATGTTAACGGATGGACTACACTGAACAATAAATTACGAATAATAATACTAAAATCCTTAAACCCAGACATTATTTCAATAAATGAAAAGCATTTGCGTCGGCAAGAAACTATTGATATTGAAGGGTATGTATGGTATGGACACAGCAGGAACATACACGTGAAAGGGAATATGTGTAAATTCTGATATGATGAAAGCATATAAAATGTAAATTATTGATAAAGTCATAGAAGGAATTATTGGTTTGCGCTTTGAACATAGGGAGTTAGATTGTTTTGTTGTGTTTTCATGCTATTTGTCACCTGAACAGTCCACATGGGGTAGAGATAGTCATTTATATAGTCATTTGTTAAGTCAAGTATACCTATATACAGAAGCAGATGCTATTTACATATGTGGGGATCTTAACAGTTGAATTGGGAGGTTAGATGACTATATAAATGATATTGATGATAGTCCATCATGGGTTGAATTCCTTTGTGACTCTAAAATAATTCCTTTGTGACTCTAAAATGTGTATCATTAATGGAAGGATATGACCCTTTAAGCGACAACTTTACATCCATATCTGGCAAAGGAAAAGCTGTGGTGGACTATACGACTGTCTAGAATAGAAACTTGTTTGGAATTTAAGGTGTTATCTCCTATACAGATGGTTGAAGAATGCGGATGTTTTGACTTAATTGGAGAAAAAAGTAGACTTCCTGAACACTCTCTTTTATTTATGATATTTTCTGTTGGCCACGAACTTTCTCAACCAGGTATCGCTGTGCATCACACCGGGCAAAATATACATACCCCGCATAGGCCTAAATGTAAGAAAAGAAATGTCCCAAATGACTTTCTATGTTCTGAAATGGCATGTAGAACTCCAGTGGAACTCATCGAAACTCTGGAAAGATGCCAAGAAACAACATTTGATTTAGATTTTGTGATATTATATATTCTGAAAAATGTGAATAAAGAATACAAGCCGAACAAGCCGTATTGGAATGATGAGTTAAGGCATCTATGGTCAGTAATAGGACATAAGAAAATTCCAATGGAAGCGCAGGGGGGGGGGGGGGCTGAATTCTGATATTACACGGGTACTTAAGGAGTGGGAGACGGGGTTTGCTAGTTTGTTCTCAGGTAACGAAAATGTGACATTTTGAGGAAGATATTTATAAAGACATATGTTCTCTGAGAACTAAACTGGAAAATACAATATTAGATCCCTCTTATATACAGTTGAAGTCGGAAGTTTACATACACCTTAGCCAAATACATTTAAACTCAGTTTTTCACAATTCCTGACATTTAATCCGAGTAAAAATTCCCTTAGGTCAGTTAGGATCACCACTTTATTTTTAGAATAATAGTAGAGAATTATTTATTTCAGCTTTTATTTCTTTCATCACATTCCCAGTGGGTCAGAAGTTTACATACACTCAATTAGTATTTGGTAGCATTTCCTTTAAATTGTTTTGGGTAGCCTTCCACAAGCTTCCCACAATAAGTTGGGTGAATTTTGGCCAGTTCCTCCTGACAGAGCTGGTGTAACTGAGTCAGGTTTGCAGGCCTCCTTGCTCGCACACGCTTTTTCAGTTCTGCCCACAGATTTTCTATAGGATTGAGGTCAGGGCTTTGTGGTGGCCACTCCAATACCTTGACTTTGTCCTTTTGAAGTATGCATGGGGTCATTGTCCATTTGGAAGACCCATTTGCGACCAAGCTTTAACTTCCTGACTGATGTCTTGAGATGTTGCTTCAATATATAGCCACATAATTTTCCTTCCTTATGATGCCATCAATTTTGTGAAGTGCACCAGGCCCTCCTGCAGCAAAGCACCCCCACAACATGATGCTGCCACTCCCGTGCTTCACGGTTGGGAAGATGTTCTACGGCTTGCAAGCCTCCCCCTTTTTCCTCAAAACATAACAATGGTTATATTTTTGTTTCATCAGATCAGAGGACAAAAGTATCTTTGTCCCCATGTAAAGTTGCAAACCGTAGTCTGGCTTTTTTATGGCGGTTTTGGAGCAATGGCTTCTTCCTTGCTGAGCGGCCTTTCGGGTTATGTCGATATAGGACTCATTTTACTGTGGATATAGATACTTTTGTACCCGTTTCCTCCAGCATCTTCACAAGGTCGTTTGCTGTTGTTCTGGGATTGATTTGCACTTTTCGCACCAAAGTACGTTCATCTCTAGGAGACAGAACGCGTCTCCTTCCTGAGCGGTATGGCGGCTACGTGGTCCCATGGTGTTTATACTTGCGTACTATTGTTTGTACAGATGAACGTGGTACCTTCAGGCGTTTGGAAATTGCTCCCAAGGATGAACCAGACTTGTGGACGTCTACAAAAAAAATTCTGAGGTCTTGACTGATTTCTTTTGATTTTCCCATGATGTCAAGCAAAGAGGCACTGAGTTTGAAGGTAGGCCTTGAAATATATCCCAGGCATACCTCCAATTGACTCAATTAGCCTATCAGAAGCTTCTAAAGGCATGACATAATTTTCTGGAATTTTCCAAGCTGTTTAAAGGCACAGTCAACTTAGTGTATGTAAACTTCTGACCCACTGGAATTGTGATACAGTGAATTCTAAGTGAAATAATCTGTCTGTAAACAATTGTTGGAAAAATGACTTGTGTCATGCACAAAGTAGATGTCCTAACCGACTTGCCAAAACTATAGTTTGTTAACAGGAAATTCATGGAGTGGTTGAAAAACGAGTTTTAATGACTCCAACCTAAGTGTATGTAAACTTCCGACTTCAACTGTATGCAACCCGTATTTAAATGAGGAGCTGTCTGTGGCAGAAGTTAAGAAGGTGATTGACGCTGCAAAAAATGGGAAAGCGTTTGGTATTGATGAACTGCCTGATGAGATTTTAATTTAATTAATTAATTAAATTAATTGACGTCCTATATGATTTGCTCCAAATGTGTTTTGAGTACAGTATAATGCCATCCACTTGGTATAAGTCTATAGTGAATCCCATTCCCAAATCTTCAAAAAAACGACCCTAGAGTGCCACTGAACTATAGAGGCATACGTTTATTAAGTACGGTTTATAAATTATATTCATCCATCCTCAACAATAGGCTAATTACATTTTCTGGAGGACCAAAACATTCTGGTGGAAGAACAAAAGGGTTTTCGTAAATCCAGAGCCTGTATAGATCATATCTTCTCGGTCTGTACAATAAATAGATTACATGAAGAGAAGCCTACTTTGGCATGTTTAATTGATTTCCAGAAAGCTTTTGATTTTGCAAATAGGGATCTTTTAGCCTATAGTTTGTTAAAGACAAGGGATTGATGGGAAATTTTATCAAGCAATCTAGTCTCTTTACAAAGTACTAATTGCTTGTGTGCGTGTTAATGAATATCATACAGATTGGTTTCCCACACCCTCGGGCGTAAAACAAGGAGACACCTTATCATCGACTGTCTGCTTTGTTTATAAATGATTTGGCAACATAAACTAAACAGTTAAATATTGGAGTAAGATATGATGAAATGTTAAGTACCATTTTATATGCTGATGATATTATTTTGATGGCAGAAAATGAACAAGACCTGCAGAACATGTTATTATGTGCAGTCAATTGGTGTAAAAGATGGGCGAGATGTAAATGATTAACCAGACAAAAACACAGATAATGACTTTTAGAAAACCACCACTAAGAGAAGTGTTTTTCAGTTTTGTTTTGGTGAAGACTTTCTGAAGTTTACTAGCATTCATAAATATTTGGGTCTTTTTATTGATGAACCTATTACCTTTCTATATGGAACATCTGCCCTGGCCGACTCAGCAAGTAGAGCTCTTGGGGGAGTTATAGGACAAACAAAAAAACTCAAAAGATATTGGTTATGCCACGTACTCCAAACTGTATCAGACGTGTGTGTCCTGTTCTGGACTATTCAGCAGGAGTGTGGGCTGCTAAGAGGTATTTTAAAAATGAACATGTTCATACCAGAGCAGTACGTTACTTTTGAGGTGTACACAAGTTTGCAACTATACCTGAAATAACAGGGGACATGGGCTGGGAACCCTGTGAAGTGAGATGGTAGGCGTGTATGGTGAGAGTTCCGACTTCAACTGTATGTATGTGTATTATTGTACTGCTCTAGGGATGTAATTATTGTTTGGATAACCTTATTGACTATTATGTATTGATATATTGTATTTTTTTCACTCTTTATGTGATGCGCAATGCAGAGAACGCCGGAAGAAGAATGATCATTTAATTATCACAGTGAATTATTATAGTATTTGTTAATGTGTCAATTAATCCCATAAGGGATGGGTTGCCAATTGGCGATTTGGCACGAAAATAAAATGTCATTCATTCATTGTATTGACTCAGGATGTGAATACTTATCTAATCAAGATATATTAGTGTTTTATTTTTCATAAAGTCTTCCACTTTGACAGAGTATTTTGTGTAGATCGTTGACAAAAATTACAATTAAATCCATTTTAATCCCACTTTAACTACAAAATCGGCAAAAATTCAAGGGGTGTGAATACTTTTTGAAGGCACTCTTGGGAGCAGTTTCCAGAAGGGAGAGGTCATCAGCCCACAGTGTCTTTCTCACACAAATCAACAATATGACAACCTTTACCAAATGGTAGATTTCAAGATTTATAATGCCACAAACTGAAGTGACGCGTTTAAGCATCAAGCCTTCCTCGGCAGTATGCAGTCTAGTGGCATGCTCACAATGACAATGTATTGTGCATCCTTAGTAATGGTACAGTAATACAGTGACACAGAAAGGAAACTGTTGACGATAGTAACGCCCCGCATCCTGAAGCCACTCCAACATGTCAGCGTCGGATGGAGCGACTGCAGATCTCTGGGTGTCTATATAGCAAGGGTGTCTATATTCTGCTTATACAACAGGAACGCACCAGACACCTGATTACTGATAGCATCTCGCACAGACTGGAGATAACACCTGTTAGAAATAAGAGGGTCATCTGTGGTTACAACATGTTTTCAAGCTCTTTCATGAGTTTATGGAGTGAGCTATCATGTATCTTACATTTTGTCCACTGCCTGTAGGAGCTTGAAGTGAAGAAAGACGCTGGTGCAGATCAGGAAAGGTGTGAAGAGAGGTGTAGGCGATTTGGGTCTTTTGAAACGCCCTTCTATTTTAATGGTTTCACTTGGTTTCCAAGTGAAACCATTAAAGGCTTGCATTCAGCCAACACTGAATTCCATAATGTCTTGATTGTTCTCCAAGCTTACTTTTTTTTTTTCAATACTTGGTAAAGCGACAATAACGCAGGCCTCCTAGTTTACATTCAGGACAAGTGACGTAAACATGGACGTTCTTCGAAATTATATGTAAAATAATGACGCCTAGCAAAAGCGTATCCTTATTGGCTGATCTCCGGCATTTTCTGCGTCTGCGTGTAAATTTGAAAATTTCGCCAACTGGAAAGAGAGGGAGCAGCAGGATTAACTCGCTAACTTGAACATAAAGAAAACATCGCCAGGTAAATCATAATGAAATTATATTTGTCAAACAATCTCAATGTTTAGATTAACATTGCATTGTATGTATTTCAAATCTGAAGTGAAACAGTAATTTTTTAAACGGAGTAGCTTCAATCTGGCTAACTACTAACGTTAGCGATGCATGGCTAGCTAACGTTCATGTAGCCTAGCTAACAACATTTCTGGAAAAGGGCTAACTAACAGTAACTAGTTAGTGCTACTACTAGCAACATTTTACCTGTTTTGCAAGCCCAAGCACGATTACTAATTTAGTGTACGTTACCAATGTACAGAGTCATGGGACGACCAAAGAGGACGACCAAACAACGTAAAAACCCCAAGTTGGACAAATTGGAGGCTTTTCTCGAAGATTTCGACAGTGAGGGTATGGATGACAAAACATGTAGATGCAAGTTGGCTGCTAGCCATTAACGTTATATGAACAGAAAACGTTTGTGAATTCACTTTGGTGTAACTTATCCAATCACACGTTGTCTTTGCAGTTAAAACCGTAGTTGAAAGGTTGAAGGAGAAGACAAACAGCCTCCTGAAAGATGCAGACAACTTCTACAACATGGCTGTGATCAAGCTGCCGAAGGCAGTGAGACAGATGAACTGGCTTGAGCATTGTGGTAAGTTAGCTGGCTAAGTGAAGAAGCATGCACCGGACTGTTCTCTCAGCTACCGCACAGCAAGCGGTACCGGAGCGCCAATTCTAGGTCCAAAAGGCTCAACAGCTTCTACCCGCAAGCCATAAGACTGTTGAACAGTTAATCAAATGTCTACCCGGACTATTTGCATTGACCCCTCCCCTTTTGTGCTGCTGCTTTTTAATTTAATAAAAAAACAAATAAACTAGAAGTCATTTAAGAACAATGGTATTTACAATGACGGCCTAGGAACAGTGGGTTTAACTGCCTTATTCAGGGGCAGAACGACAGATTTTTACCTTGTCAGCTCGGGGATTCGATCTAGCAACCTTTCGGTAACTGGGCCAAAACTCTAACCACTAGGCTACCTGCTGCCCCACTCACTGTTTATCTATGCATTTACCCCTCTACCTACATGTACATATTACCTTGACTAACCTGTACATTGACTCTGTTCCGGTACCCCCTGTATATAGCCTCACTCGTTATTTATTTTATTGTAACTTTTTTTGCCCGACTTTTTTTGGGTAAAAATGTGTAAATATTTGTACTTATTTTTCTTAACTGCATCGTTGGTTTAGGGCTTAAGTAAGCATTTCACGGTAAGGTCTACACCGGTTGTATTCGGCGCATGTGACATAAAATATGATAACATTTTTATTTGGCGAAAGGTGGGTTCGAGATATGTTTTATCTGACAAACTGACACTTCTCCTTCATCCCTTCAGGGTCAGAGAAACCAAAGTCACCCGTGTCACCAGTGGAGGATGCCAAGGTGGGTTTTCTAAATTAAAATAGAATATTTCATAAACTGTTGGTTTTAAGTCAGGCCATGGCTTTGACACCACAGAAAATGCCACCCAGCCAGAGTCGCTCTTCACTCTTATTTGTCTACTTCCAGAAAGTAGAGGAGGCTGCCCAAGTGGAGAGCGTTATGGCTGAAGTCCATACTATTCCCCCTAAGACTGTTCAAAAAGGTAAGTATTTGCTATATACCAGTTGTTATAGGTTATGTGTCTCCTTTGAATCCCACTGGATGTTAAAGTTACTCTGCTCCCCTCTGCAGCAATGTTGAAAAAGGGTGGAGCCAGGACAAGTTCAGAGGATGAGGAGAACACTATTACGGCCACAGGGAAGAAGGTTAGTGCTGTATTTTTTTTGGCACGGTTAGGGAGACTTACCGTGTGTTTAGTTTCAAAGACTCAATGTAGTCCTCAATAGCCTCCTTTCTTTTAGGCATTTTGCATTTTATTCCAAATTATAGCCCAAGTCATTATTAGTACCAAGCCCATGTCTAGCTCAAGCTGAAGACTTGCGCTGTTGCCTCATGGCCTATTTCTTCTCTATTTCTCAGGGTAAATCAACTAGGAAACCTCCAACGTCGAAGAGAGCCAAAGCACTGTCAGTCAACAAGCGGAACTCGTCCATCAGAAAGTAACACCCTTTCAGCCGGAATCTGCAAATATTTTAGCATGTGTTAGTGTGTGTTTTATGGATGTACGCAAATGACTTGCTGATATTAATTTGCCACTTGTGTTCAGGTCCAGTAGGAAGCCACTGGTCACTCCTTCCAGGAACATGTTGGACAGTTCCCTCATGGGCCCTACCCCTCTCATCACACCACGCTTCGACTCCAGGTAAAGTGGCTGTAGGGAATGTTCTGCGGCTTGTCCGTGACAATTTTTGCCTAAACCTGGTTGTTGTTAGAGAACGGTCTATACAGTCTTTTGCCTAGTAAAATGTTCCAGTTGGGGGACACACAGGCCCTCAAAGCAACATTGGGTACCACTGTGCTAGTGGACACTGCTTGACTTGTTGTCATCATATATCCCAGGCTTCCCAAGACACCAGCGGTGAGGATACCCCGCCACAAGGAGAGGGTTTACAGTATCTCGGTCAACGGCTCCCCCATCTCAGGAGGCGGTAATGATATCGTCATCAATGTCCCTGTGGGTAATGGAGAGGTAAGCAGACTACCATCAATCAGCCTTCCATTTTTAGACTGATCCTTACTGAACAGTATGCACGACTATCTGACTTGGCTAAATACCCTCACTAACCCCTCTGACTGTTTATGTTACATGTGTACAATTATTTCCATGACATAATTCAAGAAAAAAACTATTTTGGATTGACCAATGTAGACATTTTCAAATATATGCAACTTAAGTTCTATATCATGAAATTTCAACCTGAAAGAATTGTCATCAGCACAATGCTGAGGGAATCATATTTGAGTCAGAAAAAGATACTCATATGTTAGTTAAGATATACAAAACCTTGCAGAGAACCTATCCAACTGACAATCTCTAAGGAAAAAAACAAAATACTATTGCAACCAAGACTTAAAAATAACTGATATTGGCAAAAGATGGAGACAGCCTATAGGGAGGAGGTCAGAGACCTAGCAGTGTGGTGCCAGGACAACAACCTCTCCCTCAACTTGATCAAGACAAAGGAGCTGATCGTGGACTACTGGAAAAGGAGGTCCGAACACACCCTCATTCACATTGACGGGGCTGTAGTGGAGCGGGTCGAGAGTTTCAAGATCATTAGAGCATTAGTGAGGTCGAGCTCTGTTGTTGGGCGAGCTTTACACCACTCCAGCCGACGCTTGGCATTGCGCATTGTGATCTTAGGCTTGTGTGCGGTTACTCGGCCATGGAAACCCATTTCATGAAGCTCCCGGCGAACTGTTCTTGTGCTGACGTTGCTTCCAGAGGCAGTTTGGAACTCTGTAGTGAGTTTTTCAACTGAGGACAGACAATTTTTACATGCTTCAGCACTCGGTGGTCCCGTTCTGTGAGCTGTGTGGTCTACCACTTTGTGGCTGAGCCGTTTTTGCTCCTAGATGTTTCCACTTCACAATAACAGCACCTACAGTTGACCGGGACAGCTCTAGCAGGGCAGAAATTTGACAAACTGACTTGTTGGAAAGGTGGCATCCTATGACGGAGCCATGTTGTTCGTCACTGACCTCTTCAGGAAGGCCATTCTACTGACAACATTTGTCTATGGAGATTGCATGGCTGTGTGCTCAGTTTTATACACCTGTCAGCAACGGGTGTGTCTGAAATAGCCGAATCCACTAATTTAAAGGCGTGTGTTTTTATTTTATTTTTTATATATCTTTAAAAAATATATATTTTTTTTAAGTACTTGTCGACATGATTGATTGGCACATTTCCTGTGTGTTAAGATAAAGTTCCTCTGCTGACCTGAGTATTTTTGGTTCCAGTGCATTCAGCTGCTGGCCAGTCAGATGGACACTGTGGACCTGGGACAGCTGGATGAGACAGCCATGAGGAGCATCCGTCTGCTTCAGGTATGGTCTTCACCAAATAGAACTATACAATATGGCCATATCCATATGTCCTGCTTCTAACAGAAGAAAAAGGGATGCATTATGCGTAACCGTAATAGCAGTTGAAAGCGAACAGGTTATGGAGAAATCTCCAAATGATGTACAGTAAAGATTACATTTGCACATCAACGGTCCATTTACATATCTGGATCGGGGTGTGCCATTTGAAAGCTTATTCTTCTGCCAACATGACTAGCTACGTGTCAAAATAAGAGCGAATGTTGAGCTTTCACAAGGCACTTTAGAGAAAAGCATTGTCATTTTGGTTGGCCCAAACGGGAGTTATGTGTGTATTCAGGTATATCTTTCATGGCAACTTCTCCTCACAGTATGTGCTCATTTTGTTCAGGACAACCCTGAATATAACGCCATGCCATCTTTCAGTACTGTAAATGGTATGCATTTTGTTATAAAAAATGTGAATTGCACATTGTATGGTTTTTATAATGCGGTATATATTATAATCCTCCACCAGTCTTCTTTCAGAACACATCCATCATGTTTATTGAGCAGTTTTGAAGTGGATTTCTTTGTCAAACCTGTGTAAACAGTATCCGTTACCATAACTCACGTTCACTTCTCTCTCCACAGAACCGCCTCACAACACTGTGTGAATCCTCCGAATGACCTCTTCACCTCCTGTCTTTTTTTTTTTGTACAAGAACCACCCCACCCCCCCCAAAAATGTCTCTGTATATTTCTCTTTTAATAGATAGTTGTTAATAGCTGTCAAGTCTGCTTTTGTGTAGTTATCTTAGCGGTCTTTGTTGTTATGGTTTAAATGTTTTAAAATGGATGCCAAGCACGCGAGACTAAACTTGGAACAGGTTATTTTTCAGGGATGCAGTCTTCCATATAAAATGTCAAGATTTAATGAGCGACATTAATAAACCCTAACTACACTTCCCCTCAAATAGTCTAACATGTTTGAAAGTTACTTGTGTGCCCTGTGAGTGAAAGAGAAGGATATGCTGCATGCTTTCTTCTCATCAATAACACTTTGTCTGCCCTCTTGTGGTTGAGGTGTGCCAGTTCAACTTGTACTGTACCGTGTGGATGAGGAAATGTTCGAGGTCCATGCATTTTAGATTTATTCAGTGAAATTTGACAATACTTTTGTTTTTAATGTAAATATGCCATTTTGTTTACTTTTCTCAAAGTAAACTCTTTCAACTCTCTCTGGTGAATGTCTTTTATTTGTGTGGTGGAAGTTGGGGAACCACTGCTTGATGTTTGGGGTGGTTCTTTGTAGCCTAGATGAAGATCCTGGGGTCGTACTGGTGATACAGTACAGAAATACAACCACCTTTTCATGTTTTCCCATTGTCATCATCGCTTCAACATGCTGTAATCAGACAACTAGACAATACTGTTTGCCTGCTTAGATTCCCTGAGACACCTGCTCATTTGTGTTTCTGGAGTGTGCATTATTCATGAAGACTCCAGGTAAATCAAGTTCCCCTGGAATTCAATTTGTCGCTAAGTATCAGTTTGACAGGATTATGTTCCACGAGATGCATTGTATTTGGATGTTTAAAGTGTACAGTAGACAATGAGCTATGGCTTCAGATGTTTCCATTAACTCTGGCTGTCACACTGGTCACAGCAGAAGGAGCCCTGCCACGGAGTTACAAAAATATGGGCTTGTAGAAGCTTGATTAATGTGTGGGTTGCCAGACTGCTTAAAAAAAACAACTCTTATACCACCATAGCAGGGATTCAATCTGCCGCGTTGTCAAACTCACTGCACTTATTTTAATGGTAATTTAGTTGGGGGAAAATCAGAGGAAGATGTTCAAGAAACAACTCCAGTTCTTTGTAGAATGAAAAACTAAATGTACGGGAACCATTGTTAAATTAAGTTACTCAATGGGGAGTTGAAACGTAGATGAGTGACAATCCAAAACATCAGATATCCTCTTGTACAAAAAAATAAGACCAAAAGCAGGAACTGATGAAACATCCCAATTCATAGCAATATAAATTGCATAATGGTAGGTAGGTTTTAGGCTTGGTTCATGATCAAAATGTTGAAATTAGTAGATAAATTGCTAAATTAATGTTTAAATAACTAGCCATAACTTTCCCTGGAACTTTCTGTGTGGCTTTTGGCACAACAATTACCCATATTGCACCACCCCTTTGTTAGGGTTTAGATTTGGTATTTGTTGTTTAAATGTAGGCAGTTCAAGACATTGCGTACAGAACACATTTTGTGTGCAATGTGAGTAATACAAAATTCCACCACAAGGAGGCAGTGTCCTACTGCTATATGGACCCTTTCTAAAACAGTTGCTGTCCCTGGTGTTAAGCCCAGCCATGACTCCCTCCTGTCAATCAAACAAATACCCTCCATCCCGAACACCAAAAGGTCAAATTATCCATGTCAGTTTAACATCATTCTCCACTGCTGTTTCGCTGAGTGGGATTGAGCACAAAAACACCGTTGGATGGCCCTTCTTTAAATCTCCTATCTGTCAGGATGAGACACAGATCACCCAATGATGAGGAAGTACATTTGATGGTAAAAACAGAGTAGAGAGAATGAGCGGAATGGTGGGTCTTTGCTTGTTTCCTGGCACTGGGAGAGAGGGATGAATGGGAGATAAGGCAGATGGGAGAGATGAAACATGGTGACAAAGGCATGGAGATAATGACTGAGATGGGTGTACTGGGGAAAATAAAGCGATAGAGAGAACTACTACACAAGCATAGATCCAAGGTGAAGATTGTCTGACTCTTCAGTCAGGCTGAGACAAACAGAGCGAGAACTAAGGAGAGGGAGGGGAGCTCCCAGCCACATGGCGGTCACGCAGTTTCATCTGAGCTCAACGGAAAGCTGTGATTTAGCGGGACTGAACTTGTGCACCTCTCAGTGGATGGAGAGAGAGAGGGGATTTGGTGATAATGAAGTCTCTTCCATCAGGAAGCGTGAGTGAATGAGGGATTTATGATCATATCAAGGCCAGATCCGAGCATTACAGGCCATAATGACTGTTTGTTATATGCTGTACCTGTGCTAAAGAGCGCGAGAAAGACGTAGAGCCGTGAACGGAATAAAGAGCGTGTTCTAGGAATAAGTGAAGTTCTTGCTCTTTTCTCCCAGTACACGGGAGGATTGTTCAGCCTTTTCTCTGCCTCATTTCCTTCATTTTAACCGTATACCCCTTCTCTAGCTTTCCCACTTACTTACTCTCACACACACACACACACAAAAAGCCTCAACACGTCTATCCTCGCCAGTGAGCAAGTGTGCGTGCACACTTTCACCTAGAATAGCCCCGTTGTCCCTTAGCTCACTGTACACACATGCACACTCCCAGGTCCCCTCACTGTCCCCTGTTTATTTATGCCCCAGCCACAATACAGGGATTAATTTCTCAAAGCCGATTTGAGCTCCGGCACGCTTCCTTTCAACCAAAGAGCTGGAGCAACTTTAGTACTGGGGGAAGTTTCCCCTTCACACTGGCTTAGAGGTGGACTCTTTCATCTTCTGAGGGAGGCGAGAGAGAGCGGCCCTTACCGATGCACAGCTGGGAGTCACTCAAGTCTTTACGTCGCTTCCTCTTCTCTCCCTCTTTTTTTGTTGTTCACTCGCTCTTTCTTTCAATCTCTCTGTGGCTCTTTCCTCTTTTTTGCTTCTCTCTCCTTACTTGTTGACTTGTCCTGGCCAATCAGTGCATGGGGTTTGAGGAGGAGGAGGAGCCATTTTAATAAGCTTGATTACGGGCCCGTACTGTGTGCAAGCTTTTGATGTATTCAAGGTATTCAATGATCATGAAGCAGGTGTTAGCGCTGGGCTGGAATAAAGCTCGCATGAACAAGAATATCTTACTGTTCCTCCATATTCAAAATCAAATGAAAGTTTATTGGTCGTGTGCACAGTTTAGATGTTACAGCGGGTACAGTAGATGTTACAGCGGGTGCAGTAGATGTTACAGCGGGTGCAGTAGATGTTACAGCGGGTACAGTAGATGTTACAGCGGGTGCAGTAGATGTTACAGCGGGTGCAGTAGATGTTACAGCGGGTACAGTAGATGTTACAGCGGGTGCAGTAGATGTTACAGCGGGTGCAGTAGATGTTACAGCGGGTACAGTAGATGTTACAGCGGGTGCAGTAGATGTTACAGCGGGTGCAGTAGATGTTACAGCGGGTACAGTAGATGTTACAGCGGGTGCAGTAGATGTTACAGCGGGTACAGTAGATGTTACAGCGGGTGCAGTAGATGTTACAGCGGGTGCAGGGAAATGCTTGTGTTACTGGAGCTTAACAGTGCAGTAACATGTCAAACAAGCACACACGTATAAAAAAAGAAAAGAAAAAAGACATTTAAATGAATCCAATTAACAACCCCCCCCCCAAAAAAAACAGTATCAGTAATCCAAATGCAATCTGTGTATATACACTGAAAACATATCCTAAGAATGATACAGTACGTACAGCAGTAGAATCCAGTATATACATGTAAATATGCGGTGTGTACAGTGGCCACCCGTCATTTTGAGCCCCACCTTTTTAGCAATAAATAAATAAATAAACAGGGGGTTTGCCATCTTTTCCATGTTATTTTTGACATTAATACATGTAATATATCAGTGTACAAACAATGTAAAAAAATAAATAATATATATATACATATAATCATTGAGTTAATAAAGCCACATACAAACTTGGTATCTTTTTTGCTTTCTTTAATAAGGCAGCTCCGCCTAGCTCAGTGCTTTCTGTGGTGATGGGGCAGCCAGCGGAGAATACTGAGCGTAGGGGCTGGTAATGTTCTCTAGTTGTGCTGTGATTGGGTAATGTTCTCTAGTTGCGCCGTTATTGACTCAGTGTTCTGTCACTCATGGGGACACTTGAAAATTCAAGCCCCTTGGGTGCTGACAGAGTTACATTAGAAGTGCCCGTCCAATAAGTCTCAAGGTCATTGGCCACAGATAAAATTACTTCAAATCTACAGTAGCTTTGATTGGACTGTCATCATCATACTTTCAAAATTTTAGGTAGCAGTCGTCATCACGAATCAAGTCGACAATCTACTGGTAAATGCTATTTAATCCTTGTCATAGGAAGAGAAATTATAGATAAAACGTATCGGTGCTCATCGGCCATTGGACATAAACGTTACACAACAAGTAGGAAATTGCAAATTCAACAATGAGTGGTTTGGAAGGAATCAGTGGCTAACTGCAAGCATTGCAAAGCAATCACTAGCCTGTTATTCAGTGGAGTGACTGTGTGGTCCCAAGTCTGGGTTTAATGGTCTCTTTTCCAAGTTTAAAAGGATAAACATTCAACATTGGTCATGCTGTCAATGAAGCATGATTTGTACTCAACTTAACTCGTAACTGGGAAATCTGACTTCATTGAGTTCAAGACAACTGGGAACTCTGGGGGGAAAAAACTAGCTCAGACTGGGAAAATAAGTTTTGAACGATCATCCAACTCGGAATTGCAAGTCGGGAACTCGAGCATCTTTCTAGAGCTTCGACCCTAAGATCACTGACGTCATCATGATTCGACCTTGTTTTTTTCCGAGTTCCCAGTTGTCTTGAAAGCACCATAAATCTAGAGAATGCCAGACTTTGGAACCAAAATGTGCCTACAAAGGACCGCCGCGCCACCTTCCTGTTCAAGTGAGCACAGCAAGGTGAGTCCAAAAATGTCTTGTATGCTGCTGCATAAATTATGTAATATGCCAGGGAGATATGTATACTGTAGCTAAGAAAGTAATTCTAAGTGTATGTTGTGTAGTAAGCTGTTAGTTGCCGATGTGCCACCCTAATAATTTGGTATTTTCCTCCCTCATAACTTACTGTTCTGACTTGGTGGTACATATGTAGCCTATAGCCTGTTTAAGATGTAATCATTGAATATTGTAAGGGATTTCATTGCCTGCTTATATGCCCCCTTTATTTATCCTACGGTTCTGACTTGGTGTACAGGGAGAATACTGTAAGAACAGCCCATGTTCGGAAATCTGTTGCTGTACATTTCAAAAGCGCTGAACAAATAGTTATATTGACTAAGTCTGTCCTAGCGCGCTCATTGTCTTAATTGAAATTACAGATAACCTCTTATCTGCTCGCCGTCCCCTTATGCCATAGTTTGTACATATAAATTGTCAGTAAAACCCACATTTGTTTAAGCAAGTCTGCCATATCAGCTATGTTTTTTTTTAAAGGCAGTAAATGAGGCTGAATGAACAGACAAAGCTCCGCTGATAGACAGGTGTCGCAGTGGTAAGATGTTGGGACTGCTGTTGGGACTCTGCTGTTGGGACAGCTTTATGTAGGCCCTACCAGTTTGTGGGTACCGTTT
The DNA here is from genome assembly GCF_016432855.1 of Salvelinus namaycush. NCBI lineage: Eukaryota > Metazoa > Chordata > Actinopteri > Salmoniformes > Salmonidae > Salvelinus > Salvelinus namaycush. The sequence goes on from NC_052333.1 coordinate 33,068,529, forward strand.
GTCACCGTTATAGTACAATTAATGTATTGTTTAGTGTTGTGTTGTGTAGTGGCTTTGCTGGCATGCATCTAAACATTATATAATTTTTTTCCCACACCAAGATTTGCATGTTAAAATCACCACTGGGTGTGTATAAACAGTAACAACAATGCAACCTACAGCCGTAGATATACTGTATTAGAATGAGCTGTGTTAAGAATACAGTATATAAATACAACGTGAAAAACGAGGAGTGTCCAGTGTTTAATGTCTCTATATACTGTACATTGGACAGCAGTGTTGGCTGTGTATGTGTTTGTGAGTATGGCCTTAAGCATGTGTTAGTGTATATGTGACTGCAGCTGTCTGTGAGCTTGTGTGTGTGTGAGTATGTGTGCATAAAAATCAGGAAGGTGCAGGACAGAGTACTGGGCAGGTTGACGGCTAGTCATGGCTGTTCAACATTCTGATGGCCTGGTGATAGAAGCTGTTGCCAAGCCTGATGCACCTGTACCATCTGCCAGAAGGTAGCAGAGTGAACAGTCCGTGGCCCGGTTGGCTGAAGTCTTTAATGATCTTCTTGACTTCCTCGAGGGCAGGCAGCGTGCCCCCGATGGTGCGTTGGGCTGACCGCACCACCCTCTGAAGAGCCATGCGGTTGAGGACGGTGCAGATGCTGTACGAAGCAGCGATGCAGCCCGACAGAATGCTCTCGATGGTGCATCTGTAGAAGTTTTATTGGCCATGTCGAATTTCGTCAGCCGCCTGAGGTAGCAGAGGCGCTGTTGTGCTGATTGTGATGGAACCATTTCAGGTCCTCAGTGATGTGCACGCCAAGGAACTTGAGGCTTTTAACCATCCCCACTGTGGCCCTGTCTGTGGATGGGGGTGTGCTCTCTGATCTGTCTCCTGTAGTCCACGATCAGCTCTTCACTCTAAAAAGGAAAGGTTCCTGGAGGATCCTTTAGGATCATTTAAGGTGAAAAGATGAACCTTAGGGTTAATTTAAGAACCTATACTCTGCCATCAGTTTGTTTTTTAACCTTTGAAGACTTAAGTGGTGCTTTGAAGAACCCTTGTCAATAGAGGGGTTCGTTTTGGAACCAGCAGTGCGCTCGTGAGTAAAGGGCATCATGCGTATAATTAAGCAATAAGGCACGAGGAGGTGTGGTATATGGCCAATATACCACTGCTAATGGCTGTTCTTATACACGACAACGCGGAATGCTTGGATCTAGCCCTTAGCCATGGTATATTGGCCAACGTAATTAGAGCACTAAAAATAAAGGTTTTGTCATACCCGTGGTATATGGTCTGATATACCGCGGCTGTCAGCCAATCAGCATTCAGGGCTCGAACCACCCAGTTTATAATTCAAATTAAGAAACGTTGGTCAAAAGACAACTGGAAGCGAGAAGCGAGTGGATGGTTGGAAAGATGCGACAGATAAGAGATGACTTGCAACGGATCAACGTGAAAGGTGAGTGAACCTTAGCTATTCGCTAGCTAAGATAATTCATCAAACTACTATCAAATAGCTAAAAAACAATACATAATGTACTCTTCGTTTTTCATCAGCTAGCCAAGCTACATAGCCTATAATGTTAGCTGGTAATTGTTTTATAAGTGTTGGTACGAGGTTAAAGTTACTGTAACCTTAGCTAGCTAGATTCCATATTGAGAAATGTTTGTCCTCACTTAAACCCATGCTACACTCTCTCAACATCTCCTTCCATCCTCCTCCCTTAAGTCCCTCCCTTCAGTCCCTGGCTTATCCTGCCCCTGTCCAGTTAAGTGGTGGAGAGTTTGGGAGCGGTGAGCTCTGATCGTGGAGGTTGATACATTTCTCTAACAGGTAAGACGCGCACACAAACGACCCAATGTAGGTTATGTTAAACTTGACAAAAAGAAGAATACATAAAACTGACCAGATTAGTTAGATCCATTTGATATTGAATACTCATGTTGTTTATGTTGTGTTTGTGTCTAATTGATGTCTTTCAGGTTGGTGTATTGGGGCGGCCTGTTCTGTCCTCTGTATTTCAGACCAAAGCAAGACTATGTTTAGAGCTCACCATGGATCCGTTTTATTTCTTTGTCTTTTCCAATACTAACTGAGTGGTGAATGAATGTATTTACAGTGTGATTATTGTTGGCTCTGGTAGTCCGATGTCTTGTCTTTTCAAATACCAACAATGTTGAATGAATGCATTTACAGTCAATCAATCAATCCAGTGTGAATATTGTATGTTCTGCGTAATTCCTTTGTCTTTTCCAGTTCTAACTGAATGGTGAATGTCTGGTGTAATCTTATCTTATGTTTGTATGTGAGAAGATACATGGTTTCTTATGGGAAGCGAAATGTTTCTTTCTTCCATTCTGTATATTTGAAGAAAATTCAACTCCAGTTTAAGAACTGGGATAAACTACAAATCTCATTGTGGGGTAGGCCACTTGTTATAAAGATGGTTAAAACTCCTAAACTGAATTACATCACCAGTATGTTTCCACTGTCCATACTTTCCTACATCTTTAACACCATAGACAATATGATTACTCAGTTTATTTGGACTATTAAAAGGACAAGGATTAACCTAGCTAGATTACAGGCAAAGATTTAGAAGGGAGGATTAAAGCTCCCTAATATGTAATTATATCAAGAAGCCTTAAACTGCACAAATAGGCTCTCCTTATTGAGAACTCTAATAGGCCAATTTGGGTTGACACGGAAGAAGAACTAAATGTCCCATTTGGAGCATCATATTATCGGAGACAACACTTAAATGTGGGACTGCAGAATCCCATAATGTCCCACACTAAGAAATATGGCATCAGATAAATAAGAGAGGTATCTTCACCTTTCCTGACAAGCTGTTTCGTTATGGAACAACCATAAATACAAATTAGAAGGACAAGTGGTTGTCTGGAAAGAGTGGTATATATTTTGTTTTAGCCTCAACACTAATACATTTCACTTCTGCTTTGAGTGCCAACTTGAATTTGAGTGTGGCTGTTGAAGACTGGTCCCTTGATGATGTCTCCAATTGGCTGAGTACCTATGATCTCCAGGATTCCATCCCATCGTTCCAAGGCTCACAATCTGTCTGAAGAATGCCAACTCTATTCAAATTGCCCACTTTGCAACTAACATACTTTCTCTGTGTCCAGACTACTCACACATATTGGCATCTATCACCAGCATGAACCACATTTTAACGTGAGCGATGGAGAGAGTCTGGCAGAGGTTGAACATGTTCGAGCCACAGAGATCAACACTGAGCAGCTAATTGATGGTCTGAAAAATAACATCTGTGTTCTTATTTAGAAAGTCAGGGAAGAACACTGCATCCAAACTACGGTACAGAATAGCATTGTTGAGAACCTCAGAACCATTTCTTATACATTTATGACACACTACAGTGATGCCCTCAGGTTTCCCCTTACAAATAAGCAAATGTGTCTGAAGATGACGATCTCAGGGACTTGCTTAACACCTCTGCAGTATTTGAGGAATGCATAAGCTCTGAGTGAATGCTGGAGCATTACTGTGTGAAAGAATTGGTTTTGGTCAGGCCACTTGAAGGTTATAAAACAAGGTGATGTCCCGTGTGGCTCAGTTGGTAGAGCATGGCGCTTGCAACGCCAAGGTTGTGGGTTCGATTCCCACGGGGGACCAGTACATAAAGTATGAATGTATGTACTTGTAAGTCGCTCTGGATAAGAGCGTCTGCTAAATGACTTAAATGTAATGTAAATGTGATTTCAATACATCCCATTGGTCAGCATACTGCAAAAAAAAGTAATGAAGAGGTCCGGGCCACCTTGAATCAAGACCAAAAGACACATGATGAAATTCTGGAAGACTTTACTCACGGTGAGTTGGTCAAATCAGATCCCACCCTAACAAATCTGAGCCTCCGACTACAGTTCTATGTGGATTCATTGGATGTGTTCAATCCACTGGGTTCTAAAAAAGGCAAGCACAAATTGACCACAGTGTACTTTAGATTAGGAAGTCTTGACCACAAGGATACTTCCCGACTCCAAAATATATACCTCTCCACATTGGTTCATCACCGCCTTATTCAAAAACAAGTTACCAATTACGAAGATGTATTCAAGCCTTTGATACGTGACATCCAGGAATTGGAAACACTGGGTGTGAGGTTTTCATGCAATATTGAAAACAAAACCTTCAGAGGCACAATCACAACAATTTCAGCAGATAACCTCCCTGCACGTGCAGTTGCATGTTTAAGCAAAAACGTTTCCTCTGGTCGGCGGTCTGCTTGGCTACCAAGGGGGACATTTGCTCAAAAATCCCTGAAGAGTAATTTACCATGCGTGACCCAGACAACTACAAGTATCATCTGCAGGCTGTGGAAGCAAATCCAGACAACGCATCGATGTATGGCATCCAAAAAGCCTATTGCTTCTCTCAGCTGAATCATGTGCCATCTCCAATTACCTATCTGTTTGCACCGGACGTCATGCATGACCTTCATGAGGGCATCATACCCACAGTGCTCAGACTAGTACTGCAACAACTGGTTCAAGAGAGGCAAATGACTCTTGCCCAGATTAACTATGAGATTGCCAATTTGTTTTATGGCAACCGAGATGATGTGTCTTCTAAACCTGCGCCACTATCCGAGAGAGTCCTAAGGAAGAAAGGCCATCTCTCCGGAGTGCACACTTATCCATTTACTCCGCCAAATTATTTGTAGTCAAATAAAAAATGGCAGTGCTTGGGATTGCTATCTCCTGCTTCGAGAGATACCCAACATCATTTTGGCCCCAGTTTTAAGAAGATCCTGGATCCCATGTCTGGCAGAAAAAAAAAGAAAAAAAAATCACTGAATTTCAAGCTCTCTTCCAGGAGCTGTTTCCAGGGAAGACAATCCCAAAGATGCACTACCTCGTCCACTACCCCAGCCTGCTACTTGCCTACGGACCTTTGATCCACCAGTCCACCATATGATTTGAAGTGAAGCACCAATATTTCAAGAGGCTCTCAGCAGTTGTGGGAAACTTCAAAAATATTACAAAGACCCTGGCAAAAAGACACCAGCTCAGACAACGCTGGGAGCAAACCAACAACAACTTCCTTGACAACACAACCACACACTGTGCGGACATAAGAGACGTCCCACTGCATGCACTTCCAATCTCTGCCCGTGCAGTAAGTGCCAGATTTGGAGAAGCCATCAGAGCAAAATGTGTCACCAAGACTAAATCCATTGCAGTGAACACACAATACAATGTAGGAGATTATCTGGTCATCGACACTGCTCATCCAGAAGAGATCCTTGTGTTCATGGAATTGTGTGGAATATAGTTTTCCTTGTTGCTTGTGTGGTAAAGTACTCGGAACCAGATGCCGAGCCTTCTCTGGTCTCTCCTTCTCCCGTTACGGGGTCTGAGACGCCGAAGCCTCCCACCATTAGCTCTGACAAATTGAAAACCCTAGTCATTGGTGACTCCATTACCCCCAGTATTAGACTTAAAACGAATCATCCAGCGATCATACACTGTTTACCAGGGGGCAGGGCTACCGACGTTAAGGCTAATCTGAAGATGGTAAATCAGCTAGAAAGATGTGTCGGCATTGAGTAATTGTCTCTGGCCCCCTCCCAGTTAGGGGGAGTGATGCGCTCTATGGCGTCTCACAACTCAATCACTGGTTGAAAACTGTTTTCTGCCCCTCCCAAAATACAGAAATACAGAGTTCTGAGTTCCCTGAATTCCTATTGGATCTTTTGTAGTCATGGCAGATAATATACCATTTTTTGGTGACTTTAATATTCACATGGAAAAGTCCACAGACACACTCCAAAAGGCTTTCGGAGCCATCATCGACTCAGTGGGTTTTGTCCAACATGTCTCCGGACCTAATCACTGCCAGTCATACTCTGGACCTAGTTTTGTCCCGTGGAATAAATGTTGTGGATCTTAATGTTTTTCTTCATAATCCTGGACTATCAGACCAACCTTTTATTACGTTTGCAATCGCAACAAATAATTTGCTCAGACCCCAACCAAGGATCATCAAAAGCCGTGCTATAAATTATCGGACAACCCAAAGATTCCTAGATGCCCTTCCAGACTCCCTCTGCCTACCCTAGGACGTCGGAGTACAAAAATCAGTTAACAACCTAACTGAGGAACTCAATTTAACCTTGCACAATACCCTAGATGCAGTCGCACCCCTAAAAACAAAAAACATTTGTCATAAGAAACTAGCTCTCTGGTTTACAGAAAATACCTGAGCCCTGAACCAAGCTTCCAGATAATTGGAACGGAAGTGGCGCTTCACCAAACTGGAAGTCTTCCCGACTAGCTTGGAAAGACACTGCACGGTACTATCGAAGAACCCTCACTGCTGCTCGATCATCCTATTTTTCCAACTTAATTCAGGAAAATAAGAACAATCCCAATTTTCTTTTTGATACTGTCACAAAGCTAACTAAAAAGCAGCATTACCCAAGAGAGGATGGCTTTCACTTCAGCAGTGATAAATTCATCAACTTCTTTGACGAAAAGATCATGATCATTAGAAAGCAAATTACGGACTCTTCTTTAAATCTGCGTATTTCTCCAAAGCTCAGTTGTCCTGAGTCTGCACAGCACTGCCAGGACCTAGGATCAAGGGAAACACACGTTTTTTAATACTATAACTCTTGACACATTGATGAAAATAGTCTTGGCCTCTAAACCGTCAAGCTGCGTACTGGACCCTATTCCAACTAAACTACTGAAAGAGCTGCTTTGTGTTCTTGGCCCTCCTATGTTGAACATAATAAACGGCTCCCTAACCACCGGGTGTGTACCAAACTCACTTAAAGTGGCAGTAATAAAGCCTCTCTTGAAAAAGCCAAACCTTGACCCAGAAAATATAACTATCAGCCTGCTGTTTTCAACTCTCTAGAGACAGCAGGTGCGGTAGAGATACTCTGAATGATTGGCTATGAAAAGCCAACTGACATTTACTCCCGGGGTGCTGACCTGTTGCACCCTTTACAACCACTGTGATTATTATTATCTGACCCTGCTGGTCATCTATGAACATTTCAACATCTTGGCCATGTTCTGTTATAATCTCCACACGGCACAGCCAGAAGAGGACTGGCCACCCCTCATAGCCTGGTTCCTCTCTAAGTTTCTTCCTAGGTTCCGGCCTTTCTAGGGAGTTTTTCCTAGCCACTGTGCTTCTACACCTGCATTGCTTGCTGTTTGAGGTTTTAGGCTGGGTTTCTGTACAGCACTTTGAGATATCAGCTGATGTAAAGAAGGGTTTTATAAATAAATTTGATTGAAATTTGATACTACCAGCCAGTTGACAGCCTTCACCACACATACATGGTTCAACACAGTCAACAATGGAGTAGGGCTGGTGATGAGATGGATTTCAGTGGGTTAAATGGATACAGGGACCCAGAGGGAAGAGTGTCCATTCCACTCCGCCACTGGATTGCAGTTAGTGAAAATTCAATGATTTATTAACTTATTAATAAGCACAACACACTTTTGTTTTCACATTTTCATATGCGTTTCCCACGGTGACATCGCTGACCAGAACTCTGACATGTTATTTTGTATATTTTTCCCCCACAGAACACCAAATCGATGGAGAGACATTGATGTCGTTGGACCAAAGAATGGTGGAGCAACCCGTTCCAATAATCAAAGTTCGAATCAAATTCACAAAATGAATGGAGAATCTCAAAGCTGTAAATAGGTAAGTCAATGTAGGACTGTTTTCTGCATCATTGATCCTATTCCAATGCTCTGCAGGTTTTGGTTTTTTCAGAGCCTGAAAGCACAAAACAAACTGTATTGTTAGTTCCCAGCTGCAGCAAACAGCCCAGCAAAATGACCCAGCATCTGTCCAGCACAATTACCCACCAATTGGCCTTCAGCATGACATCAACTGGCCAGCAACAGGACACATCAATCAGCCAAAGAGTCTGGCCATCTGTGTTTAGATTTCCAGAATTTCCAGCCGTAAAACTTGAAGAAAAAAAAGTCCTACTGTGGAAGTCTCAGATTGTGTAGGTGTTGTTCGACTTCATGTGTACCTACACTTCGTGACTATAGTGATGTAATATACTGATCTTAGCTTAATGATATGAGTTCCTCAATTTTGAATCATAATGCGCGCGTCACCTCGAGCCCTTCCGTCTGTCCTCCATACTCTCCTCCGTACTGTTGTCATAATCACTGCAGCTGATAGCACATACTCAACTTTTACATGATGCTAATCCACCTCATCAATCACTGTCATTTGTATTACAAACACAATTGTTAGTCTAAATGTAATGTTTTATGTTTCTCATTTGCTTTAGGTACCCCAGCAATACATGGATGTGTGCACAGCGCTCATTCAGAAGTACCCCTCGTTGAGAGACCAGACAGGGAAGGGATATGTAAGAAGTCTTCAGTTTTCCTACTCACATTCATTCACACTCATAATGTTTTTACACCATTGTGCCTACCCAGACCATAATGTGCTGGCTTGGATATGTTCTTCTCACACAATGTTAAACCATCACATTCCCAGCAGCATAAGACCATCTCTCGTCTGCTCCTCTGACGTCAGTCCCAATAATCCGTCATGACATTTCTCCTCTCCACATTTGATTTTTTAAAGGAGTCGTGGCACGGGCATGATAAAAAATAAATACAAAAAAAAAGAGTGACAGCCGCTTGCTCACGTTGCACAAGTACAGGAAATGCAGAAGAGTACCAGGACAGTACTCCGTTTGTCAGCCATTGTAATGAGACAAAAAGCCTGATAGAAAGAAATGGTAAAATGCACAACTAATGTAACATAGCCAAGTACTGTCATCTGAATCCAAGATACACTGCTCAAAAAAATAAAGGGAACACTTAAACAACACAATGTAACTCCAAGTCAATCACACTTCTGTGAAATCAAACTGTCCACTTAGGAAGCAACACTGATTGACAATAAATTTCACATGCTGTTGTGCAAATGGAATAGACAAAAGGTGGAAATTATAGGCAATTAGCAAGACACCCCCAATAAAGGAGTGATTCTGCAGGTGGTGACCACAGACCACTTCTCAGTTCCTATGCTTTCTGGCTGATGTTTTGGTCACTTTTGAATGCTGGCGGTGCTCTCACTCTAGTGGTAGCATGAGACGGAGTCTACAACCCACACAAGTGGCTCAGGTAGTGCAGCTCATCCAGGATGGCACATCAATGCGAGCTGTGGCAAGAAGGTTTGCTGTGTCTGTCAGCGTAGTGTCCAGAGCATGAAGGCGCTACCAGGAGACAGGCCAGTACATCAGGAGACGTGGAGGAGGCCGTAGGAGGGCAACAACCCAGCAGCAGGACCGCTACCTCCGCCTTTGTGCAAGGAGGAGCACTACCAGAGCCCTGCAAAATGACCTCCAGCAGTCCACAAATGTGCAAATCGTAGTTTTAAAGTCAATCAAATTAATTTGTGACTTTACAAGTTTGCCAACGTTATTTGTATTATTCTTGTTAATATTATTATTCATAATAGAATACATGGGACATAAAAAGGTTCCTACAGGAACCTTAACACCCTAAAAGGTTATTTGAGGATCAGGGAAAAGGTTCCTGGAGGCACTTTTAAAGGTTCCGCCGATGTTGCAATCTGAGGAACCTTTTATTTTTAGAGTGTTGGTTTTGTTGACGTTGAGGGAGAGGTTATTGTCCTGGAACCACTCGGCGAGCACTCTAACCTCCTTCCTGTAGGCTGTCTCGTTGTTGGTGATCAGGCCTACCATTGTCGTGTCTTCAGCAAACTTGATTATTGAGTTGAAGTCGTGCGTGGCCACGCAGTCGGGGGTGAACAGAGAGCACAGGAGGGAGCTAAGCACACACCCCTGGGGGAGGTTAACACGCTAGAAAGTCTTACATTCGTTGGCTACAGAGTTCGAGAGCCCACAATCTTCCTGAGCAGCAGGGGCCCCGCAGCGGCCGCCACAATGTTGTTTTTCAAAAAATGTTTTTAGCTTATCTGGAAGTGAGGCTTCAGTGTCCACGATGCAGCTGGTTTTCCCTTTATAATCCGTAACTAGCTGAAGTCCCTGCCACATGCATCTCGTGTCTGTGCCATTGAATTGTGACTTATTCCCTGTACTGTCTTTTTGCCTCTGATTTCTTTTTAGTTTTGCACGAATATACTGCCATCTAACCATGGTTTTTGGTTGGGGTTTTTGGTTGTGTGAATCATCACCGTTGGAACAACATCCTCTATGCACTTCCTGATGAACCCAGTGACAGAGTCAGTGTACTATGTTATTCTCGGAGACGACCCAGAACATTTCACAGTCCACGGAAGGGAAAACAGTCCTGAAGCATATTCCGACAGTTCTAGTCACGGGCAATTCCTGCTTCAGCTTCTACCTAAAAGGTGGTTAGGAGCAGGATGGAGGAGTGATCTGATTTGCTGAAAAGGGGGCGGGCTTCGTATCCATCCTGGAGTAGCAGTGATCCAAAGTCTGGTCTGAGTGCGTGTGGAATTTGATGTGCTGGTGAAGTTTTGGTAAACCGGTCCTTAAATTTGTTCTGTTAAAATCCCCAGTCACAATGAACACAGCTTCTGGGTGTGCCTCTTTCAGTTTATTAAAAGACCTGTATAAATCCTTGAGAACTCAAGTGGCATCAAGTGGTCATTTATACAGCCGCGAGGATAACGGAAGAAAGTTCCCTCGGGAGATAATTACGAGAGCTTTTGGAAATTGCCGTGGTCACACAAAGAGTTGTTGATCATGAAACATATCCCACCTACTTTGCTTTTCCCTGACGCCTTTGTCCTATCCCCCCGTTCGATGGAAAACCCTGTGGGTTGAATGGCTGGGTCGAGTACTGATGGTGTAAGCCACGTCTCAATGCACAAGGAGATCAGTTACTGCCATTTTGCTGGACACTGGTAATCCAATCACAGATGAAATGGAAAAAGATTTACATAAAATATTTAATTTCTTTGAAGAGTTCATTGGGTTTATGAAAAGCTGGTGGGTGGATGTATTGTTGATTGTGTACATGGCAAATGGTTTTATTTGTCCCTGAGCAACAAATTTTTATTTTTATTTTTATTGTTGGACATAATAAACAAAAACATCAGGAAATTAGCTCCAAGTGATTTTAATTTAAGAAATATGTTCCCAAGTATTCCCACGCATAACAGAGAGAAACATGTGATCGTATACAAATTAGTAAAGTTTTTAATGATCATGTTTTAGTATAACATATCTGTTTGGGCTTCTTGCCATCAATTTGCCGTCTACAAATTATTTGTAATTATGTTCCGGCCCTGACCATCTGCACAAAAAATAAATGGTCTCTGCTGAATCTAGTTGATGATCCCTGGTGTAGAAGGCAGTGTGTTTACCAAGCAGCAATAGGCGTGGAGATATATCTAATTAACTCACCAACTCATTTCCTTAACTTCAATAAGACTGTAATAAAGAGTATGGATTCGTGCGCTCCCTCTTTGAGGCAATCATCAGAACTCATTCACGCAACCATACGTGCACGCTTAAATGTGCACACAAACATTTTGCCAGGGGTTCGAGAAAAGAAGCAGTTTTAAAGCAAATTTTCTGCAATATTACACATTTTTCCTTGTAGTCGAGAGCACATTTAGTCATTTTAAAGCTAATTTCCTGCAATTCTACACATTTTGCATTGATTTAGCACATGTTCATATCAGGTGAGATTGACTAACAAAATCAAATGTGGGCCTTCTGGAGGTCAGGGCCCCTGGGCATAATTACTATAATTACTATAAGGTTTAGAAACTTGGGTCATTCCACCAATTCGGTGCCTTGTAAGAAGTGCAACTTGTAACATTTCTGTTGTTGATTTTACCTCATTTTAACATTCTGTCACAAAGAGCACGTGTTCAACTTCATAAACAACAAGTTTTCCCATCTAAAAAGGTTAACTTAAATACCTATTAAGTGCCTAATAAAGTAACAGGGTTGACCGTAACAGGGTTGACAATTTCATCTTAAATCAGCCATGAATCCCCTTGTGACAGGTGGAATGGAAGCTTGCTGTGCAAGCTGATGCAATTGAATGCAAGCTTCACAAACAATGGAAATTGTTATAACATTTCTAGTCTGTCTATCTATGGGTAAAAGGGTTGACGTGTTATACTGTTACACTATGATTTAACTATTATATAGATGTTCAACGTTTCTTCTAAATAGATAGTTCACGTAACAGGGTTGACCTTTAAATGAGCGACAGACGTAAATGAATCACAGTGATTTACTTTAGAAATTCTTTATTCATGTTCAAAATCTGATTGATTTAATTCTCCATGTGGTCTATATTAAAGGGCACTTCATTTAATATACCAGGCTTTTAAAAATGTAATATTGGTGCACAATTTCTACTTAAAATATCAAAAGGACAGAAACGGCACTCTTTTGAAACGGCTCAGCTGGCTAGACTAACTTACTTAGCAACCTAAAAATGTTTAGTTGACATAGGCTAATTTAGTGAATGTAAGGAGAACACTACCTCGGGTAAGTTACCTACTTCAAATTCCTGAGTTGTAGCTTTTAACGGATTTTCCAACTTGAGTTATTCCCTGTAACCATTTCAATTCTTATTAAAATGTACCATTTTTATTTCTTAAACCACTGTCTGTCTCATGTTGTTACAATACCACACACACGTGATGTGACAAGCCTCTCCACCTACGGGCTTGCATGCCACACAGTAGGCATCGCAGGGGGTGTTTGCCTTAAGTTGGCCATCATGGTAAAGACTACACGGCCCATAATCCCCTGCTCGACAGGTCACCTGGCCCTTGTGGCCTCATTATGGTTTAAATAGAGTAGAGGAGCAGGAGCTGCCAAAGTCAGAGGTTCAGTCCGCCCACACTCGTCGCCGCTCAACTCCATCGTAAGTCATGGAGTTAAATTCTTGGCTACCACCCGTAAGGCCTTCTTTAAAAAAAGAACATGTTTTACTCTCACATGTAAACTCCACTGACGTGTCTGCCCAAAGCTGTCATCCAACTAATCAAATTAGTTCTGCCCTTAAAGTGGAGCCAGAGACAGAAGAGGAAGCGAGATATCCCACATATACAGCAAATGAACTAAGCAGACCAGACCCAGCTGCTATCGCATTGGTGCCTATGGGAGAGCCACCCCTTAAGCAGACCGGAACTGAGACAATTTTCTTTCAATGGTAAACGGCCTGAGTAAGACATCTTAATTTATCCACCATCTTTGGAGGAGCTTCCCCCAGAACAAGATTGAGGCCGGGATTCACTCCTGAGCACAATTCCAGGGCTCTTTCTCAATTAAGGCCTAGATTCAATCCAGAGAGTTCTTGCATGAGGTTGTGAACAGAACATTTGCAGAGAAGAACAAAACAAAAGGTGAACTGAAAGAGTTTAGTTTTCTGTGAGCTGATTGGCTGCATCATTTCACAAGGGGAATGAATCAGACTTGCATTGGAAGCAAGAACAGATAATCTAGCTCAAAGCCTGAAGCACCCCAAAAACACAGACAAACGCTTGCTCTTAAGGGAGATTTTTTTTTTTATAACACATTTCAATATTGCAACAGCCATCTGTTTTTCTAACAGGTAAAAATCATCCAAAAACTAAACAAAGAAAATATGTTTTAATATTCCAAACACACACGTTCATTGGCAACGGCCCTACATTTAAACAATAAAACCCCTACACAGTGAGCAGATATTTTCAACACATTGTTCTTCAAAGAAATTATAAAAATAGATTGCATTTTCAAATACATATTTACAGTATTAAACATTTTGTAATCGTCGAGTAGTAAACAGGGGGTGGGGGGGGACAACAACTGAGTTAAGTCGCTAGCGAAAGGTCTATTTTGGTGTCTGCGTATACAGGGGTGGTGAGACTTTCTAAATATGTGCATGTGTGTGAGTCTATAGGGCTGCGTTTACACAGGCAGCCCAATTCTGATCTTTCTCCACTTCTTGGTCTTTCGACCAATCAGATTAGCTCTTTCTACAATAATTGGGCAGAATATCAGAATTGTGCCTTTGTAAACGCATCCTAGGAGTATATTTTGGGTTTATATACAGTAATGTTAAGGCAAAACAGCTACAAAGAGATAGAGTATGTAGGGAAGAGAGGAGGACATACACTGGTAGTCCTTTCATACCAGATACCTCACTATTACAATAACCCATCTACGAACCAAACGGAACCAATAAAACGTCTACTGTGTAGCTAGCTACATGAGTATGATAGAAATCCAATAATTCCCCAAAACATGTTAACTACGATTAAATGTTAACGTTTTTGTAAAATACATAATACTGACAAATGGGAGGGGCTTGTAGATGCACAGTGGGGGGTTGTGGGCCCTATGTCAGCTTGAATTGCTGTCCCCCCCCAAAAAATATATATAAAATAAATAAATGAGATCACTCTACGACATTCTGAAATACTGCAATACTGTTTCTATAATGCAACACATTGATACCATACATCCAGCGATACTGGACTCAAAATGTAGAAGTCCTATATCAACTACTGGTGATTTGGTAACAGTATCAAAATGATTCAATACCCCTGACTATGAGAAGAAAACAGTCAACATACTATAGTGTAAGTCCTCTTCATAATACCTTGTTCAGTACAGGACACCATTATTCAGTAACAGAATCCCTCGAACTGTAAAAAGAAATTACAATATTTCATGATTTACACTGAAACCAGAGGACATGTGCTTTGCAGCATCCTTAAACACAAAATGTAATTTATTATTTATTCAATCAAGTATGTCTATTTTGACCCTCGTAACCTCTTCCCGTCAGGAGGTTGTGTGAGAGTCTGTAAACTGTAAATGCATAAATAAAAATGAATACATATAATATATACTGTATGTCAGCTTGAGACTTGACCTTTATTCTTAACAGTGCAATATACCCTTGTAGTGAAAATGCTTTTTAGACGGGAGAAATATATTAGCGAGACGCTACATGACACACAACTGACATCCCGGCTAAGGGACATTAGCCATTCCACACACTGAGAAAACACAGGGAGAGCAGAGACATTTAATGGAAAAATGCAAGAAAAAAGATAAACTGCGTAACAGACGAAATAGGAATGAACAAACAAACACACGTAAATCCATTGTTTTGATTTACACAAATTCCTAGTTGTTTTTAAATCAGTCGTTTTTTCCTGAAGGTACGTTTTTTCCAGCCTCATGATTGGTCGGGCCAAGACAAGACACGGCCTGGGCTCCGCCCACACTGTGAGAACCTGTCACTTGATCACACTTCAGCAACCGGGATAGGAGGGTTTTAACCACTGAACTGAGACCAGATTTACAATGTCAACCCTGTTCGACAGACAGCACTTCCTCCATTGGTACCTTATCCCACTGTTCTGAGACCAGTGGTAGTGGGCCAGCCCTGTTAGATGAACAGTACTTCTCAACCAGGGTGGTTTTAACCTCAGTTTCGAGACCAGTGGTTCAGTAGAGTATCACTTGAGGGGACTGTTCTTCTCCATCAAGGAAATGTTATTACCCCATGTTCTGAGACCAGTGGCAGAGTGCCAGACATTTGAGATGGACAGTACTTCTCCATCAGGGTAGTTTTAAGTCTATTTAACTACTGATCCAGGGCCAGTTGTAAGAGAGGAGATCTAGTTGATTCGGGTCAGCGTGCAGAAAGAAGTCATGTGACTTCCGACAGAGTACGTTGATCACATGACTGGAAGATGCCTCCTTCCCAAGGACTTAAGAGAGGGAGGAGGGGCAAGACGGGGGAGAGAGAAGGGGAAAGAGTGGGTGGGTGCAGTGTGGGCGATATCTCTGCCCATCTCACTATCCACTTCATTTCGTCCATCTGGATGAGCGACGAGTCTCTACTCTCTGAAAATCCTTCTATCCATCCGCTCGTCCGTCCGTCTGCACGTGTGTGTATGTGTCTATGTGTGTGTGTGTGTGTGTCGGTCAGACCTGCACCCCTCTGCCGTGCATCTGGATGACCTGGGCTCTAAGGGTCTGGATGGCAGACAGGATCTGTTTCTGGTGCTCCAGAGAGGTGACGCCTAGACTCAACACATCTCTGTGAAGAAGACCCACAGCACAAAGACATCCGTTAGACTATACCAACTCACATTCCGATGCGCAAGCACAAAAAGCAAGGCTTACGGCAAACGCACACTTGTTCATGCATCAACGCACGCACGCTCATTCAGAGCCACTCACTGGACTGTCATACGGGCCACAGACTCCAGGTAGCAGTATCCTGCCGCGGTGAAGTTGTCCTTGTAGCGCCCCATGTCCACCGCATCCAACCACTCCCCTACCGAGTTAAACGAGGGGAACGACGGAAGAGTCCGCTCTGCCAGGGAGATGGAGGAGCCCAGAGGGAGGGTTCCTAGCTGAGGGAGGGTTCTACGGATAGAAAGAGAGAGAGATCAGGGAGATGGAGGAGCCCAGAGGGAGGGTTCCTAGCTGAGGGAGGGTTCTACGGATAGAAGAAGAGAGAGAGAGAGATCAGGGAGATGGAGGAGCCCAGAGGGAGGGTTCCTAGCTGAGGGAGGGTTCTACGGATAGAAAGAGAGAGAGAGAGAGATCAGGGAGATGGAGGAGCCCAGAGGGAGGGTTCCTAGCTGAGGGAGGGTTCTACGGATAGAAAGAGAGAGAGAGAGAGATCAGGGAGATGGAGGAGCCCAGAGGGAGGGTTCCTAGCTGAGGGAGGGTTCTACGGATAGAAAGAGAGAGAGAGAGAGATCAGGGAGATGGAGGAGCCCAGAGGGAGGGTTCCTAGCTGAGGGAGGGTTCTACGGATAGAAAGAGAGAGAGAGAGAGATCAGGGAGATGGAGGAGCCCAGAGGGAGGGTTCCTAGCTGAGGTAGGGTTCTACAGATAAAAGAAGAGAGAGAGAGAGATCAGGGAGATGGAGGAGCCCAGAGGAAGGGTTCCTAGCTGAGGGAGGGTTCTACGGATAGAAGAAGAGAGAGAGATCAGGGAGATGGAGGAGCCCAGAGGAAGGGTTCCTAGCTGAGGGAGGGTTCTACGGATAGAAGAAGAGAGAGAGATCAGGGAGATGGAGGAGCCCAGAGGAAGGGTTCCTAGCTGAGGGAGGGGTCTACGGATAGAAGGGGAGAGAGAAAGAGAGAGATTCATGAGTCTATTGTTATCATAAGAGGTAGTATTTCTACTCTGATATCAAAACTCAGTGGGACGTGGGGAACCTGCTTGGACGACATAAACAAACCATATCCATGTCAGCCCATGTTGGCCAGCAGAGTCTGTTACCTGTTAGCCTGTCTGTTAACCCATGTTTAGCCCATGTTAAGCATGGTTTGCAGTGGCCTACGTCCTACCTGCGTGCCAGTGTGGAGGAGCCGATGCCGTCGGGGCTGCGGATGCTCTTGCTGAGAGCAGAGTGGATCTGGCTGAAGGTGGGTCTCTCGGTCCGCTCCTTCTGCCAACAGTCCAACATCAGCTGGTGGAGGTGAGGTGGACAGTTCATAGGGGCGGGCAGGCGGAAGCCATCCTCTATCGCTTTGATCACCTAGGACGAGACGAGACGGAGAGAGAAGGCGTGTTAACTTACAGGGAGAAATGTTGACAGTGAACGAGGACTTCAGTGGCGTCAGGAGATCTCCGAAACAATATCCCTTCACGCAAGGTTCTCTCAAAGAGCTAACCCATCAAACAGATCGGTCCCCCTATAAAGACTGCTCCAAAAACAAAAACACTTCAAAAATATATTCTCTCAGTTTTAGAACACCGTGCTCCCAAGAAAAAGCTCGACCCGCCAATGAAACAAAAAAAGGTTGAAAATGTTCCTTTGAACCACATTCCCCAAAAACACTGTCCTCTTCAGTTCTATCCTGACCTCAATTAAACCAAACAGTGTTTCTCCATTGGCTAGCATTTTCCATTTCATCAGAGCTAAAAAACAAAAGGGCATGTTAGAGCAGGGTGTGGGCTGGGTGAGTTAACGGTGATATTAACTATCCGTTTAATGCATTAATATCTCAAGCGCTCAGCCAGCTTGGACTTTGACATTTCATTTGGAGAGTTCAGTGCCGTGAACATAGAGGTAGACAAAACGTCTGGATCGTGATAAACCCTCACGGTTCATATCCTAGCTGAGGGAGGGTTCATAGTCAGGTCATTTCAACATTACACGGTTGTCTAGTTTGCCGTTTTATTGTTCAGTTGAGTGGAACGTTTTCTTAAGGAGTCATTGTAGACGGCATATTAGCACGAACAAGCGGTTGGCTTAAAAGTGAACTTTGTGAACTCTGATGAATCTACTCTAATAGTCATGATGCTGCCTTGGATCAAAGACACTTTGAAATCACATTGTCTAACTTTCCTTTTCAACAAAGTCTCACGCAACACTTCCTGCTGCGCTCGTCTGAAGTCTTGTTTTCTTCAAAAGTAAAAATTAAAAAAAACTGTCTAGGAAAAGGAGGGAGGGAGGGAGGGAGGGAGGGAGGGAACAAAAAAAAAACACCCTCATCGACTTCTCACACAAACAGGTGGTGGCGGGGTGCTATCGATTGGACAATCTCCTCACCTTCCTAAAATAGATACACTTTCATTTCCTTAAAAGAAACTGTCGCTTTCTGCCGGGATTTTATGCTTCCTCTAAGAGCGGGGCGCGTGGTGGCACTTTGGGACGGCCACTAGAAAGGGACGTGGTGTCCTTAAGAGAAATAGGATTGGTCACAGAGCTGAAGTGGACTTATGCCAAAGAGTCTTTCAGAGAAGCACCTGTGGCTTTCCCTCTTTAATAAGATCTGAGCTATCCCGAGTCAAAGAGTTCACACAGTTTTAGAGGGGAGAGAGAGAGAGAGAGAGAGAGCGAGAGCGAGAGCGAGAGAGCAAAAGGGAAGAGAACGTATAAATAGAAAGGAGAAGAGAGAGATGAATAGGTAGAGAAGGTAATCGCATAGGGAATGGGGTGAGGGAGGGGACAGAGAGGCTGCACATGTGGAGAGCTTGAGACAGACGGCGACAGAGAGTGAAGGAAGAGCGGGATGGGGGGATGCGAGAGAGAGACAGAGAGTGAAGGAAGAGCGGGATGGGGGGATGCGAGAGAGAGACAGAGAGTGAAGGAAGAGCGGGATGGGGGGATGCGAGAGAGAGACAGAGAGTGAAGGAAGAGCGGGATGGGGGGATGCGAGAGAGAGACAGAGAGTGAAGGAAGAGCGGGATGGGGGGATGCGAGAGAGAGACAGAGTGAAGGAAGAGCGGGATGGGGGGATGCGAGAGAGAGACAGAGTGAAGGAAGAGCGGGATGGGGGGATGCGAGAGAGAGACAGAGTGAAGGAAGAGCGGGATGGGGGGATGCGAGAGAGAGACAGAGTGAAGGAAGAGCGGGATGGGGGGATGCGAGAGAGAGACAGAGAGTGAAGGAAGAGCGGGATGGGGGGATGCGAGAGAGAGACAGAGAGTGAAGGAAGAGCGGGATGGGGGGATGCGAGAGAGAGACAGAGAGTGAAGGAAGAGCGGGATGGGGGGATGCGAGAGAGAGACAGAGAGTGAAGGAAGAGAGAGATGGGGGATGCGAGAGAGAGAGAGAAATGCGAGAGAGAGAGAGAGAGAGAGAGAGAGTCACTCTACTCACGTCCTGGTTGCCCATGTCCCAGTAGGGTCTCTCTCCGTAGGACATGACCTCCCACATGACGATGCCAAAGCTCCAGACGTCAGACGCTGAGCTGTAGCGGTGGTACTGGATGGCCTCTGGGGCTGTCCACAACACCACACTCTTCCCCCCATGCTGAGAGAGACCGAGAGAGAGAGAGAGAGTTGTTCACCTCCACACTTGACATCTTGTATGAACACTCTTCATGTTAGCCTGCCTCGTCACAGCACAGCATTGTGTTAGGGTCTACTTTTAAACATCCTACCGCACATCCCATATACTGCCTCAAAAAGAACACTATACAGAACATCGAATCTAATCAACCACTGTCATCCCAGAGAGAGTGAAAACAGTGAGAGAGCGAGAGAGAGGAACCACAGGGAAACCCGGATTCATTATAGAAAACTATTTTAAATCGGTCTGCACTGCACACATCAGATTCAACACAAAGAGGAAATACAAAGAACAAATGCAATTAAACGCGAACTTCTCCCACCGGCTTCAATGCGCTTCGATAAAAGACAACTGTCATTTTAATGTAGGATTTTCTATAGCATTTTCTATAAGATAGGATTTTTATATTTATTAGGCGTAATATATTTAATAGGAGAAAATATCAGCTAGTTCTCTCAGCAGTGTGGTCTACTAAAAT
This sequence comes from Salvelinus namaycush, assembly GCF_016432855.1. Lineage (NCBI taxonomy): Eukaryota > Metazoa > Chordata > Actinopteri > Salmoniformes > Salmonidae > Salvelinus > Salvelinus namaycush. Next base: position 33,088,798 of record NC_052333.1, read on the forward strand.
CACTGAAGCTGGAGACTCATATCTCCCTCACTAACTTTAAGCACCAGCTTTCAGAGCAGCTCACAGATCATTGCCCATCTGTAAATAGCCCATCCAACTACCTCATCCCCATACTGTTTAAAAAATATATATATATTTTGCTCCTTTGCACCCCAGTATCTCTACTTGCACATTCATCTTCTGCACATCTATCATTCCAGTGTTTAATTGCTAAATTGTAATTATTTCACCACTATGGCCTATTTATTGCCTTACCTCCCTTATCTTACCTCATTTGCACACACTGTATATAGACTTTTTCAATTGTGTTATTGACTGTATGTTTGTTTATTCCATGTGTAACTCTGTGTTGTTGTTTGTGTAGCACTGCTTTGCTTTATCTTGGCCAGGTCGCAGTTGTAAATGAGAATTTGTTCTCAACTGGCCTACCTGGTTAAATAAAGGTGAAATAAAAAATAAATAAAAATAAAACACGGGTAAAGACTAAACAAGGTAGTAAATAATCTAGAACCCATCACAGTGACTAGTCTCACCAGTGTGGTGTAGATGGCCTCTATGTGTAAAGACTGAATAAGCCAGTTAACAATACGGTTTAAACATATCAGTTAGTCCCTCACCAGTGTGGTGTAGATGGCCTCTATGGGTAAAGAGTAAAGACTATAGGTAGTAATATAATAGAAAAAAAACAAGTAATATACAATAGTAGTTTATTTTTATTGTATAACTAGTCATATAATATCAGCCAGTAGTCTCACCATTGCGCTGTAGATGGCCTCCATCTTGTCCTCTTGGAGGGGTCTGAAGCCGGACACCTTGCAGCCCAGGCTGGCGTTGACCAGTACCTTGTGGGCGGCCAGGCGGCGGTGGACGAAGCCCATCTCTGTCAGGTACTTCATCCCAGAGGCCACGCCCCCCAGCATGTCCATCAGCTGGAGCACAGAGAGCTGGCCCTCGTGCTTCTAGAGAGGGGGAGGGAGGGAGGTGGGGGGTGGGTGGGTTAGGACCATAGAGATGCAATATAATTAGGGTTGTTTTCCCAAAGTTCCAATTGTTTCCAGATGTCCTGTTTTTTCTCTCTTATTCTGGGAATTTCTGGAAAACCTGGGAATATTGGGAAAATTCCCAGAATTTGGCAACCCTAAATATAACACTGATATATTTCATTGTGTGGTTAGGACAGTGTATCTCAAATGGTGGGTTGGGACCAACGATATCGGGCCCATATGAAATTGTAACTTGGGACCCCTGGTGTGTCGAAATACATTTCAGTGAAATGGAGAACAAACTCAGTTATGAAGGATTGAATAACATGATGTCTTTACTGTTCGTCATATGGCTTATAAACCCAATGATACACTATATGCCTAGGGATTTATTTCATATCAACATCTTATGTAACGTTTGAAAACTAGACCAGGAGTCATGGTGAGGTAAACAATGTTTTCCAAGAGCACAAAAAGACACATGCGCACACACACACTTACCCTGAGGAAGGAGTCCAGGGACCCGTTGGACATGCTCTCCAACACAATCATCATGGTGTTACCTGCACACACACACACACACACACACACACACACACACACACACACACACGGTTATCAGTGTAGTCCAGTTGGCTCAGGGGCAGCAGTGGTTATGCACCGCCATCCTTCACCCTTTTGACCAGGTCTCTCTTGAAAAAGAAATGTTTCCTCAATGAGGAAAAAAACCCTGCATAAATAAAAGGTTAAAAAAACTGTGTGAGCTGGAGAGGAGCAGAATGACCTGTGTGCTGCTATCACAGTCACACCAACTTTAATAACCACACACACTTCTCACACTCGCTGAGCACAGGTGGCCAGGGTGTATCAAACTAGTAAACACGAGAGTGGGAAATAGAGAGAATACAGAAATACAAGAGAGAGAATAGAGAAATACGAGAGTGGGAAAGAGAGCGAGAGAGAAGACAGAAACACGAGAGGGGGAAAGAGAGAGAGAGAAACACGAGAGGGGGAAAGAGAGAGAGAGAAACACGAGAGGGGGAAAGAGAGAGAGAGAAACACGAGAGGGGGAAAGAGAGAGAGAGAGAGAGAGAGAGAGAGAGAGAGAGAGAGAGAGAGAGAGAGAGAGAAGAGAGAAACACGAGTGGGAAAAGAGAGAGCGAGAAGACAGAAACACGAGAGGGGGAAAGAGAGAGAAGACAGAAACACGAGAGGGGGAAAGAGAGAGAGAGAGAGAAGACAAGACACACGAGAGGGGGAAAGAGAGAGAGAGAGAGAAGACAGAAACACGAGAGGGGGAAAAAAGAGAGAGAAGACAAAAACGAGAGGGGGGAAAGAGAGAGAGAGAAGAGAGAAACACGAGTGGGAAAAGAGAGAGAGAGAAGACAGAAACACGAGAGGGGGAAAGAAGACAGAAACACGAGAGGGGGAAAGAAGACAGAAACACGAGAGGGGGAAAGAAAGAGAGAGAGAGAGAAGACAGAAACACGAGAGGGGGAAAGAAAGAGAGAGAGAGAGAAGACAGAAACACGAGAGGGGGAAAGAAAGAGAGAGAGAAGACAGAAACACGAGAGGGGGAAAGAAAGAGAGAGAGAGAAGACAGAAACACGAGAGGGGGAAAGAAAGAGAGAGAGAAGACAGAAACACGAGAGGGGGAAAGAGAGAGAGAGAAGACAGAAACATGAGAGGGGGAAAGCGAGAGAGAGAAGACAGACACACGAGAGGGGGAAAGAGAGAGAGAGAGAAGACAGAAACACGAGAGGGGGAAAGAGAGAGAGAAGACAGAAACGAGAGGGGGGAAAGAGAGAGAGAGAAGACAGAAACACGAGAGGGGGAAAGAGAGAGTGAGAGAAGACAGAAACACGAGAGTGGGAAAAGAGAGAGAGAGAAGACAAACACGAGAGGGGGAAATAGAAACATGAGAGGGGGAAAGAGAGAGAGAGAGAAGACAGAAACATGAGGGGGAAAGAGAGAGAGAGAAGACAGAAACACGAGAGGGGGAAAGAGAGAGTGAGAGAAGACAGAAACACGAGAGGGGGAAAGAGAGAGAGAGAGAAGACAGAAACATGAGAGGGGGAAAGAGAGAGAGAGAAGACAGAAACATGAGGGGGAAAGAGAGAGAGAGAGAAGACAGAAACACGAGAGGGGGAAAGAAGACAGAAACACGAGAGGGGGAAGAAAGAGAGAGAGAAGACAGAAACACGAGAGGGGGAAAGAAAGAGAGAGAGATAGAAGACAGAAACACTAGAAGGGGAAGAAAGAGAGAGGGAAGACAGAAACACGAGAGAGGGAAAGAAAGAGAGAGAGAAGACAGAAACACGAGAGGGGGAAAGAAAGAGAGAGAGAAGACAGAAACACGAGAGTGGGAAAGAGAGAGAGAGAGAAGAAAGAAACACGAGAGTGGGAAAGAAGACAGAAACACAAGAGGGGGAAGAGAAGAGAGAGAAAAGACCGTAGGAGTATGCACTGGGGTAGGAACGAGTGAATGGGAGAGAGGAAAAAAAATACAAAAAGTAGAGGAAGAGGGGAAAGAACGAGTGAGCTTTTATTGAGTGGTGGGGATAAGGAGGGTGAGATGATGAGGGAGAGAGGGGGAGTGAGTAGTCAGGAGAAAGGGAGAGAAGGGGAGCGAGTAGTCAGGAGAAAGGGAGAGAAGGGGAGCGAGTAGTCAGGAGAAGGGGAGCGAGTAGTCAGGAGAAAGGGAGAGAAGGGGAGCGAGTAGTCAGGAGAAAGAGAGAGAAGGGGAGCGAGTAGTCAGGAGAAAGAGAGAGAAGGGGAGCGAGTAGTCAGGAGAAAGGGAGAGAAGGGGAGCGAGTAGTCAGGAGAAAGGGAGAGAAGGGGAGCGAGTAGTCAGGAGAAAGGGAGAGAAGGGGAGCGAGTAGTCAGGAGAAAGGGAGAGAAGGGGAGCGAGTAGTCAGGAGAAAGGGAGAGAAGGGGAGCGAGTAGTCAGGAGAAAGGGAGAGCGAGTAGTCAGGAGAAAGGGAGAGAGGTGGAGCGAGTAGTCAGGAGAAAGGGAGAGAAGGGGAGCGAGTAGTCAGGAGAAAAGGAGATAGGGGGAGCGAGTAGTCAGGAGAAAAGGAGATAGGGGGAGCGAGTAGTCAGGAGAAAGGGAGAGAAGGGGAGCGAGTAGTCAGGAGAAAGGGAGAGAAGGGGAGCGAGTAGTCAGGAGAAAGAGAGAGAAGGGGAGCGAGTAGTCAGGAGAAAGGGAGAGAAGGGGAGCGAGTAGTCAGGAGAAAGGGAGAGAAGGGGAGCGAGTAGTCAGGAGAAAGGGAGAGAAGGGGAGCGAGTAGTCAGGAGAAAGGGAGAGAAGGGGAGCGAGTAGTCAGGAGAAAGGGAGAGAAGGGGAGCGAGTAGTCAGGAGAAAGGGAGAGAAGGGGAGCGAGTAGTCAGGAGAAAGGGAGAGAAGGGGAGCGAGTAGTCAGGAGAAAAGGAGAGAGGGGGAGCGAGTAGTCAGGAGAAAGGGAGAGAGGGGGAGCGAGTAGTCAGGAAAAAGGGAGAGAAGGGGAGCGAGTAGTCAGGAGAAAGGGAGAGAGGGGGAGCGGGTAGTCAGGAGAAGGGGAGCGAGTAGTCAGGAGAAAGGGAGGAAGCTATGACCAGGTGGTGTGTGCGTCAGACAGAGATGGAGCATAGTGACATGGAAACTGAGTACACACACACACACACACACACACACACACACACACACACACACACACACACACACACACACACACACACACACACACACACACACACACACACACACACACACACACACACACACACACACACACACACACACACACACACCTTGATGGCCATGGCTGGGATTTAAGTGCCTCATAAATGGACACTATCAGTCCCCCGCAATCAAAGACAGATGGACTGGAGGAGAGGAGAAAGGAGAGGCAGACAGAGCTACAGTCTTACACGGCACCATCATCCGTCTATGTTAGCATGCAAGACTAACATACAGAACTAGTGCTTCACACTCCCTATTTAACTAACCTATCACTACCGCACCACACACTGGCACACTATCACACCTCAATGAGTACGCTATGACATTTTCTATCCCGCTTCACTACAAGACAATCTACCTCTTCTTTTCTACCAGACTAACTATCCTGCTGATCCCCCCCAACATACTACACTACCGAGCACCCTACATGTCCCACCCCTCCCCTCCCCTGGTGCCCCCTGCTGGACGTTTAGCTAGCAGCACGTCTCAGTCTCGCTAATGACCTTCCCTGCAGCGCTGCAGACCTCAGATGGAGAGAGAAAGGAGGGAGGAGGGAGGAGGCAGGAGAGAGGAGAGGTGGTGGTGGCTGACAGGTGGGCTGTGGGGGCGGAAGGGGTTGAATGGCGGGCTAGCGGGGGGTAAGCAATGCAATGCAGGTGATTTGCAATCTGAGGGTGGTGTGTGTGTATGTGTGTGTGGTGTGTGTATGTGTGTGTGGTGTGTGTATGTGTGAGTGTAAACGAGTGTGTGTGCACGCCCGCGTGTGAGGCGGTGGGGTGTGTGCGAAAGTGCGTTTCAGAATCCCGCTGTGTCTCTAGCACCAATTACCGTATCCAGCACATCTGCTGCAGACAGTGTGTGCTCAGCCAGGCAGGCACTGCTCCCATCCAATCCCATCCCTCCCTACCCTGGTTCTTCCTCACCTGACTCACACGCACCTCGCCCTTCTACAGTAGCCCTCTGAAACGCTCTAAACCTCGCCTACCTTTCTCCATTGACATTATACTTCATCCTCTCCTTTTCCATCCCTTCCTTCCCTGCTGGACCTCAACTGCTGTCTGTGTCACGTAGTTAATCGTATGGGGTTTGTGCGTTCTGTTTTGTGGTGGAGGAGATCTGTTTAGTTTGTCAGACAGGCACCCCCTATAAAGCATAGTAAATAGGAGCTAGGTGTATGCGCATTCGGAAAGTATTCAGACCCCTTGACTTTTTCCACCATGTTTACGTTACAGCCTTATTCTAAAATGGAATCAATAGTTTTTTCTCCCCTCATCAATCCACACACAATACCACATAATGACAAAGTAAAAACATTTTTATTTTAGGAAATGTACTAAAAATAAATAAATGTAAATATCACATTTACATACGTATTCAGACCCTGTACTCAGTACTTTGTTGAAGCACCTTTGGCAGAGATTACATCCTTGAGTCTTCTTGGGTATGACACTACAAATTTGGTACACCTGTATTTGGGGAGTTTCTCCCATTCTTCTCTGCAGATACTCTCAAGCTCTGTCAGGCTGGATGGGGAGCGTCACTCCACAGCTATTTTCAGGTCTCTCCAGAGATGTTTGATCGGGTTCAAGTCCGGGTGGGCCACTCAAGGACATTCAGAGACTTGTCCCAAAGCCACTCCTGCGTTGTCTTGGCTGTGTGCTTAGGGTCGTTGTCCTGTTGGAAGGTGAACCTTCACCCCACAGCATGATGCTGCCACCACCATGCTTTCCTCCAGACGTGACACTTGGTATTCAGGCCAAAGAGTTCAACCTTGGTTTCATCAGACCAGAGAATCTTGTTTCTCATGGTCTGAGAGTCCTTTAGGTGCTTTTTGGCAAACTCCAAGTGGGATGTCATGTGCCTTTTACTGAGGAGTGGCTTCTGCCTGGACACTCTACCATAAAAGGCCTGATTGGTGGAGTGCTGCAGAGATGGTTGTCCTTCTGGAAGGTTCTCCCATCTCCACAGAGGAACTCTGGGGCTCTGTCAGAGTGACCATCAGGTACTTGGTCACCTCCCTGACCAAGGCCCTTCTCGCCCAATTGCTCAGTTTGTCCGGGCAGCTCTAGGAAGAGTCTTGGTGGTTCAAAACGTATTTTATTTAAGAAGGATGGAGGCCACTGTGTTCTTGGGGACCTTCAATGCTGCAGAAATGTTTTGGTACCCTTCCCCAGATCTGTGCCTCGACACAATCCTGTCTCGGAGCTCTACGGACAATTCCTTCGACCTCATAGCTTGGTCTTTGCTCTGACATGCACTGTCAACTGTGGGACCTTATATAGACAGGTGTGTGCCTTTCCAAATCATGTTCAATCAATTGAATTTACCACAGGTGGACTCCAATGAAGTTGTAGAAACTTCTCCAGGATGATCAACGGAAACAGGATACACCTGAGCTCAATTTTGAGTCTCATAGCAAAGGGCCCAAATACTAATGTTAATAAGATATTGCAGTTTTTAATTTTTAATACATTTGCAAACATTTCTAAAAACCTGTTTTCGAAATGTCATAAATTTTAGAATAAGGCTGTAACGTGACAAAATGTGGAAAAGGGGAAGGGGTCTGAATACTTTCCAAATGCACTGTAAGTGCGTAGGGGCTAGGGGTTCATTTGTGATTTAGGTAACTAGCTCACCGCTGGTGATGACCCCCTCCAGACGGACAATGTTGGAGTGGTCAAACTGTCCCAGTATCCCTGCCTCGCTGAGGAAGGAGCGCCTCTGTTTCTCTGAGCAGCCGGCCCTCAGCGCCTTGATGGCCACCGGAAGCTCCCGCTTACTGGGCAGCTTGAGACAGCCACGACACACCTCCCCAAAGTCACCTGCAGGTGGAGACACAGAGAGAGGGTTAAATAGTGGACTACAGTACTGGTTTACCAGAGAGAGTTGGGGATGAGTGAGTGTGAGAGAGAGAGCGGGGGAGAGAGAGAGAGTGAGCGGAGGAGAGAGAGATAGCGGAGGAGAGAGAGCGAGAGAGAGAAAGAGCGGGGGGGAGAGACAGAAAAGGAGACAAAGCCAGGGCAAACAAGGAGGAGTGAAAATTGGCAAAGAAAAAGACAGAAGCACAAAGAAAGAGAATATGAGAGTATACGAAAGCCAAAGCACTGTCTCAGTACCTGTGTGCACGATTCTCTCTATCTTGATGCTGGAGTTGTCGAGCTCTTTGGCAAAGGCGAGGACAGCCTGCACCAGGTCCTCACATGTCTCTGGGTCTATGTAGGTCCTCCGGGTCGGGATCTTAACTGTGGGACACAGACAGTCACATAATATTACAACCTGCACAATCTACTGCAACACCACAGAATCACACATCCGTATTCAACACTACTAAGGCACGCGAAAATAGATCACGACACGAGCGGGAATCCGTAGCGTAGTCTTTCATTTGACAACTACCGTACGGGTGGTGTTTTAACATTTGAATATGTCGCTTTGTCTCGTCGCCCTTTTCTCAGTCATTGAACTGTTTGGGGGAAGAAGAAAAAAACGTAAGGAAAAAGGGAATCGACCACATCACTAACTGAATGTCTTACTTGTGCATCGCACATTTCCTCGAGACAGAGTAGCTCAGCTTAAAGGGTTCGTGTCTTAGACTTCAGAACCGTTGAGGAAAAAGCTAATCATCTTCACTAGAAACTAGGTTCGGGAATAATTGGCAGGAAATGCTGAGGTAAAAGACTTTGAGTGTGTCACTTTGTTAGGAGAGTTTATTTTACAAACAGAAACCTAAAAACTCTACCTGCATCAAAGGAGGAGATATTCAGTTCCTATCCCACACGTATCTGTGAACTCACACTAAATGTCTGTCCTGTGAACTCCCACTAAATGTCTGCCTTGTGAACTCACACTAAATGTCTGCCTTGTGAACTCTTGCCTTCTAACCTGTACTCCATTGTGAATGTTCCGGGCCATCCCAGAAGCCTTTGGGGCCAGACTGGTTCTGAAATGTGATTACAACTCTAAATCGACCAGGTCTCGACTCACTGTTTCATAACGGCTTATTGATCACACACACGCATGCACGCACACACACACGCACACACACACACACACACTAAAGTCTGATTGCAAAGCAAATGAAAGCTTCTCCATTCCAGCTGGCCTGTGTTGAGTGGAAGGATCGAAGACCCTCTTTTTCCCGAGCAATGGGTTTTTTAACCACACAAAACAATAGCTCAGCGGAGGAGTTATTACTTTTATTTAAAGTAGGCCAGCAGCAGTCTTGATTCATTCTGCTCTTGCTCCTTCTCTCTCTGCTTGGGCTTTTTGTGTGGCTGATTTGTTTCACGGTTAACCGTGTCTTTGCCACAAGCGATTGAGGGGAAATGAATGGATCTTAAGACTGCATGACTGCACAAGAAATACACGCACACACACACACACATACGAAGAGATGTACGTAGACCCACCAAAGGGGGAGGAAACGGCTTCATGTCATTCACACAGCACAGTCTAACTGTGGGCAGCAATATACAGGGGCACCCCAGAGATTGAATAAGTAGCGTTGTCAACGGGAAGGCGGGGGAAGTGTGTATGTGTATGCTTGTGTGTGTCTGTGTTTACACGCTTTAAGTGTGCGCAGATGTCTGCCCGCATTTGTGCACGTCTCAGAGAAAGTGTGTGAGTGTGTGTGAGCTCGTCAGCTGCTGGCGTGTCCTTGTTTGAGCAGATTTCATTCCCAGCCACATGGCTGCAGCTCATCATTCACCAAGCGTACACACGCACACACACACACACACACGCATACAAGCACAGACACCTGCACACAGACAGACACGATACAAGTGCGCACACACACACACACACACACAGGAAAAATGTCAAACAGCCCACAACAAAGTCCTTCAAAATGGTTGGTGGAAAAACAGACATGGGAAACATTCAAATCATTCCTAGTCGGGGGACGGCAAATCATATGGCTGGCCCACTCCGTATCCTTATTTCTCCTTCGTTGTCTTTGTTCCAGCTATCAATTCCCTTCTCCCCACCCCCCCCCCCCCCATCCTCCTCCCTCCCTCCATCCCTCCCTCCCTATTTATTTAAATCTCTCTCCATCACATTCCGCCTCACACACCATCCAACGGACTGTAACAGTGTGCTCAGTGTATCCTAAGCACGCACATGGAATTAAGTATTAATGGCCATGCACAAGTTAATACTTCACAAGTAATCTCTCAGTCACACACACACACAGAGGGAGTGTGTGTGTGTCGCCACAGTTACTCACATTGGAAGTAGAGCTCTTCGTCTCCCTCTTGACTGGCCTTGCTGTATCTACACTGTCTGCAGAGAGGGAACAAACAGAGATATAAAACATCACTAGCTATATAAAAAAAATAGATACAAGTCTTCAATTCCTCTTAAAATGAGAACAACAGGTTTCTGGACCTCAGTGAATTGGAACTTGGATCATTGATCGAGCCCCCCCCTGTTGTTCAGTGGAACTGGTTGGACAAAACTCACTTCTGAAACCGGGCATCTCCTGTGGAAATCAAACCTGCACATGGGCGTACCTTCATAGTTCGCACATTTCCACACGCACACACACTTCTGCACAAATACCCCCCCCCCCCAACCCATAACACACACTCTTCCAACTGTTCTAATGAGCTGTACACACTTCCTCTCACATAGCTCATCCTGTGCCTCCACAGAGGATCCTAAAGTAGTAGTACAGAGAGGCTGTCTAATTGGTGGAGCTTTCCAACTGGAGAGAGAGAGAGTTCAGGGCCTTGCTCTTAAGACCACCAGAGTGAGACATTAAGAACTGAATGGGGACAGCCAGAGCCAGGCATTCTGTTTGGCCACCATGCACATGGGAATTTGAGATGAGGACAAGAGGCCTTGATGAAGTGCTACAATTCGAGTCCGAGTCGGAAGCAGGGACATTCATTACATGCCGTGAAGAAGCATTCAGCGATTGAGTGGTCTCTAATTCACAACCAGTTTGAAACAAAAGAAAGGCACAGGGTCAAATAGAGCTAAAGGCTAAATATGTGCATAAACATATAATAAACTTACAGGAGGCTGGTGAGGGGAGGACGTCTCATAATAATGGCTGGAATGGAGTGAATGGAATGGTATGTTTGATACCATTCCAGCCATTACTACGAGCCCATCCTCCCCATTTAAGGCGCCACCAGCCGCCTGTGGTGTACAATATACAAGAGGAGTGTGAGTGCACATCATTGTTTTCGTGTGATCGCAACTGTGCATTAGTGTGTATGTCTGCTGTGAGAATGCATGTCCGTGTATGTGCGTGTGCGTCTGGCTGTCTGCCGTGTGTGTGTGCTTGTTAATGCGTGCGTCTGTTCATGTGTGCATGCGCTGTCTGTGTGCGTGTCCTTGTTTGTGTCTGTTCATGTGCGTTAATGCGCACGTCAAGCCATATCACCAGTGCATGCACACACGGTGCGATGGGAAAGACAGGTTTGGAGGGGAGGCTGACACACACACACACACAGACTCTTAAACTGCAGGACGAGAGAGAGAGGAGTGGGGAAGAATAAGACAACCAGCCTTTAGGGCCAATCTGTCAGGGCCAACCAGCAGACACATGCAGAGAGAGAGAGAGGGCAAGAGCGCAAAGGGCATACTACAGCCTGGTACCATTTCAGCCCCTAGCCCCTATACCTGCAGCTTTCACAGGTCTGAAAGCATGGACAGGTGTAAGCTCCACCTAGCCCTCCACCATAACGTATCAATTGTCATCTGTGAAATCCAAATGGGAAGACGGATCCGAATGGAACCAGGCCCAAGGTCATTTTTAATTTTTTTTAAACCTTTATTTATTTAACCTTTATTTTGACAGGGAGTCAATGCCGAGACCCAGGTCTCTTTTCCAGATGACCCCTGTTTAGCACCCCAATACACATCAACATAGCATACACATTAAAGTACACACACACAAGGAGTCACTGTTTCATCATCTCTCTGTCTAGACTGGGGCGGTGGAGTTGGACCGGGTCAGGCAGGAAAAGAATGAGGGAGAAAGAGCGGAGGAATATTACCAAAGAAAAGGGTAAAGGGAAGAAAGGAAAGAGGGAGGAGCAGGGGAGAGGGAGGAGTGCAGACATGCCTGTACCTGGGGGTTGACAGCTGCGTGTAGGGAGAAAGAGGAGGAAGAGGAGGAGGAGGAAGAGCGGAGAAGGAGGTGGAGAGCAGCACCACGCTAGTAGGAGCTATGTTGGAGGAGCTGGACGAGAGACTGCTGGGTAGAAGAGAAGAAGGGCAGGGGGGCGGGGCTAAATCACAACCTCTCTCCTCATTGGCTACAGGACAGGTGGTGTGCCCCAATTCTCTGAAATGGCTTCCTTTCCGTTTGATGTCATAGGACAGCCTGGATGTAAACCAGAAGGTATGCATGGTGCTTTCACCCAGAGCCTAGATACACCGAAGAGTTTGGCAAACTATTTTAGTTTGAATTTTATTGGCAAAAATAGCTAATTTATCTCTTCCAGTGAGTAGCACATTAGACTGCTATGTAGTCTGCCAACATAAGGGCCAAACTCTGTAGAGGAGGCCATTTTAGAGTATTGGGATTCACCTTGTGATGAGCATAGAGAGCCTCACATGTACTGACATAAAAGAGAACGAGGGGAGCTAGGCTGAGGGAGTGAGGGGACAAGGAGGAAGTGAGAAAAACAAAAAGGGGAAATCGAAAGGAAAGTAGCGGAGCACAGGGGGCAGATCCAAAATGGAGTAGTTTGCTGCCCATTGGAGGAGAACACTGATTGGAAAGCACTGGTGTGTACCAGGCGTGCAGCAAGTGTGACAAGGGACTGAGCCTCTTTCTCTCTCTCTTTATTTCCGTCTCATCCACCCCTCCTAGGATTGGGTCATAGTCCACGCACTTACGCAATGGCTTTCCACCTACACCATTCTTTCTTTCCTTCCTACTATATTTATTTCTCTCCCTCCGTCCCCCTCTCCGCTGACCGTGTGACCAACAGTGTCTGTCCGGAGGCAGCAAAGGGTAAACAATCAGTTCTCTGACCAGCCAAGCCTGAACTTCCTGGAGAGATTAGGGGCTGCTGCTGCCCTGTAACCTTGGCACTGTCAAACTCTGTCAAGCAGGAACGAAATGTGTGTGTGTTGCATCTGTCTGTTCATGTAAACTAAAGTAGGAAAGGGACTTTCTATATGCAGTGTGGCAATCACTGTGTACGTCAGTGTCAGTATGTGCATGGCTATAACAATGTCTCCCTCTCACGCTACGTGTGTGTGTGTGAGTGTTCCAGTAATGTGTCCATAACTCGTAACGAGGTCTCTAAGAGGAAGGGAGGAAGAGGGACAGGAAAGATGGGTGAGATTCATATACGTACCATATAACCTCCAGGCAAAACACATCTAGCCGACCCCAGACACAATTTCAAACTGCCTGATCTGACAGGGGCATTTCATTCAAGTGGAGATAATCTGTGTGTGTGTGTGTGTGTGTGTGTGAGCAGATCATCTGTAATTGTAGCCCTGCGGTGATATCAGAGGTCAGCCATATTTGCAAACATGAAAGCATGGTAATTGAGGCATCAACCCACCTGCCTGGGTCTGAGGATGAGAAGAGCCGGCTAATAGCCATATTCTCATAGACTGATGAACGACGCAAGCATTCTGGGATGAGCAGTTTCGAATAGATCCATTCTCAATGAAGGTCAATTGGTTCACACTGGTCATGGGGGCGCGTCCGCAGGATTGGGTCCGTGTGTATGGGTCAATAAGTTACAGTATGTATCTGAGCGAGTGTGTGTGGGGTCCATTAGCCATTTAAAGCATGTCGGTGGGAAGGTGTAATTGGCCAGTGTGTGCAACATATCCTTGTGTGCGTGTGTGTGTGCGCGTGTATGGGTGAGTGTGCGCGCGCGTGTATGGGTGAGTGTGCGCGCGCGTGTATGGGTGAGTGTGCGCGCGCGTGTATGGGTGAGTGTGCGCGCGCGTGTATGGGTGAGTGCGCGCGCGCGTGTATGGGTGAGTGTGCGCGCGCGTGTGTATGGGTGAGTGTGTGAACGAGTGTGTGGGTGAGTGTGTGAACGAGTGTGTGCGCGTGTATGGGTGAGTGTGTGAATGAGTGTGTGCGCGTGTATGGGTGAGTGTGTGAATGAGTGTGTGCGCGTGTATGGGTGAGTGTGTGAACGAGTGTGTGCGCGTGTATGGGTGAGTGTGTGAACGAGTGTGTGCGCGTGTATGGGTGAGTGTGTGAATGAGTGTGTGCGCGTGTATGGGTGAGTGTGTGAATGAGTGTGTGCGCGTGTATGGGTGAGTGTGTGCGCAATAAGCGTGTGTGTGATTGACAGTCCCTCAGCGTATTGTGTTGGTGTGAATGAATGAATGAATGAATGAATGGAAGCTATTACTCCAAGCTATTTCACACTCCATCTAATCCCATCTCCCAGATTAATGTGGAGCAGGAGAAAAATTGAAGAAAATAGAGGGTTTGTATAGTCGGACATCTCTTCTACACAAAGATACTGGGTGATAAGTCAGCGACTGAGTGTGTACACTGCTGTGTGTGTGTGAGGGAAAGAGAGAGTGTGTGTGTGTGTGTGTCATATGTTACTATCTTAGACTAACATTCTAATTGCCTCCGTATTAGATGCACTGACTGTGATTGGCTCTGTACAAGAGTGTCGGCCAAATGGGTCAAACGCAAATGTAAGATCTGATTGCGGCCGTTTGTGTGTGTGTGTGTATGTGTGTGTGTGTATAATTGTGTGTGTCTGCGTGGGAGTGTGGAGTCTGAATGCCAACACGCTGGAGCATGTGTGATGGCGTGTGTGAGAGCGCGGGGGAGTGTGTGTGGGCGTGTGAGTTGGGTTTTCTATAGACGTAGACAGATGTCAAAGTGCACAGAGCTGAAATGGCAGAGAACCACCTTCCATCTCTCTACTCAACTGAATAAAACACACAGGACTTCTGTGCACACAATGCCATTTTTGGCAAAACTTCTTGGCAACAACATGGAGTTGCCCTTAAGTTGTGTAGTTACTACTCTGGTAACCATTGGTAACCATAGTGAAAGTACTCAATTGTGCATAAATAATGTACACAAAACTATGGTCGAATGACAAAAGTAAGAGCACAAGACAAAGAGGATGAGTCTAATTTAAATCCTGGAAACGATACAACCATTTAGCATTGCCAATCTAAAGAGCCTTGCTAATGCTCTATATTACAGTGGCTCTGAGCTGAGCTGATTGAACATGCATTAAAGCTCTTCTCATTGTGATTACATGCTTTGAGGCAGAGTGCTTCTAGTCATTGGATTATTGTAATCAGGATTATGATGGAGTGGCATGAGCCGTGACTGAGAGTGTGTGTGTGTGTTGAGGAGTGTGCGTGCTTATTGTGTGCGTGCCCCATTATGGGTGTACCTTCTTCAGATGTAATTGTTTGTGTGTGTGCGTGCACGTTGTGTATATCTGAATGTGTGTGTTGTGTGTGTGTATTACTGCGTGTGCGTGTATATCTGTTTGAGCGTGTGCTGTATGTGTGTGTGTGTGCATATTGTCTGTGAGTGAGTGAGTGAGTGAGTGAGTGAGTGAGTGAGTGAGTGAGTGAGTGAGTGAGTGAGTGAGTGAGAGAGAGAGAGAGAGAGAGAGAGAGAGAGAGTGAGAGAGTGAGAGAGAGTGTGTGTGTACCTTCTCCAGAGGAGCAGGCCCACTCCCATAGAGAGCAGCATGATGAGGGCGGCCACAGACACCACCACGATGATGATTACTGGGTTCTGCTCACTGGACGCCAGCGCCACTGTGGATTGGAACGGACACACACATATTGTTTAAGAGCAGGCATACGGGAGAATACACACACATACATAAATGGACACAAACACACAAACTCTCCCACACTGAAACACACATACACAGATGACAATAAAGGGACACCCTATCACAGATCAAAAAGAAGAGACATTTCACAGCTTGATTTCTAAATCCTGGAGCCTTGCATGTACCCCCCCCTCCACACACACACCTCAGTCTTTAGAAAACAGGAGGCCTCATTGTGTGGGCTGTCCGGACGCCCACACGGCCCTATCCCAAGCTGCCTCGCGGCGATGGAACGAGATAGCGAGGAAAATGAGGGAGAAATAGGCATACTCACGTTCGCCAAGCGTCTGCAGCTCCAGGGGAGCGCTGTAGCCTCCGTAGTCGATGGGAGAGGGGGAGGAGGAAGAGGAGGACGCTGCGGCGGAGAGGAGGGAGGAGGGGGCCGGGGTGGAGAAAGGGCGGATGAGAAAGACGTAGGTGGTGCCAGGCTTGAGGTTGTTGACGCTGATGCGGGTGGCGGCCGTCTTGACCGTTGAATAGCTCTTGTCCTTCTGTTCCTGAAGGAGGGAGGAGAGAGAGTGGCAGGAAAGAACGTTTGAAAGACGTTTTGTCGAAACATTGCTACGTTAAAACTACTAGAGCACCAAGCGGGTATACGCTCTGTCGCAAGACACGTCTGTGTTTAAAAAAAAAAACGTGGTTCTCCGGAGCTCAGTTGGCGCTTGCAACGGCAGGACAGTGCGTTTGATCTCGGGGACCATCCGTATGTAAAATGTACGCGCGCATGACTGCAAACAGCGTTCGGATACAACCACATATATTATAATGAACTCTTTCGACTGATCCCTTTCACGTCACTCGGTTGATTCTGAGTGGGGCCTATGCGTGTCATAAGATCACTCAGAGAGCGTTGGGCTGGTAACCGAGAGGACGCTGGTTCGCATACCCGAGCCGACAAGGTGAAAGATCTGTCAATGTGCCCTTGAGCAAGCCACTTAACCCTAATTTGCTCCAGGGGCACCGTACTAGTATGGCTGACAATATGTAAAACAACACAAGCAGACTTATGTGATTCTAAAGGTTAAAGGTTGTGAGACGATGTGCATAAAGCCTTCAGAATCAAAGCAACATATGGAGAGAACTCCCCAAAGCTTTAAAGGTGGCCAAAATCCTAGGTTCTGCACGCGTGTCTGAATCAATGTTTAGGTGTGTGTGTGTGTGTGTGTGTGTGCCGTTTGCTTGTCGTCACACGGTAATGAGGATTTGGAGGTGTGTGCTCTTTAACGCGGTCATACCCGTCCATGAAGAAACATGGCATGGAGAGAACAGAGAGAGAGATTGACAGTCGTACTGAGTGTCCCTGTGGAGACTGCAAATAGGCGACATTGACAGAGATGAACGTGATGGACGGACGGCGCGCAAAGAGTGGGATGTGACGAGCGAGACAGAGAGAAGTGTTGAAAGAGGGAGTGCGATTTGAGAGTATTTGAGAGTATTGTTGAGAGGGAGTGCAACGGAGTAGTTGAGTCTGGGAAATATAAATATATTCTTTTAAAGAGTGAATGTGACAGAGTGGACGGGTGTAACAGAGCGGATTTGAGATGAAATGTAACGCGACGGAGTGGACCGTATATGACGGAATGACTGAGTTTAAAGCTTCTTTAGTTACCTTTTCGTAGTACTTGATCTCGTACTCGGTGCTGCTGCTGTTGGGGTAGCTAGGCTCCCTCCACATCAGGGTGAGGCTGCGCTGCTCAATCTTCTCCGCACGCAACTCACTCACCAGAGAGGGCGCTGTCGAGAGGAGGACGGGCCAAAAGAGAGGGAATCATGTGAGAAAAAGAGAGAAGGGGAAAGGACAGCGGGGGGGGGTGAAAGGGAGAGAAGAAAATAAATAATTAAATATATTTATCAAAGTTCTGTCTGGGACGACTTCATCCAAGTCATAAAAGTTTCATGATGTTAGCGCTGAGCGGGTCTCCATACAGTATTCATTGATGGCTGGAGGGTGGGCGGAGATGTTCTCTCCCTATCAGACTCAGTCCTGGTCAGAACTTTTTGTTTCGGACTCAATAATATCCAGTAGATGTGTTGAATGAACACTGACAACGAACAGTGTAAAAAAAACATTTCCACATTCTATAAGACATTCTATAAGACATTCTTTGATAAATACTTCCTTGATCACATGACCTGAAGTGACCAGGAAATGTCCCTTGTTACCACAGATGCTCCAAAAGCTCCGCCCACTCGTCAAGCTATAATTAAGAGGTCATTAACGAGGTAAGGCAAAATTAGCTGACACTCAAACCTCGAAAGGAACACTTAAGTGCAGCTCATTGTCAGTCAACGACCAGTACGGTTGAAGCCTTTTGTCATGACCACAATTAACATATTGCTAATGAGCAGCAAATAATCAGTAAACATTCATTATATTTTCATTGCTAGGTATTTTCTGTCCATCTGCCGAGCCATGTTTCAATTTGTGCAATTCTCCCTTTCTTTCTAAACCTCTTTCCCATGTCAATTCTGATTAGTCCGAATGTCTTTCTCCTTAATCGTGCTTCTTTTCACTTCTAATCTCTTTCGAGACCTCTCGTCACCTTCCACCCCCCCCCCGCCCCTCACACTCTGATTTTCCAACTTCCTTTCTATCAAATACATACGAGCACACGCACACGTATGCAGGCCCACACACACATCCACCCACACCCCGTGTGACCCCGGCCTCAGTCTCCCTCTCAGTGGAACCGGTGTTGAAGTCGTTTTGAGGCGAGGATCAAAGCCAGAGCCGACCTTGTCTTTTGGAGTATCCCTCATATTGGTCTGTGTCTTACTGGCAGCTAATGAGGGCTGCACACAGCCTGGATGAGCCTGTTCAATTACAGCCACAGGCAGCAACTCAATGATGAGACAATAGAGCGAAATGGACTGGTAAAAGACAAAGCATTCTGATAGAAATCCTATGAGTGTCCGTGTGTATTTGTACTGTGTGTGTGTGTGTGTGTGTGGGGGGGGGGGGGGGGGGGGGGGGGGGTATCTATCTCCACCTACTCTCATCTCAGTAAAAGGCAGAGGTCTATACCCAGAAGCGCCTCAACATTCTCGATACACGCGGGAAACCGTTGAGCCTGAAAAACCCAGCAGCGTTGCGGTTCCTGACACAAAGCGGTGCGCCTGGCACCTACTACCATACCCCGTTCAATATTTTGTCTTGCCCATTCACCCTCTGAATGGCACACATACACAAGCCATGTCTCAAATGTCTCAAGGCTTAAAAATCCTTCTTTAACCTGTCTCCTCCCCTTCATCTAGACTGACTGAAGTGGATTTAACAAGTGACATCAATAATCGATCATAGCTTTCACCTGGATTCACCTGGTCAGTCTACGTCATGGAAAGAGCAGGTGTTCCTAATGTTTTGTACACTCAGTGTATACCACACTGTAAACAAACAAACAAACAAACATATACACACAGGCATACACAATATGGTGAGACACACACACACACACAAGCATAGGCAGGCACACAGACCGATACTGGCAGAATCAGACGCATGGACACACACGCAAGCGCACACATCCCACGTGAAATATGCGCTCCTTTGAGCAGCGAGTGCTGAATTAGATACACTAAGAACACAGTGTCAACTTCCTCTACCGTCTACAACTCCGGGCCATTGTTTGCCATTCCTTTGTGATTAATTATGCATGGGACAAACTGCTCCAAGACTCAGGCTCAAATGAGTCCGGCTCACAGCGGTAACGCCATCTGACAGAATCCTACCTGCGGACACGTAGCCAAACCCGGTGGTAGTACAGGCTTGTATTGAGTTTGGAAAACACTAACACACTAAGGGAGAACATTTCAAACCTACACACCCTGGTAGTGTAGTTGCAAGAACAGAAATATAGAGTGTGAAGAAAACCCACACACACTTGGAAAGGACAGGGGTTTAGTTACACAGACCAACGTAGTAATGCACATACCCAAACTCGAAAATATTCCATCTCGCACCGGCGTACACACACACAGAACCCCCTCACACAACTAGACACACACACACTAATATCTAGTTCCCCATCCGGTCTGAAAGCAGCTGGTGTGTGTTCATTGGGCTGACCCTGTCTGAACGAAAGGAAATGGATGCTGAGAGGAGACTGAATTGGCCGCGGCAGACCAAGCCTAATTTCCACAGGCATTAGACCGGAGGTTACGACCTTACAGGACTCCACTGTAATACAGGACCATACCCTGTGGCTAACAAGACAGATGAGCCACACCACAGCTTTAACAGTCTCCCCCCCCCCCCCCCCCCCCCGCATCATAGACAGCTTCCACAGAATGACATGGAGGGAAAGACGGACGGATTTGACACAAACAGATCCAATCCCTTTCATTTCGGAGTCCAAGATGTTTTAATGGTGTGGAAGGCATTTAAGCTACGTGGTCTGATGGCTCAGTTCTGGCATGTGTCTATGCAGGTGGTATACAGGCACAAACACGGCTTCTGATTCATAGGCAGTTGCACCTGCCTACCATCTGTCTGCCACCAACAAAGTTGCAGTATAAAAAGACATGATATAGTAAAAGACAGCTATGCGACAGGCAGGTAGATTGGCACAAAATGGCCCCCGCCTCCACAGTTGGATTCTATCCTCACGCAGCCAACCAAGGTGCAGTATAAATATATGCTACATTGTGCAGACAAAAGAAGATGTGGTGGCGGCGGTGGCTCTATTGCAGGTAATGAATACAATTTGGCACAAAATGGCCTCTGTGTTCCACAGCTGCACATGCCGTCCATCTTGACGCAGCCAACAAAAGGTGCACTATGCTGCTTCTCGCTATCACCGAAGACAGGCAGTGGAGCTGTAGTCCCTCAGGACCACCGCAGAGAATGAGAGTGTGTGAACATATCTCCCTCCCTCTTTCTCTCTTTCCCTTCCTCCATCCATCTCTCTGTCTCTTTTTTCTGTTCTCCCCTACAGCCCTGTTTATGCCTCTGCAATGAATAAATCCATCTTACCATGCAGAGGTTTCTTTGTTCTACTCGTCTCTCTCTCCCCCCGTCTCTCGCTCTTGCGTGTGTGTGTGTATACATCCAAAAAAAGACGAGTGATTGAGCCAACATGTATCAGCCAATCATGTCAGAGAAGTTAACAGGCTGTAAAGTACAAGTGTACAGCATTACTCCAAACATCTACAAGCTGGGTTAAAGCTGGCTTGGGGAGGAAAGGAGACGAGTTTAGTGCTACAGAGGCATCCCACATCTCTGGAGTGCCTTTGTGTGTGTTTATGAGTCTCCCTGAGTCTTGGCATAGCTAAATGAACTCAGAACAATACCATTATAAACACTAAGATACTGCGGGCCAGAAATACATATTTGGGGTGATGGTAGAATTAAAAAAAAATGTTTCTGAGATCATCTGAATGCCACTACATTGTGTGTGTCTGTGTGTGTGTGTGTGTGTGTGTGTGTGTGTGTGTGTATACCCACCAGTAAAGTGTGTCAATTCCCCTACATAAAGTATGCATCTCTGTGACAGTCACCAAATCCAACGCAACCTTTTAAAAATCATTCAACACACGAATAAGCCCCAGCCATCAAAAAAAAAGAAGAAGCCCACTCCCTTCAATCAGAATCCGTGAGAGCCACAAAGACAGACCTGCGATAATGACGTTGTGTTGTGGCCCAGCATCACCTCCCAGGGCTCACTATCTGGCAGTGGCCCCCGCTTTTAATCTGGGTCTATCAGCCGGCCCAGCGGTGGAGCGCTATCTGGCAGGATGTCCCCCGCTCCCTGTGTAATCTGCCCTATCAGTATTCTGTCTGTCTGCACGCACCGTGCCGGGCCCAGATAAAAACCTCACAATTACACCGGCGCACCAGCTACCCAAAATAGGAAGGGGTATAAAGAGAGGGAGGAAGGAGAGGAAGGAGGAGAGGGGCGGACGGATCGAGTCAGGTATTACTGCTGGTCATTATCATTCATATGAACCGCTGTCTGTGAGTGTGTGTGAGAGTGACATACGTTCTGAGAGAAAACACACACACACACGACAGAGGATTCTGCAATTTGTGACGAGAGTGGGAGAGAAGGGTGAGGGAGGGGAGAATTGACACCTGACACCTGCCACAGATACATTTTCATCTAAAGTCCACGATTATAGACTGTGGGGGCTCGGTGTGCGTGTGTGTGTGTTTGTGTGTCTGCGTGTATCTGTGTTTGCATGTGTGTGCTCGCTGATAGTGTGATAGAGAGAACCAGAGGAGGGTGACAGAGTGATTACATGTGCCAGCCTGTGGGTGGATGGATGGATGGATGGGTGAGCAAGAGCCAGAAAGTGAATTAACGAGAGAGGCACATGATTGAATTATGAAGTCAACTTAGTCCCCCCCCCATCCCCCATCTTCCACAGTTCTATAGACCAAATTCATCCGAAATACAAATTCCCCAAATCATTCTCAAATGTTTGGGTCTCAAACCAGATCGCCAGTAAGTGGTTTGGACGGACTAGCTCCAGAATAGCCGAATAGCTCAGTCTGTCAGTAACTATCCTCTTCCTGTGATTTTTGGATGGGTGAATTCTTCTGTCTTCTTCCATAACCCGTGACGGTTGCTGTAAGCCAGGCAGACTGTGGCGGGGCTCACATCCACACATACTGGGAGAGGCAGACCTGTCGCCGCGGTTTGGCAGAGGAGATGGAGAGAGCTCAACACAGCCTGACAGAACACCCAGTCAGGGGGAAATGCCACACACACACACACACACACACACACACACACACACACACACACACACACACACACACACACACACACACACACACACACACACACACACACACACACACACACACACACACATACACACACACACACACACACACACACACACACACACACACACAAAAGACATAAGCAAGCCCACACACTCACACAAATAAACAGCAAACAGAGGCGATGAATTTACAGGGAGTGCAGATTGAAGTTTGAGGGTATAAAGTGCTGATGACTGCTTAAAGAGCAAGAGAAACACTGTCACACAGAGCTGGATGCACATACTGTGTATCACAAACACACTCTGCACGCACACACACACACGCATAAATGACCGTGGGGATATGTAGGCTAAATGGGAGGTGTGTGTGTTCCATTTGTGCTGTATTAGACGTCAGTGGGTGGGAGCTAAGTGATGAGAGACTGCTGTGTGTTAGGCCTGTCACTGTTGTGTCTGACAGACCAGCAGGAGGGTGACAGACAGTTGAGCTCATCAACAAATCACCCGAGACACACACGCACACACCCTTAATGGAACACTGGTCACTTTAATAATGTTTCCATACGGTCTATCCTACGTATTCTTCAGATATACTAAATATTCTATCCATAATGTCTATACATCACACACACACACACACACACACACACACACACACACACACACACACACACACACACACACACACACACACACACACACACACACACACACACATATAAACTAACCAAAAAAAGAAAAGTCCTCTCACTGTCAACTGCGTTTATTTTCAGCAAACTTAACATGTGTAAATATTTGTATGAACATAACAGGATTCAACAACTGAGACAAACTGAACAAGTTCCACAGACATGTGACTAACAGAAATGGAATAATGTGTCCCTGAACAAAGGGGGGGTCAAAACCAAAAGTAACAGTTAGTATCTGGTGTGGCCACCAGCTGCATTAAGTACTGCAGTGCATCTCCTCCTCATGGCCTGCACCAGATTTGCCAGTTGTTGCTGTGAGATGTTACCCCACTCTTCCACCAAGGCACCTGCAAGTTCCTGGACATTTCTGGGGGGAATCGCCCTAGCCCTCACCCTCCGATCCAACAGGTCCCAGACGTGATTAATGGGATTGAGATCCGGGCTCTTCGCTGGCCATGGCAGAACACTGACATTCCTGTCTTGCAGGAAATCACGCACTGAATGAGCAGTACGGCTGGTGGCATTGTCATGCTGGAGGGTCATGTCAGGATGAGCCTGCAGGAAGGGTACCACATGAGGGAGGAGGATGTCTTCCCTGTAACGCACAGCGTTGAGATTGCCTGCAAAATGACAACAAGCTCAGTCAGATGATGCTGTGACACACCGCCCCAGACCATGACGGACCCTCCACCTCCAAATCGATCCCACTCCAGAGTACAGGCCTCGGTGTAACGCTCATTCCTTCGACGATAAACGTGAATCCGACCATCATCCCTGGTGAGACAAAACTGCGACTCGGGAACTCAGTGAAGCTGCGACTCAGTGAAGAGCACTTTTTACCAGTCCTGTCTGGTCCAGCGATGGTGGGTTTTTGCCCGTAGGCGACGTTGTTGCCGGTGATGTCTGGTGAGGATCTGCCTTACAACAGACCTACAAGCCCTCAGTCCAGCCTCTCTCAGCCTATTGCAGACAGTCTGAGCACTGATGGAGGGATTGTGCGTTCCTGGTGTAACTCGGGTAGTTGTTGTTGCCATCCTGTACCTGTCCCGCAGGTGGGATGTTCGGATGTACCGATCCTGTGCAGGTGTTGTTACACGTGGTGACTGTGAGGACGATCAGCTGTCCGTCCTTTCTCCCTGTAGCGCTGTCTTAGGCGTCTCACAGTACGGACATTGCAATTTATTGCCCTGGCCACATCTGCAGTCCACATGCCTCCTTGCAGCATGCCTAAGGCAAGTTCACAAAGATGAGCAGGGACCCTGGGCATCTTTCTTTTGGTGTTTTTCCCAGTCAGTAGAAAGGCCTCTTTAGTGTCCTAAATTTTCATAACTGTGACTTTAATTGCCTACCGTCTGTAAGCTGTTAGTGTCTTAACGATCGTTCCACAGATGCATGTTCATTAATTGTTTATGGTTCATTGAACAAGCATGGGAAACAGTGTTTAAACCCTTTACAATGAAGGTCTGTGAAGTTATTTGGATTTTTACGAATCATCTTTGAAAGACAGGGTCCTGAAAAAGGGACGTTTCTTTTTTTGCTGAGTTTATGTATATATTTAAACTCCGGACTCCGACATTGCTCGTCCTAATATTTCTATATTTCTTAATTCCATTATTTCACTTTTAGATTTGTGTGTATTGTGAATTGTTAGATAGTACGGCACTGTTGGAGCTAGGAACACAAGCATTTCACTACACCCGCAATAACATCTGCTAAATACGTGTATGTGACCAGTATAATGTGATTTGTTTTTGACAGCTGCACAATGAAGATCTTAACAGTTGTGAGGAGGCCAAAATGAAAGAGAGGAGGGGTTGAACGAAACAACTTCAAATTTCCTCTCCTTTCACCGAGATGAAAAACGGGTTTTCAGCTCTCTGCCTGGAGACTGAGTCATTGCGCTGTAGAGACTTCCGTTCAAAAGGAGCCCTCCAGCCCAGCGTGTTACTCTGATTAACCAAGGGTGTGTGTCTTTTCAGTCTGTGACTGTGTGCGTGCGTGTGTCTTCTATGCGTGTGTGTTTGTGATGGTGTGTATGTCTGTCCGTGACTGTGTGTTGTCTATGTGTTTGTGTATGACTGCAAAACACTGAACAGAAAAACATCAATTCAAAGTACCATGTGTGCAGACACTAAAGTGCGTCCTCATAGACCCTGATAATAAGCCAAGCTAACCAATTCAAATTCTCATCACTGGCTGACAAAGCGTCTTAAGTGGCCGGGCCTCAGTCTTGAAAAGTTGTTTGACGACTCTATTCATTTGGTGGTCGCTGAAGCCTCACCTAGCCCATCACTTTTCATTAGGAGACCCAAAAGGCTTGGCACAGACACACACCTCAAAAGGGAGAGAGAGGGGTTACAAAGACATTGAATTTTTTATTTTTTTATTCAGTGACCAGGAAATGAGTTCTCTCGTGAGAAAGTCACTTTTCATGGACTTGTACGTTTTATGTGCACCCCAGGAAGAGTAGCTGCTGCATGTGCCGTAGGTAATGGAGATCCTAATAAACGAACCCCCCTGTTCTCCTCTCTACCTCCTGCCTCACTTCCTCTCCTCCTCTCTCCTCTCCACCTCACCTCCTCTCTCCTTTCCACCTATCCTCCTCTCTACCTCCTGCCTCACCTCCTATCCTCCTGCCTCACCTCCTGTCCTCCTCTCTCCTCATCTCCACCTCACCTCCTCATCTCTTCTCCACCTCCTTCTTCACCCCGTCCTCCTCTCTCCCCTCCACCTCGCCACCTCCTGCCTCACCTCCTCATCTCTTCTCCACCTCCTGCCTCACCACCTGTCCTTCTCTCTCCTCTCCATCTCCTGCCTCACCTCCTGTCCTCCTCATCTCCTCCCTACCTCCTGCCTCACCTCCTGTCCTCCTCTCTCCTCTCCACCTCCTCACCTCCTGTCCTCCTCTCTCCACCTCCTGTCCTCCTCTCTCCACCTCCTGCCTTACCACCTGTCCCTCCTCTCTCCTCTCCACCTCCTGTCCTCCTCTCGTGATCTTGCCCCCCTCCCCTCCCCTCAGTAGGATTCCCAGAGAGGTGCGCTGAGCCCCCATGCATCTCCACAGGGACCAGGGCATCTAAAGCAGGCCGAATAAATCCTCTGAAGATATTGAAATGTCAATCCCAGCCCCCCGACCCCCACTCTCCTCTTTCCTCTTCCCCTCATCTAAAGGGCTTTAAACATGCCACTGAGGAGCTCAACAACTGGAGAGGCCACCGCTCTGGGGCTGGGGGATTTGGGCTTGTGGCTTTTTGTCGAGCAAAACGCGTCTGTGAGGGTACAACGCTGCGTACAGAACCCTCTGTGCACTGTAGGCTACAATACCTCGAGTTTCATTGTGTTTGGCCTGGAAATGGCTGAGCTGTAGCATTTTCTTTTTAGAATCAAATAATGTTGTCACGCCCTGACCTAAGAGAGCCTTTTTATTTCTCTATTTGGTTAGGTCAGGGTGTGATTTGGGTGGGCAATCTAGTTTTCCTATTTCTTTGTTTGGCCTGGTATGGTTCCCAATCAGAGGCAGCTGTCTATCGTTGTCTCTCATTGGGGATCATACTTAGGCAGCCTTTTTCCCCACCTTAGTTTGTGAGTTCTTGATTTTGTTAGTTGCTGTATAGCCTGCAGAACTTTGTGTTCGTTTTGTATTTTGTTGGTTTTTGGTGTTCATTTTTAAATAAAGTAAGATGTTCGCCTACCACGCTGCACCTTGGTCTCATTCCAACAACGGACTTAACAAATGTTGTGTATGTTTGCTGCTTTTCATTAAATCATGTATGGCTGTTTTTTAGACTATGGCCTAATGCAAATTCATTCGGGCAGAATTTTGTAGATACAGCCTACAGAAATTTGATCAGCTACAGTTCATGCGAATATATTTGGATCTGGTAAAAAGCCAACATTTGGTGGTTTCCCCCCAAAAATACTCCTTGTAAAATGACTATATTGGGCTCCCGAGTGGCACAGCGGTCTAAGGCACTGCAGCTCAGTGCTAGAGACGTCACTACAGTCCCCGGTTCGAATCCAGGCTGTATCACATCCGGACGTGATTGGGAGTCCCATAGGGCGGCACACAACTGGCCCAGCGTTGTCCGGGTTTGACCGCGGTACGCCGTCACTGTAAATAAGAATTTGTACTTAACTGACTTGCCTAGTAAAAATAAAAGGTTAAATAAATAAATGGAAACGTTGTGATTTTAAATACACAAGGTAACAATAAGCCTATATTTAAAAAGGGACAGCAGTGATTCTAATACTGGGCTCTCACCAAGTCACATGCTCAATATCAGCTTTCTTTTCTCTTTCTTTATTCATTGACGTCAGTGAGGAGAGACACATTACGGTCTATCAACAACATAGGCTCTCTCATTTAATAGTCTATTTCAGGTTAAACATCAGCCCTATTCAGACGGGATTCGTTTTACTGGGGGAGGTCGGGGAACGTAATTATGTGCACGAGCACAAAAACACCCCATCCATCATTTTTGTTCTGTGCAAATCTGCCATGTCAGTCATTTTTACATGGCGGTAGACGAACAATTCCAGACAGAACAACCTCCATCTTTGGGGTGATGGTAGAACTCCAAGGTCCTCTGACAATAGCCTACTAGTCCCACGCGAAACGACATCCCTGTGTTTTCCCAGACATGACAGAGGTTTGACAGGTGCTGCTCGCAGTTTGAACAAGAAAACAAGAATTGATTTGATAAATTGATGCTTAAAACAAAAAGTTCAGCGCACACATTTCATGTGAATGACCTACATTTAAAACTTTTTGGGAAATGACAACTACCGCTAAAATAACGATTATGATCACAATTCTTCAATGTAAATATTAATGGGGACATCTATACATTTGGCAGCCAAGCACGAGTTATCAGTCTAGCCTTTTATCATTTAGACATATTGAAATATAAATCATGCCTAGAATTAAAACCCCCAGGTTTCCATCATAAGACTCAATTGAATAAAACCTTTTTTTTCTTCTTTTTTTTATTACAAGGAGAAGTAAGGAAAGGAAAAACGAATCCCGTGGAAATCGTCATCTGGAATAACACACATGATAATAATTCCATAACCATTGTCTCTAGTAACCTAATACTAGCCCTGTCCGAATAGGGCTATGGATTTATAATAAGCGTGACATTTCATAACCGGATCGCCAGATCATTTAGTTCATCTGAACAATAGAAAAGGAAAATATTGATGGAGTTGCGCAATAGCCTATCCTACACAATGGCATCCTCAGGGCAGATATGTACACGAGTACGCACACGTTACATTTCTCGCTCACACACGCAATCGACATACGCACACTTCCAGCGTGACCTGATACATATGACAGACACACAGATATTACCTTCTCTCGCTCTCATACACAAACGACACATGCACAATTAAGCGTGACGGGGACACACACACACACACACACACACACACACACACACACACACACACACACACACACACACACACACACACACACACACACACACACACACACACACACACACACACACACACGCACACCCCTAACCCACAGCTGGATAATGGGTCCCATGAGCCCCTTGGGGCAGGAATGATCCCCATTTACCCAACTCCCGCTCTTCACACACCCTTCCATCCATCCAATCCTCTATACCCCCAACCCCCCTTGAGGGTCTGTGGCGTACCGATAAACCCCCTCTCCCTCGCTCTCTCCATTCATGGGAAATCCTTTCTGTCAGGGTGTGTGCATTCCTTTGGAGGCTTTCAGGGGACAGACCCCCTTGCACCTCTCCCCAGTTCATAGCTAGTCTACAGACTCTACTTTCACTGTGTGTGCTTTTTCGCACACACACACACACACACACACACACACACACACACACACACACACACACACACACACACACACACACACACACACACACACACATACACACACACACACACACAGAGCTGTAGCCTGCAGGCTAAATAACCCGTATTTTAGATTAGAGCAGCAGCGGACGCCAAAGCGTTGCGCCCACACCTCCAGCTAACAGGCTTAGCCAGCACAACAAGCCCGAATACGTTACAGCTGCACGTGAGATGGGGATGGGGAGAAGAGAGAGAGAGAGAGAAAGAAGAGAGAGAGCACGAGTGGAAAAAGGAGTAGAGAAGCCTGTGCTCAGTCAGTAATGCAGTACTCATAAAGGTCAGTGGGGGTTTTTATGGGTATTGTCTGAGGACGCACAAAGGGCGTTAGCACGCTTAACCTTCGAGGGGAGCAGATTGTACCAGGGGTTCGGTCATGCTTTGTTGGTGATCTGAGGAGAAGTGTGTCAATGGTGCGTGTATAATGCAGGCCTTCTAATACACGTGCAAAACACCCATACACCTCGCCATAAACGTCCCACAGAAAAGTCTCATATCAATAGAAAATCCCTCCAATTTGTTAAGCCTTGTCTCTCGGTCTCAGTCTCAGGAATATGGCACTGTACAACCCACTCAATCCCCGCGACAACAAACAGAAGGACATGGCTGCTAACAGCCCATAATAGCCATACATCAACTCTAAGCCGTGACAGCCATTGAGAGAGAGAGAGAGAGTCTACACATGGCTTGCCGAGAATGTCGGTCTCTAACCTTGGAGGGAGCGCAGCAGTATAGTTTATTGGCTGGGTGGGGACTAGAGGGAGCAGCTCTACACAGAGTGGATTAGCCTAAAATATGCACAGGGCATAAACTGGCAGCGTTTTATAACGTCTCTCCTTCTTAATGTATAAAGGCCCCGGGCGGGCAGCACTCAGAGAAGCACACAATGAGAAAGGCCCCCGTTCCACTCTCTGGACCAGGGAGATTTATGTCTAAATTAGTAGGGCTGGTTAGAGAGAGAGAGAGAGAAGGGGTATGAGACACAGGAAAAGGATTGAAGGGAGAACAGAAAAGGTGAAAGAACAAATGAAAAAAAAGAGTGCAGACAATGGGAGAGGGGGAAAAGGAGAGCGCGATAAGGAGGTAGAAAACAGGAAGAGATCGAGAAAAAGACAAGCGGCGTTGTAGTTGGAGGTGTGTGGCACGGAAGACAGACGAGACGGAGCATTTTGGAGTGCCGGCAGCCTCCACGTCACGTGTCAAACTCATTCCACAGAGGGCAGAGTGTCCGCGGGTTTCCCCTCCTCCCTTGTACTTGATTGATGAATTAAGGTCACTAATTAGTAAGGAACTCCCCTCACCTGGTTGTCTAGCACACGCTAGGCCCCCCATGGAATTTGTTTGCCACCCCTGCTTTACGTCTTTAGTACTTGAGTTAGGTAAAAGGTTAAGGTTACTTCCTGGCATTGACGACTTGGGTCTTTGATTTTAAAAATCATGTCTAAGAATGCAACTGGCCCTGAGCTGAGGAGGCCTTCAAGGTCTCCGTTCGCTCAGCATTTGTGCACTTGTCAGTTTGTATCTCTCTCTGTGCGACATAACGAGTGAGTGCTTTCCCTTGGCGTGTGTGTGTGTGTGTGTGTGTGTGTGTGTGTGTGTGTGTGTGTGTGTGTGTGTGTGTGTGTGTGTGTGTTCAGTGTTTATGTGTGTTCAGCCAACTGGTTTCTTTATGCTTGTGTATATATATATACAGTACCAGTCAAAATTTTGGACAGACCTACTCATTCAAGGGTTTTTCTTGATTTTTACTATTTTCTACATTGTAGAATAATAGTGAATATGTCAAAACTTTACAATAACACATATGGAATCATGTAGTAACCAAAAAAGAGTTAAACATATCAACATTTATTTTATATTTGAGATTCTTCAAAGTAGCCACCCTTTGCCTTGATGACAGCTTTGCACACTCTTGGCATTCTCTCAACCAGCTTCATGAGGAATGCTTTTCCATCAGTCTTGAAGGAGTTCCAAAACATGCACAGCTCTTGTTGGCTGATTTTCCTTCATTCCGAGGTCCAACTCATCCCAAACCATCTCAATTGGGTTGAGGTCGGGTGATTGTGGAGGCCAAGTCATCTGATGCAGCACTCCATCACTCTCCTTGGTCAAATAGCCCTTACACAGCCTGGAGGTGTGTTTTGGGTCATTGTCCTGTTGAAAAACAAATAATAGTCCCACTAAGTGCAAGCCAGATGGGATGGCATATCTGCCGAATGCTGTGGTTGGAATCAAAAATCAAAAATCAGACCAAAGGACAGATTTCCACTGGTCTAATGTTCATTGCTCGTGTTTCTTGGCTCAAGCAAGTCTCTTCTTCTTATTGGTGTCCTTAAGTAGTGGTTTCTTTGCCGAAATTTGACCATGAAGGCCTGATTCAGGCAGTCTCCTCTGAACAGTTGATGTTGAGATGTCTGTTACTTGAACTCTGTGAAGCATTTATTAATGCATTTATCCTCTGCAGCAGAGGTAACTCTGGGTCTTCCTTTCCTTCCTTTCATCATAGCGCTTGATGGTTTTTGCGACTGCACTTGAAGAAACTTTCGAAGTTCTTAAAATGTTCCGTATTGACTGACCTTTGTGTCTTAAAGTAATAATGGACTGTCATTTCTCTTTGCTTATTTGAGCTGTTCTTGCCATAATATGGACTTGGTCTTTTACCAAATAGGGCTATCTTCTGTATACCACCCATACCTTGTCACAACAAACCTGATTGGCTCAAACGCATTAAGGAAAGAAATTCCACAAATACATTTTTAACAAGGCACACCTGTTAATTGAAATTATTTCCAGGTGACTACCTCATGAAGCTGGTTGAGAGAATGCCAAGAGTGAACAAAGCTTTCATCAAGGCAAAGGGTGGCTACTATGAAGAATCTCAAACATTAAATATATTTTTAAATATATATAAAATATATTTGTTAAACACTTTTTTGGTTAATACATGATTCCATATGTATATTATTTCAGCCTTTATAATAGAACGCTTGTTACCATGACAGCCTTTACAATAGAACGCTTGTGACCATGACAGCCTTTACAATAGAACGCTTGTGACCGTGACAGCCTTTACAATAGAACGCTTGTTACCATGACAGCCTTTATAATAGAACGCTTGTTACCAGACAGCCTTTACAATAGAACGCTTGTTACCATGACAGCCTTTATAATAGAACGCTTGTGACCATGACAGCCTTTACAATAGAACGCTTGTTACCATGACAGCCTTTACAATAGAACGCTTGTTACCATGACAGCCTTCACAATAGAACGCTTGTGACCGTGACAGCCTTTACAATAGAACACTTGTGACCATGACAGCCTTTATAATAGAACGCTTGTGACCATGACAGCCTTTATAATAGAAGCTTGTGACCATGACAGCCTTTACAATACAACGCTTGTTACCATGACAGCCTTTATAATAGAACGCTTGTTACCATGACAGCCTTTATAATAGAACGCTTGTGACCATGACAGCCTTTACAATAGAACGCTTGTTACCATGACAGCCTTCACAATAGAACACTTGTGACCATGACAGCCTTTACAATAGAACGCTTGTGACCGTGACAGCCTTTACAATAGAACGCTTGTTACCGTGACAGCCTTTACAATAGAACGCTTGTGACCGTGACAGCCTTTATAATAGAACGCTTGTGACCGTGACAGCCTTTATAGTAGAAGCTTGTGACCATGACAGCCTTTACAATACAATGCTTGTTACCATGACAGCCTTTATAATACAACGCTTGTTACCATGACACGGAACGATGTTGTGCCAAAAATCTCCCCCCTGCCAGAACCCCCCCTTCGCGTGAGCGAGCACACACTCAATTCTTCATTGCTGCGACTTGCTTGCTAGTTGAGACTTCTGATCTTCACTCTGTTGTCAGTTTAGCCTACATTTCTCTGATCTTAGTAGCAGAAAGCAATTTTTTATTTGTGTCCTTTGATCGCGGGGGAGGCACTAGTCATGTCTGCAGTTTGGCTATTTGTTTCAAGTGTATTCGTCTATAAATAAATCTTTGCTAAAATTCATCATCTCTCCCATGTCTTATTCGACTAGTAGTTGTTCTGAAATGTTTATTGCTTGCCTACATTTTACTCCCTCCTCTATGTTTAATATAACACACATACATTAATTATTCATTTCGGTTGCCTATCCTGACGTGAAGTTTGTTCTATAGAAAGTATTTGACACTGATGTGTGCCACAGAAAGTACTTGACCCTAGTCACAAAATTAAGGAAATTAGAAGGGGGGGTGGGGGGGGAGAATTTCGGCAGGCAAGAAATGTCCTTTCTAATTTCCGTAATTTTGTCACTAGAGTCAAATACTGCTAGCACATCTGATTTTGTAACGTTAGCTGTCTGACTTTATTAGCAAGCTAATTTTCACACCATAAACTCAATTATTTGATCCGTTAAGTTGGCTAATGTTGCTCAACATTACTCTGGCTAGCTAACGGAGAATTTGATCCAGCTAGCAAGATACTTAACAATGCTAATACTTGTTCCACCACACCTTCTCCCTCACCTCAAATTTTCCAAATGCCAGTTGTTTTTCGGTTACAGCTCATGAAGTACGCTTCATCACCTTCTCACCCCGTCTCCGTGGTCCGGCTTCTCACCTAATGTTACCTCTTCCTTATCATTCCGGGGACGTGCTGCTGTAACCTTCTCACCCCCGTCTCCGTGGTCCGGCTTCTCACCTAATGTTACCTCTTCCTTATCATTCAGGGGACGTGCTGCTGTAACCTTCTCACCCCCGTCTCCATGGTCCGGCTTCTCACCTAATGTTACCTCTTCCTTATCATTCAGGGGACTTGCTGCTGTAACCTTCTCACCCCGTCTCCGTGGTCCGGCTTCTCACCTAATGTTACCTCTTCCTTATCATTCAGGGGACTTGCTGCTGTAACCTTCTCACCCCCGTCTCCGTGGTCCGGCTTCTCACCTAATGTTACCTCTTCCTTATCATTCAGGGGACGTGCTGCTGTAACCTTCTCACCCCCGTCTCCGTGGTCCCGCTTCTCACCTAATGTTACCTCTTCCTTATCATTCAGGGGACTTGCTGCTGTAACCTTCTCACCCCCGTCTCCGTGGTCCGGCTTCTCACCTAATGTTACCTCTTCCTTATCATTCAGGGGACTTGCTGCTGTAACCTTCTCACCCCCGTCTCCGTGGTCCGGCTTCTCACCTAATGTTACCTCTTCCTTATCGTTCAGGGGACTTGCTGCTGTAACCTTCTCACCCCCGTCTCCGTGGTCCGGCTTCTCACCTAACGTTACCTCTTCCTTATCATTCAGGGGATTTGCTGCTGTAACCTTCTCACCCCCGTCTCCATGGTCCGGCTTCTCACCTAATGTTACCTCTTCCTTATCGTTCAGGGGACGTGCTGCTGTAACCTTCTCACCCCCGTCTCCACGGTCCGGCTTCTCATCTAATGTTACCTCTTCCTTATCATTCAGGGGACGTGCTGCTGTAACCTTCTCACCCCGTCTCCATGGTCCGGCTTCTCACCTAATGTTACCTCTTCCTTATCATTCAGGGGACTTGCTGCTGTAACCTTCTCACCCCCGTCTCCGTGGTCCGGCTTCTCACCTAATGTTACCTCTTCCTTATCATTCAGGGGACGTGCTGCTGTAACCTTCTCACCCCCGTCTCCGTGGTCCGGCTTCTCACCTAATGTTACCTCTTCCTTATCATTCAGGGGACTTGCTGCTGTAACCTTCTCACCCCCGTCTCCGTGGTCCGGCTTCTCACCTAATGTTACCTCTTCCTTATCATTCAGGGGACGTGCTGCTGTAACCTTCTCACCCCCGTCTCCGTGGTCCCGCTTCTCACCTAATGTTACCTCTTCCTTATCATTCAGGGGACTTGCTGCTGTAACCTTCTCACCCCCGTCTCCGTGGTCCGGCTTCTCACCTAATGTTACCTCTTCCTTATCATTCAGGGGACTTGCTGCTGTAACCTTCTCACCCCCGTCTCCGTGGTCCGGCTTCTCACCTAATGTTACCTCTTCCTTATCGTTCAGGGGACTTGCTGCTGTAACCTTCTCACCCCCGTCTCCGTGGTCCGGCTTCTCACCTAACGTTACCTCTTCCTTATCATTCAGGGGATTTGCTGCTGTAACCTTCTCACCCCCGTCTCCATGGTCCGGCTTCTCACCTAATGTTACCTCTTCCTTATCGTTCAGGGGACGTGCTGCTGTAACCTTCTCACCCTCGTCTCCACGGTCCGGCTTCTCATCTAATGTTACGTCTTCCTTATCGTTCAGGGGACGTGCAGCTGTAACCTTCTCACCCCCGTCTCCGTGGTCCGGCTTCTCGCCTAATATTACCTCTTCCTTATCGTTCAGGGGACTTGCTGCTGTAACCTTCTCACCCCCGTCTCCGTGGTCCCGCTTCTCACCTAATGTTACCTCTTCCTTATCATTCAGGGGACTTGCTGCTGTAACCTTCTCACCCCCGTCTCCATGGTCCGGCTTCTCACCTAACGTTACCTCTTCCTTATCATTCAGGGGACTTGCTGCTGTAACCTTCTCACCCCCGTCTCCGTGGTCCGGCTTCTCACCTAATGTTACCTCTTCCTTATCATTCAGGGGACGTGCTGCTGTAACCTTCTCACCCCCGTCTCCGTGGTCCGGCTTCTCGCTTAATATTACCTCTTCCTTATCATTCAGGGGACTTGCTGCTGTAACCTTCTCACCCCCGTCTCCGTGGTCCGGCTTCTCACCTAATGTTACCTCTTCCTTATCATTCAGGGGACGTGCTGCTGTAACCTTCTCACCCCCGTCTCTGTGGTCCGGCTTCTCACCTAATGTTACCTCTTCCTTATCGTTCAGGGGACGTGCTGCTGTAACCTTCTCACCCCCGTCTCCACGGTCCGGCTTCTCATCTAATGTTACCTCTTCCTTATCGTTCAGGGGACGTGCAGCTCTAACTGGCAAGCTGCCTTTCCAGAGCGCACGCTGATGCTGTAACTAGTAAGTTGGTTTTCTCTTCTCTCTTCAGTCACGTGCTGCGCTGCTTTCTGCTGTTATGTAAACGATTGGCTGAGCCTTGGATACAGCAGCCAGTATTGCGCCAAACGCACATCATTTGTTTGCCTACAGCCAAACCCCCCCTCCAAAAAAAAACTTTTCTCATCAGCTCTACACAAATCACGTAAGTCACCTATTTTGGAGTCAAAACGGCGAATTTCACCGAAAGGTGACTAATTAACATCCCTGGTTATGAGGATGACTGAGTGAATCTTTGTAAGGATGCAGATATAGGCCATTCCGTGACCCTTGGATTTAGCCCCATCCAGCATTCATCTAGCATCCATACTATTGGTACCATCCAGCGCACACACACACACACCTGTTCGCTAAGCCCTCCCCCCATACCCCCCCATGCACTTACACAACCTCCATTTTGTAATTGGTCAGCACTAGAATCTAGGGCACTGTCACACACAGAGGCACTCCCAAACAAACACATTTTCATGCACGCACACATGTACAGTACACACACTCCCTTACAAGCTCACACACACACACCACAAAAACATACCTGCTCCTTTACCAAATCATGAATATTGGAGTAAAACATTTGGTGTGAAGAAGCCATCGTGATAGCTCTTCTTAATGACTTCACTGTGTGTGTGTGTGTGTGTGTGTGTGTTTGCCTGAGTTGATTTTGCCCCACCGTGGAACATCAAAAGTGCTGGCGTTCCATTTCCAAATGTGCATTAACACAAGCTCCATTCATAACGCATTGCATTTGCTTCCACTAATTAACAATTAGAGTACAAAACACGCTCTAACTTCGAGGGCTTCCATTTCGTCTTTCCTCCGCATATGCAAATGAAACACTTCATTTTTCCTTTTTCCCCACAGCAGGTCGATGTTAGTGAAATATCAGCCGGCGAATGCAGACAAGTTGAATAAACATGAGTCATCAAATGTGTGAGAATGTATGGAGTCTGGGTCGGTGGTGGGGGGGTTGCTGGGTGTGTTGTGTGTGTGTGACAGGGACACTTTGCTGAGTGCTTTTTTAAAGCCTCTGGCTAATGGCTTTGTGAAGGGTGTGGATGAATATGAGATGGCCACACCGTGATGACGGGAATCTTTTAGCTAGCGCCGAGAGGAGAGGGGCGCTGAGCCGAGGGTGTGTGTGTCATCAGTTCAGAGTTTGTGTACAGTGTGCTTTTGAGCACTCCTTGGTCCTCAGACGTTCGTGGTGTTTCTGATTTGAGAGTAAAGAACGAGAATCAGTGTGTGTGCGCTCCTCTGTGTGTGTGTGTGTCTGTGTTTAACTATACTAGTAGGAACTAGAAGTCTGCACAAGAATAGTAAAAAAACTAATTTGACCAACTGGGGACATTTTGTTAGTCTCCCATAGGTCAAATACTATTTCTAGGGGGTTTAGGGTTAAGGTTAGAATTAGGTTTAACATTAGGAGCTAGGGTTAGTTTTAGGGTTAGGTTTTCGGGTTAAGGTTAGGGTTAGGGAAAATAGTATTTTGAATTGGACTGAATTGTGTCCCCACAAGGTTAGTTATACAAGACTGTGTGTGTGAACACAACTTCCACTGACCTGGCACGCTAGTTGACACGTTGACCTGTGTGTAGAACCTCTTGTTGGGCAGGAGCTCTGATACGCCATTGAGGGCCTCGACCGTCAACGTGTAGTTGGAGTTGGCCATGAGGTTGACCACGGTGACCGTGCGTTCGGTCAACCCGCTCTGCTGGGGCATGAAGCCCACGCTGGCCCCGCACGGCTCACACTGAAGCCCCACGCACCGGCGGCAGCCCACGCTGTAGGTCAGGTCCCCCCTGCCGCCCGTGTCCGTTGGCGCGCTCCACTCCAGGATCATGGTGGACTGCTTGAGGGTGTAGACCAAGTCTTTGGGAGGAGAGGGGGGGCCTGGGAGGGAGAATAAGTCACATTTAGTGCTCGTCTTTTGGCCCCCGTATGATGTTTAAAAGTGTTAGGCATTTCTATGACATATGATTATTCTGTATGATGTACTTCCTACCTACAGTGCCACAGCAGGTTTTATTTAGCCTTTCTTTAACCAGGTAAGTCACTGAGAACACATTCTCTTTTACAATAACGATCTGACCAAGATAACAGCGATATACCGTGCAGCAAAGCAGAAAAGTGAGGACGTAACAGACTAGGCACCAGTACATCAGACATCAGTATGAGGGAATGACTAAGGAAGTGTGCGGGCTAGATAGCAATCAGGTCTAAAATGAGTGCAATGTATTTGAATTCAGTATTAAAACCAGTGGCAACCAATTACTACAGAACACTTCACTCTGTAGTTCTATTCTCAAAGTGTAGCCCGCCCCAGAATGTTAGCTACATGGTGTTATTGTGCTAGCACACATCTGGCTAAGATGCCTATGTAATACTTTGATAGGATTGAGATGAGAAAGGGATTATGGGTGATGCATGGGGGGAGAAGAACAGAGAAAATAAGACTAGCCAAAGCAACTAAAGCTTGCCTGGTCTAGATGAAATGTGTGTGTTTATGACAACAGAACAAAGGAGCCGTAAGTGAGACATGTATAATATGCTGCTCGCCGACTATCTTTATTCACTCATGCGATTTCTAGACAGTCTCTGATCTACCGACCACCTCATCTTACGGCGGATTGAGAAATAAAATGGAGGGAAATCTATTAGTGATGGTGAAGTGTAATGCTGTGTGTGTATACTGTGTGTGGTTGTGTGTGTGTGTGTGTGTGTGAGATAGCAAGGACTGTCTATTAGTTATTTAAGTCAACAGTCATGGCTGGAACAAATGCCTTGTTTACAAACCGCAAATATGAGTCACCGCAGAAAAGGTGGTTAGTGCTCGCGGAATGAGAATCCTCTCTTATCAAAAGGTGAAATACGACGGGTGCATCTCAATAGTCCTACATAGCTTCCTCTCTTCACCTGGTAGGAGGTTCTGACAATGGTCAACCACACTCATGCGCACGCAGAACGGTCACTTTCAAGGCCTCGCGCTATTATAAAGCAAAGCCTTTACATGACGCGGGGCTGTAACCGTGCATGTTTCAACACATGAACGGAACATAAAAGGTACTGGTCCATTAAAGGATATCGATGGTGGTGTGTGTGTGTGTGTGTGTGTGTGTGTGTGTGTGTGTGTGTGTGTGTGTGTGTGTGTGTGTGTGTGTGTGTGTGTGTGTGTGTGTGTGTGTGTGTGAGTGAGTGTGAGAGAAAGACTTGTGGGAAAGTGACAATGTACACTATTTCTGTGGTAATAATGAACGTGCAGGTGTAGAGGGGCGATAAACGTGTCAGTGGGTGTATACTGAATGCTCTCTCAGTGGGGTTATGTAACACGGTAACGGGTGTGTGGCCGGAAGTGGGGCACAGCTGTGGTGTGTGACGTGCTCATCAGCGAGCACGGAGCAGCTCACCTTCACTTATTCATTAACACGTACCTGCACGCACACAGCTGGGACTTCATAGCCTCGTCTCTCCTTCTCTCTCTCAAAGTTCCTCTTAGTCTCCCTCTTCCCATCTATCATTCCTTCACAACTCTTTTCAGCTCTCCTCCCCCTCTCCATCTGTCTGTCCTCCCATCTGCCTGTCTCCACCTCTCCACACAATAGCTTGGTGGAATCAGGAGATGGTCACAATTACTGAATCAATATTGTAATTAAATGTGGTAATTAAAGAGCTATAAATGCTATCCCCGACTGCCCCTGATCGATATGAAAGCACCGGGAATCAATATCGTGATTAAACCTTCTAATTACAGGGCTATAAAAAAAACTGGAGCTGATCCGAGCCAAGAATGAGCACACTCAATTTCTGACCTCTGTGTTTTATTGTCTGGTACACTATAGAGCATATTATTCAAGAAGCTTATTAGGTGGATTAAATCAGGTGGCGTGTGTGTATTTAACCATCAACACTACAGAGGGTTAGTGGTTAGATCAATACGGCTGCCCCTGGCGGGATGGTATGGAATTGGCCTTGAATGTATGTGCGTCTTTGGAGGGGGAGTGTGGGGGGGTTGCTAAAGTGATGGAAGGGTGAAAAGAGATTGGGTGACCAAGTGGGGGGAAGGCTAGAGGGAAGATTTCGGTTTAGTGGAGGACTGATGGGTGAAGTATGAAGGGAATAGGGGAACGATAGAGGGATAAGGTGAAAGACGGGTGAAGGACAGTGGGATTGGGTTACCTGATGGATGGAGGGATGGGGTAGAGAAAGTGGGAGGGAGAGGGAATAATTAAGTGATGAGGTTAGGGAAGGGGAGGAGGGCTGAAGGGACAAGGTCAGTGGGAGGATGGAGGGGGGAGGGATTATGGTCAGAGGGGAAGTGAAGGAGAGAGAGAGAGAGACTGAGAAGAGGAATGACAGGGTTACATGGCTAGAGGAGAGGTGATATGATAGAGTGATATAGTCAGATGAGGAGTTGCATAGGAACAGGTGTGTATGCGCGTGCGTGTGTGTCTTACGGGTGCAGGGGGCGGAGGGGTTGTCCAGGGGGGTCCTGAAGTGATCCTCCTCACACACACACACCACCGATCCTTCCTCCTCAGCCACACTGTTGGCCGGGCACGGAAAACACTCCTGCTGTCTGGATGACATCTTATACGAGCCAGGGGGACACGCTGAGAAAAAACATAAACATAAATATGCATTAAAAACACATTACACAGTATTATTATATCAGTTGGTGTATGTTTTAAAACTGCTGTAACGTACTGATAATGGTTTAGCGACATGGGGTACATACATTCAAGCTAATTATGTCTTCTGGGGGAGAGAGAGAGACCGATTTTAGAAGGCGAGATTTGATGACTCAGCCAGCTGTAAGGCTGAACACAAACACATGATGTTGAGCCTCTAAGCTGAACATATGGTCAATAGAACTGGACCAGCTAGTCAGTACAGAACCAACACATGCTGTCCAATCTCTCTTCAGGCACCGAGCTACTCAACCCCTCGACCTTAATCTCCTTCTCCAATTCATTCTGTCATCTCCTCCCTTCTTTCTCGCGTGTTAACGGCTCCTGACAATTCCTTATTACACAACTCCGTTTAATTTGGGACTGGGGGCACGGAGAGAGGGAGAGACGGAGAGAGAGAGAGAGAGGCAGGGAAAAGAACGATAGAAAAAGAGAGCGTGAGAGTGACTACACGCACAATCACGCATGGCCGTTAGTTTGTGTGCGTGCCCGTACTATTTCCACTCTTTCTCACTGGGGTTCATTTTCCGCTTGCCATGCCAGAGCTCCGAGTGGTAATGTGTGTGAAATCGGTTGAGCGCTGCTCCCCTCTGTCACCGGGTCCCCAACAACATTTCTACATTGTCACCTTCAGCATGCTCTCTCTTCCCATTATGATCACCATCATATTCATCACTGCCGTTCCCGATCCTACTGGGTGGCGCAGTGGTCTAGGGCACTGCATCGCAGTGCTAGCTGCGCCACCAGAGTCTCTGGGTTCGCGCCCAGGCTCTGTCGCAGCCGGCCGCAACCGGGAGGTCCGTGGGGCGACGCACAATTGGCATAGCGTCGTCCGGGTTAGGGAGGGTTTGGCCGGTAGGGATATCCTTGTCTCAGTATGTAAAATGTAATAAAATGTATGTAATAAAAAAATGTATGCACTCTACTGTAAGTCGCTCTGGATAAGAGCGTCTGCTAAATGACTAAAATGTAAATGTAAAATGTAAATGTACTGCTAATGCACTGGGGTTAGATAATACATGAATGTGGCTGTGAAGACAACGGGCCCCAGCCTCAACGATGCAACCGTGTCTGAGCGGAGGGTAAAGCCTGAACGGTGAATAGATGGTGGGTTTGGGTGTAACACACACACACACGTAGACGCAACACACACAGACAGATGCATCACGCACACAATTTAAGACACGCATGCACACACAGCCTCGAAGTCACACCGATTAGCCCTTTCAAACTCCCCAAGCTGAGACTGATGTGAAAGCGTGAGTGTGTATGGCGTAGCGGTGTCTGTAAGAACCTTGTAATCGTCTGTCTAATGTCTTCCATTACACTAACACCGAACAGCCTGCTTTGTAGAGCACCCCTCTCTGGCTACTATGCTGCAGAGGGTGAAGAAAAACCGTGCTTCTGAAATGGCTGGATGTAGCTGCTCTCTTTTTGGCAGGGGTTCCCGTTTTATCAGTACAATTACATGAAGATCAGACTGCCCGCGTGGCGCATGTTGATTTTGTCCACCCACACCAGAAGCGATCAGGACACGTAGGTTGAAACATCAAAACGAACTCTGAACCAACTGTAATAATTTGGGGACAGGTAGAAAAGCATGAAACATTTATGTCAATTTAGCTAGCTAGCTGTTGCTAGCTAATTTGTCCTGGGATATAAACATTGGGTTGTCATTTTACCTGAAATGCACAAAGTCCTCTACTCTGACAATTGATCCACAGATAAAATGGTAAACCGAGTTCGTTTCAAGTAATCTTTCCTCCTTCAGGCTTCTTCGGACTTTATATGGTGGTTGGCAACCAATTTAAGGTGCATTACCACTACTGGACTGGAGTGTGGACCTCAGTTCATCTGATGTAGAAAAATGAATCCATGCTTTTGTCACTTCTAGATTAGAAGCAATGCTGCAATGCTCTACTTTACTGCAATGCTCTACTTTCCAGCTACCCGGATAAAGCACTAAATAAACTTCAGTTAGTGCTAAACACGGCTGCTAGAACCTTGACTAGAACCAAAAAATGTGATCATATTACTCCAGTGCTAGCCTCTCTACACTGACTTCCTGTTAAGGTTAGGGCTGATTTCAAGGTTTTACTGCTAACCTACAAAGCATTACATGTGCTTGCTCCTACCTATCTCTCCAATTTGGTCCTGCCATACATACCTACGTACGCTACAATCATAAGATGCAGGCCTCCTTATTGTCCCTAGAATTTGTAAGCAAACAGCTGGAGGCAGGGCTTTCTCCCATAGCGTTCCATTTTCACAGAATGGTCTGCCTATAATGTCAGAGACGAAGACTCGGTCTCGACCTTTAAGTCTATTGAAGACTGGGCCTCCCGAGTGGCGCAGCGGTCTAAGGCAGTGCTAGCTGCATCACTGCAGATCCTGGTTCGATCCCAGGCTGTGTCGCAGCCGGCTACGACCGGGAGACCCATGAGGCGGCGCACAATTGGCCCAGCGTCGTCCGGGTTAGGGGAGGGTTTGGCCGGCCGGGTTGTACTTGTCCCATCGCGCTCTAGCGACTCCTGTGGCGGGCCGGGCGCAGTGCACACTGACACAGTCAGGTGTACGGTGTTTCCTCCGACACATTGGTGCGGCTGGCTTCCGGATTAAGCGAGCAGTGTGTCAAGAAGCAGTGTAGCTTGGCGGGGTCGTGTTTCGGAGGACGCACTGCTCTCGACCTTCGCCTCACCCGAGGCTGAAAAGGAGTTGCAGAGATGGGACAGGACTGTAACTAACAATTGGATATCACGAAAAAAGG
Source organism: Salvelinus namaycush (assembly GCF_016432855.1). Lineage (NCBI taxonomy): Eukaryota > Metazoa > Chordata > Actinopteri > Salmoniformes > Salmonidae > Salvelinus > Salvelinus namaycush. The sequence continues at coordinate 33,132,109 of NC_052333.1, forward strand.
CCCCAAAAAATACACTGCTCAAAAAAATAAAGGGAACACTTAAACAACACAATGTAACTCCAAGTCAATCACACTTCTGTGAAATCAAACTGTCCACTTAGGAAGCAACACTGATTGACAATAAATTTCACATGCTGTTGTGCAAATGGAATAGACAAAAGGTGGAAATTATAGGCAATTAGCAAGACACCCCCAATAAAGGAATGGTTCTGCAGGTGGTGACCACAGACCACTTCTCAGTTCCTATGCTTCCTGGCTGATGTTTTGGTCACTTTTGAATGCTGGCGGTGCTCTCACTCTAGTGGTAGCATGAGACGGAGTCTACAACCCACACAAGTGGCTCAGGTAGTGCAGTTCATCCAGGATGGCACATCAATGCGAGCTGTGGCAAAAAGGTTTGCTGTGTCTGTCAGCGTAGTGTCCAGAGCATGGAGGCGCTACCAGGAGACAGGCCAGTACATCAGGAGACGTGGAGGAGGCCGTAGGAGGGCAACAACCCAGCAGCAGGACCGCTACCTCCGCCTTTGTGCAAGGAGGTGCACTGCCAGAGCCCTGTAAAATGACCTCCAGCAGGCCACAAGTGAGTGGGTTGAGTCAGACGTGATCTTCCTGTCCAGGTTCGTGCCATGGGGGAGATCTTCGTGGGCTATACTCAGCCTTGTCGCAGGGTAGTAAGTGGTTTGCGGATATCCCTCTAGTGGTGTGGGGGCTGTGCTTTGGCAAAGTGGGTGGGGTTATAACCTGCCTGGTTGGCCCTGTCCGGGGGTATCGTCGGACGGGGCCACAGTGTCTCCCGACCCATCCGGTCTCAGCCTCCAGTATCTATGCTGCAATAGTTTATGTGTTAGGGGGCTAGAGTCAGTCTGTTATATCTGGTGTAATTCTCCTGTCTTATCCAGTGTCCTGTGTGAATATAAGTATGCTCCCTCTAATTCTCTCTCTCCCTCTCCCGGAGGACCTGAACCCTAGGACCATGCCTCAGGACTACCAGGCCTGATGACTCCTCACTGTCCCCAGTCTACCTGGTCGTGCTGCTGCTCCAGTTTCAACTGTTCTGCCTGTGGCTATGGAACCCTGACCTGTTCACCGGACGTGCTACCTTGTACCGAACCTGCTGTTTTCGACACTCTCTCTCTACCGCACCTGCTGTCTCAAACTCTGAATGCTCGACTATGAAAATCCAACTGACATTTACTCCTGAGGTGCTGACCTGTTGCACCCTCTACAACCACTGTGATTATTATTATTTGACCCTGCTGGTCATCCATGAACATTTGAACATCTTGGCCATGTACTGTTATAATCTCCACCCGGCCCAGCCAGAAGAAGACTGGCCACCCCTCAGAGCCTGGTTCCTCTCTAGGTTTCTTCCTAGGTTCAAGCCTTACTAGGGAGTTTTTCCTAGCCACCGTGCTTCTACACCTGCATTGCTTGCTGTTTGGGGTTTTAGGCTGGGTTTCTGTATAGCACTTTGTGACATCAGCTGATGTAAGAAGAGCTTTATGAATACATTTGATTGATTGATTGATCTTTCAATCACCCACGTGGGTATATGCTCCTAAAAACCATTGAGGAGATGGGAGAGGCGGGACTTGCAGCGAGGCGGGACTTGCAGCGAGCGGTGTGGTCAGCATGTTACAGTAATGTGGTTTGAATGGCAGGAAGTCAAGACAAATGTGCTATCTCGATAGCCAAAATGTCCGTCTTTTGCCCCGCGGTTTTTATGCCCCGCGGGGGGGTATGCCTTTAATCAGTACACCTTTGCTATGATGTTTGAATGGTTGGAAGTCAAGACAGAAAGCTGTACCAGTTTCTATACAGTAGCTTGGCCCAAATATAAGCTTGTTGTCAACAAGGTTGTGTCAGTCAGAGCCAACTGCCAATAGGTAAGAGACACTCCCAGAAGGACCCAATAGGGATACAGGGGGTATTGGACAGAAACAACACTGGCAATCTGGGACTGTATTCATTGCCTTGTTGCTTTCCCCTCTACCTTTAGACGAGTGCCATGGCATTTCAGCTGAAAAGCAGACGAGGGAACGGGAGAGAGAGAGGGAAAGAGAGAGAGAGAAGGAAAGAGAGAGAGAAGGAAAGAGAGAGAGAGAGAGAGAGAGCGAGAGGGAAAGAGAGAGAGGGGGAAAGAGAGAGCAAGAGAGAGAGCGAGAGCGGGAAAGCGAGAGCGGGAAAGAGAGAGCGAGAGCGGGAAAGAGAGAGCCCGGACCTGCTGGAGCAGTACTGTCAGACCTCGGCCCCGGCAGTAAACCTCAAAAAGATCCAGATCTCAGGGAATTACTCCAAAGCTCTCAATTGGTTCACAAAACCTGTTCTACTAACACACTGAAGCCTCAAGACCAGAACATCCAATCAATCAGAATAAAACAAATTACATTACTTATTGGAAAACAAGCACAAAGCAAAATGCAGTGCTATCTGGCCCTAAATCGACAGTACACAGTGGCAAACTATTTGACCATGGTTACTGATCAAAACCGTAGAAAAACCTTGACAAAGTACAGGCTCAGTGAGCACAGCGTTGCCATTGAGAAGGGTAGACACAGGAAAACCTGTCTCCCTGTAGAGGAAAGGCTGTGCAACCACTGCACAACAGCAGAACCTGAGACAGAGCTGCATTTCCTGACAAAATGTCAAAAATATAGAACAATTAGAGAGTGTCATTTTCCCAAATTTGAAACTTTTATTCAAGGTTTCAAAGACCTCTCTGGTGAGAGTAGGCTACCCGTCCTGTTGGAGGAGGACGCAGAGAGCTTTGGGTTGGCAGCGCACTACATTGCTGCCTGCCATAAGATGAGGGACAGTGTCTGACAGACCAATCAACCTGCACATGTCCTCTATGCTTATCGGTATTGTTGAATGTATGGTTATTTTGACCCTTGGTTATTGTTGTTACTGTTGTCCCGATGACAAGTTTGATTCTTATTATTTTAATATTGTAAATATCCAAAGTAAGCTTTGGCAATACATACATTGTTATGTCATGCCAATAAAGACAATTGAATAGAAAAATAGAGAGAGAGAAAGAGAGAGAGAAAGAGAAAGAGAGAGAAAGAGAAAGAGAAAGAGAAAGAGAAAGAGAGAGAGAGAGAGAGAGAGAGAGAGAGAGAGAGAGAGAGAGAGAGAGAGAGAGAGAGAGAGAGAGGAACGGCACACAGCTGGGCCAGAACAGCTGGCTGCCCAACTTATCAATTTGTCCTGCGTGCTGTGCAAGAAGCTTGATTAAACAGGACATGGAAAGTCTATCTCCCACACACACACACACACACACACACACACACACACACACACACACACACACACACACACACACACACACACACACACACACACACACACCTCCTCAAGGTGTAATAACACTGATGTATAACGGTGGGTCGTGCCAAGTCCCTCTAGGGGATAAGAGAAGACGCAGCACAGCACACAGGGAGGAGGAATAGAGATAGCCCTTGGCTAACAGCAAATAAGCACAGGGAAAGATCAAAGGAAAGAGAAGTGAGGGAAAAGGGGTCATGCACAGCTCAAGTAGAGAGAAAGAGTGGGAGAGCGGTAGAGAGTGAGTTGTCAGCACGGTAGGGGAGAGAGAAAGATCATTCTACTTCCTGAAGTTTTAATAATACAAGCACTGTAACGCTGAGCTCTGCCAACTGCCTGGTGGCTAAATATACAACACAGATACTGTCTAGTGAAGAGAAAGAGATGCTTAGCAGCATCTACAATGCCAGTAGTGGAGGATGTTATGGAGGAGGCAGTCACAGAGGGAGCGGTAGAGAGGTCAAACACACACCCACACACACCACTGTATTCACATTGTTGTCAATACTCCTGGACGGGTTGGCACCGGGGTCCATTTTCCAAGCCGTTAGCAAGGAGCCCTTGGACCATACACTGTGTAGTGGTCCTCTGTAGCTCAGTTGGTAGAGCAAGGCGCTTGCAACTCCAGGATAGTGGGCTTGATTCCCGGGACCACCCATAGGTAAAATGTATGCACGCCTGACTAAGTCGCTTTGGATTAAAAGCGCCAGCTAAATGGCATATAATATTCCAAGCTGTTTGCTAATGCTAAGTCAAAATGTGGCTACCTACACACACACTACGCAAAACAAGCAAATAAACAGAATAATTCGATGGGTGACAAATACACACAAAAAAGAGCAACCATATTTATGGTTTTTCTGTTTGGTTTCAGGTGAATAGCTTACAATGCCTTGTCTTTCACATTTCAGTGCTCTCCCCTCACCCTGTCTCCCCTCCCCCTCTTATCTTTCTCTCCCTCACTCTCTCAATGCACATTAATAAATCATGAAGCACTTAATACAGTAAATGCGAGCAATGAATTGTTTCTGTGCCTTTCTGACAGGAGGTATTAATGAATATTAATGAGGCTAAAAGAGGTTTGCTTTGCATACGTACACACACCAACACAAAAAGCTAAGAACACACACACACACACCAACACATACACAAAAAGCTAAGGACACACACACCAACACATACACAAAAAGCTAAGGACACACACACACACACACACACACACACACACACACACACACACACACACACACACACACACACACACACACACACACACACACACACACACACACACACACACACACACACACACACACACCAAAAGGCCGTCATTATTTCAGGCCATCATTTTGCTCTGTCTTATATTCAAATGTCAGGGTTAGATTTGCAGGCGGAAGGAGGGATGGAGGGAGGGGGGGTGGAATCAATAATTTATGGGCCCATATTCAGATGACTTGCTCTCTGCTGCTAATGCTAATTGATGAATGGGATAAATCACCATTCTGGGGGGGAGGAAGAGGGACATTTTAAAGGTCCTGGGGATGAAACAGACAGATGGCTGGGGAGGAATGAATGATCACAGTCACACCTAGTGCTAATGGAGGGGACATGCTAGATGTAGCACTGTACAATGACCGCGGCAACGCAGAACCCAACCTAAAGTCTTGCTGTCACCGGAAATAACGAGCGAAAGCCTCCGTGTTCTTAGCACAAACTGGGGGCTACAACAACACAGCAGATCTCTAAAGCCGCAACGACGACGTCGCAAACAATGTTACGTCATCCACACAAGCAGCACCTTCACAATCAAAGAGGACGGCTGCTGCAAGATGTCATGGTAATCAAAGGCCTTTCCAAGCAGCCTGCGGGGGGGGGGGGGGGGGGGGGGGGGGGGGAGACCTGTTGCCACAAGAAAAAGGCAACCAGTGAAGAACAAACACCATTGTAAATACAACCCATTATTATGCTCATTTATTTTCCCTTTTGTACTTTAACCATTTGTACATTGTTACAACACTGTATATATATATATATATATATATATATATATATATATATATATACATATATATATATATATATATATATATATATATATATATATATATATAAATAATATGACATTTGTAATGTCTTTATTCTTCTGAAACTTCTGTTAGTGTAATGTTTACTCTTAATTTTTATTGTTTATTATCTACCTCACTTGCTTTGGCAATGTTAACATATGTTTCCCATGCCAATAAAGCCCCTTGAATTTATAGATCTCTATCTATCTATCGCGAGAGAGAGCGAGAGAGAGAGACAAACATACACAAGTTCTGAAGGGAGATGCTGTTTACAAAGTTTAATACTCCTACTTATACCTCCTCTCCCAGACTCCTCTCGTTTCTCCCGACTCGCTAACCTCCTCCTAAGAACCCACCTGGGTGATGCTTCGGCTGCAGTAAAGCGGCAGAAAATCAACCACACATCAGCAGTGATCAGGAACAGTCCCTCTGCCTCTCGGACATCTCAGACACTGCAGTCTCCACCTTCTAACCGGCAGGTGAAACAAAAAAGCCGGAGCTGCTGCTGCGTTATTTAAACACAAACATTAGCCATCCAGCTAGCCAGGAAAGGCAAACAAACGGACTTAACGTCATAACTTTGACATTGAAGACCACAATATTTATCTGAACAAAACAGATTTATCAAAAATAAAAAGTTTATTATATATTTTTTAAACACTTACAAATGCGTAAAATATTTACAAAATGTACATGTCTGCCTAGGTGACCTCACAGCACCATGCCAACCACAGAACTCTTTGTTCATTTAAGCAATAACACCCAAGGAGGTGTGGTATATTGGCCATATACCACAAACCTCCGAGGTGCTTTATTGCTATTATAAACTGGTTACCAATGTAATTAGAGCAGTAAAAATAAAGGTTTTGTCATACCCGTGATATACGGTCTGATATACCATGGCTGTAAGCCAATCAGCATTCAGGGCTCGAACCACCCAGTTTATAATATGAAGCAGAATTGTGGCTTTGGACACAACACAACCAAGGCTAGAGTAAACACTGAGAAAAGTTTCAAATCGGATGTTGATGAGATAGATCTCACTAGACATATTCTACTAATGTAAATCCACCCACTCAGTCGCTCTCCCTCCCTTTCTCACAGCCTCCTCTATGCCTCTCACACTTTCTTCCTCCCACTATCCCTCTCCCCCCGTCTCTCATTTCCCTGGGCTTATCTGCGTGTGGTGGAACAATGGGATGATGGCAGACGAGGGCTTCAATTACAGGATATTACACCGCTCTTCTTTCTCCTCTCATCCCTCTCTCCATCCTAATCACACTAAACAATTACCGGGGACTTCAGTATAAAGAGGGATGCACTCATTTTGGTTCTCTCGCTCCCTCTCTCTCAAACTTTCCATCGGTCCTTATCATTCTCTTCATCTCTCGCTTTACCTTTTCCCACCCTCTCTCCATCTCGCTTTCTCTCCCCATCTTGCCCTTTCCCAACTCTCCATCTTTCTGTATAGCATTCCTCATCAGTACCAGTCATTCAGTTGGCTACAGCCCCAGCCATCCCATGCAGTCCCTGCTCACTGAAGGGCTCTTTGTGATATCCCCCTCTCTCACTCGACCTTCATTCAACGTTCCATTCATCCATTGCTTTCCATACCCATCTTTCCCTTGCTTCTACTCCTCCATCCCTCAGTCTAATTCAGTCCCTTCATTGGATTAGAGATTATCAAGAGAGCTCCATGTTCTTGTGAACCGAGTCCTGGACTGCACATCTTAGCTAAATGGCTCTGCCCCCCCCCCCCCCCCCCCTTCTGCGCTCCATTCATTTGTTCATGCCTCCCTCATCCATCTATCAGTTTCCCGTTTTAAAGCATCTTTTCATTTGATAAGTGTTCTTATCTAACCATGTGGCAGAGGTCCCTGCCGTCTTTGGGCCGAGTCAAAGTGTGTGCGTCATTCAATATTTTCCCTTCATCTTATCCCTCTACATCAGATCTAGCCTTGTGTCTGAGGAGGGATTGGCTACGACATCTCCGGGGTGTGTTTGTGTCCCGTCTCTCTGATGGATTGCTTCCATTTAGCCCGGCAGCCGGGCCATTTGTTTCACATTCACAACCAGGTCTGATCAAGCACGCACACTCCCTCACTACTTAAGCCATTCACACACACACACACAAATGTGCGCCAAAACCAAATCAGAGTTGCAGTAGCCCTATATGCAAATAGACCATTGCCATATATGGATCTGTACCATTTACGTTGAACTGGACTGTGTTTACAGCATGAGCGGTCGTGAGTAGATGTGCTTATTTTGAGATCAAAGCGAGAGCTGCATGTAGCCACGTGTGCACATTTTGTTCATATTCTTTACTATTTAGTGAGTTATTAGCCCAGTTATAGATAATTTGTAGTCAGCAATGGGGGAGTGATTGCTTCCTACAAGAGCACAAAACATGTACATTTCTAGCCATCTTTAAAGGGGAGTCAGGTAAAGAGCACGTTTGTCTTAAAGGGGAAGTTTTGTAATTTGAGACAGGCTTAAGCTAAGTAGCCAATCAGCAGAGGGTAGCATCATTTGTCTGATTCTCTGTAATAATGGGAATAATTATGCATTTTATTTTGTAAAGTGGTTTCTTGCAGCAAACTACACAACATGTTCAGTCATCTTGTCTGAAGGACAAGTGGATAAACAAGTTAAGCCCTGCATGTTTTTTTTCAAAAGTCTAATGGAATGTAGGCCTACACTGAAAACCACACATTGGCTGCTACTGTAGGCTGAATGATAGAACAGCTAATTCATGTTCAAATATGAGATGCATTTTCTTCATTGGCTTTGATGGTATGCCACTCTGGTAGACCTACATTATGATACAATAGCCACAGTAGCCTACTTGACCACAGTTAAAACTGTAACTATAACTTTAAGCGGTGTTCACAGTAAACGCTAAGTGGACCTGAAATTTGCTCAGTGCAGAATCTTATTGTTAGGGAACATTGCTCACCCCCCATACACAAACACCAGCACATATGTACATCATTCCCTACCTTCTGACACCATTCAAACATGTACACGTCAGCAAATGCGTTAGCATTCACACAAGCACGTGCGTGTATTAGTATTATAAGCACGTGCAAAACACTCAAAGTCTAACCAGTCTCCCATTGTATTACTGAAGTCTGAAAATAAGAGATGATTTCTTACAAGCGTCTGTTCAGTCAATTACCTCAACCAACCGGTGCCCCCGCGCATTGACTCTGTACCGGCACCTCCTGTATATAGCCTCGCTATTGTTATTTTACTGCTGCTCTTTAATTATTTGTTACTTTTATTTCTTATTTTTTTCTTAAAACTGCATTGTTGGTTAAGGGCTTGTAAGTAAGGTCAAAAGGTCTACACCTGTTGTATTCGGCGCATGTGTGTGTGTGTGTGTGTGTGTGTGTGTGTGTGTGTGTGTGTGTGTGTGACACAGCAGGGAGGCAGGTCTCAGTCATTTACATGGCAATTTCAGGTTGAGCGCCTGCGAAATGAGATCCAATCTGAGATGCTCCTTTTTGACAGAAGCTCTGCCATATGTGTGTGTTTGTGTGTGTTGGTCTAGCTCCAGCCCATCAAATATGTTGACTAAAAATACTATTGCTGAGATTGAAGACAGGCCAGGCAAAGATAAAGCCCATTGATTTGTCTCAGAGGAAGATTATGCACGCGTCGTGCTGCTTTAAGTGAAGCTCCACTTCTCGTGATTTCCAACGGCAATATCCAATGTCATCCACCGGCCTCGTTGTTGCACATAACACATACGAGGAAGTAGCATGTCTACGCCTTGAGCAATAGTTAAGAAGCATGGAGTCGTACGGGGAATGTTTGATTCGAGGAAAACTTGAGAGAAAAATAAACAAAAAGAACACACTGAAGGAAGGAAATGGTAAAAACTGAAAACCCAGCAAAGCGTACCTCAAGACCTCAGCCGTAATACAATTTGACGCGCTACCTCCCAATTGACATTCTCAAATATTCAATAATATATGCAAATGGCGTCGGTTGTATTCACGCCGCGGAAAGCATTATGAAAAAGTGTGCACACACTCGCCCGTCTCGCTTTCTTACGCACCAACCCCAGTCGAACAGACCCGCTTTAATGCTGTCGATTCGTAATGAGCTCCAAGAGGATAAAACAGAAGCTAAAATGTATCATTATTTCAAATGGACCAGTTTCTTTAAGCCGGTGACCCAGATACGGCCCCAAACATTGACAAATGGATTCTACGTCAACGACGAGACCAGGAGATGCAAGCTTCTGACCCTGATTGGACAGATTTCCAATGACAGGGTAATTGATTCAAGGATAAGGTGGAGAAGAGGACAGCCTTGAATGTGTGCTGTGACGCTTTCCCCAGTTCCAAGAGTTCAGACGACGCAGGTTCAGATTCACGACCATCATACCCATCAAGACCTCCTCCAAAAGGAACGACAACACAATAGCAGAGAAATAAAACAGTGCATGTCTGATCTGACTGAGTATGTTGGTTAACTGACACCGTTTATCAAGGACTGGAGAATAGTGCAGGCAGCTTTACATTGTTTCTTTATTGGAATAACCAGACATCTTTGTATTGATCCCCCAAAAATGTATTGGGGGAGGGGTCAATCAGCTTTAATATGGAAGCTCTAAATCTGTCTTTAGCCAGGTTGAATGTGCAGCGGGGCAGACAGACATAGTGCATGTAATAATCGTAGCAGTATTTAGTAGTAGACGTAGTGATTCCACAGTGTATGGCTGTGGGCCTGGTGGTCTGTCTGTCAGCTAGTCTTTGTGAAGATCAATGGAGAGGAGGTCAGGGATTATCACAGCTCTGGAGCTGAGGGAGAGATCTGTGAATAAGTCATTTAGAGTGTGTGTGTGTGTGTCTCAGAGTGTGTAAACATTTTAAGATAAAGGTCAAAAGGCTAGTAGCACACACAGGGCCAGGCTAACATATGGACAGAGGTCTTCACGGTCGGCGAGATGCTCCCGTCTCCCCTGAGTGCACTCAAGTTCACCTTTGACCTACGTAGACCAGGGGTGTAAGGTCGCCCACAAGTGGGCCCTGTTCCCAAGGGAGAAACAAAAACATAGGTGGGGGGGGGGAGGGGGGGGTGACCCTGTCTGTCTGATGAGGGAATGTTTCTCCAGTAGAGAGATGGATGAGCTTGGAGCAGAGTTTGGAGCCGTGGCCCCTTGCTGGGTTTAATGGCTCATTGTTGTATCAGCACACACACAACAAACAGCTACACGTATTTGACTCGCATAATGTGTCATTACTACTTCAACCAACACCGACCCTCCCACACACACTTTGCCCTCCCACACACACTTTGCCCACCCTCTCAGCATGACAACACCCTATCATGAATGAGCCCTTGCCCAGCTGTCTCACTCACACACACACACACACACACACACACACACACACACACACACACACACACACACACACACACACACACACACACACACACACACACACACACACACACACACACAGACAGACAGACAGAGAGACAATTAACGGGGTTTGTCAGGCCCGCTGTTTGAACAAAAATAGGCCCAAAACACAATCAGGGGCCGCAATTAAGCTGTGAAGGTAAAACACAGCTGCCCTTGTTGTGTTATTAACAAACTCTTTCATTAATTTCCTCTCCTTTTTTCCATTTATTCCTTAGCAGCCTGTCCGCCTTTTAATTAAGACACACAAGATGGCATCGGGAGGAGTGTGCTGAAGTCAAGCGATTAAGAGAAAGAGAAAGAGGGGAAAAGAAAAGAGGGGAGGGAAGTAGGATGGAGGGAGGGAGAGGGGAAAATGGAGAGGTAGGAAAAAAATGAAGTCAAGCATTTAAGAGAAAAGGAGATGACTAAGGAGGAGGGATAAAGCAGGGGAGGAGGAGGGGGACCATGTTGGAGAGAGGGGAAGGGTAAACAGAGGAGATTTTATTTCCTCTATATGTGCTGAATAACACCATCTCTTATACTCAAACAACCTTCTCTTGAATAGGTTTTTTGTTTTCACGACTACATTGAAAACCCAGCATTTTATCAGCAAATTATCATTCGGCAAATGAGAACGGTATGGCATTTCAGATCTGGTGTTCATTTGGGCTGGGAATTGCCAGGGACCTCACAATACGATATTATCATGATACTTAGGTACGATGTGCACTGTGATTCTCATGATTATACTGTATATGTATTGCGATTCGATGCGCCAAACATATTTCTCACCATATGTCTGTTGCAGAGGGACAAGAGGGAGCCATGAGAAAAACTAGCTTAGATCCTGTTTGGTTCTGAACAAACAGCGTAAAACTCACTCGTCAAAGCTCAAACCAAGTTTATTCACCCACTGGGTCAAACAGCTGCATAAGACAAAGACATGTTTGCACAGGCACATATATTTATACCCTCCTTCTCGCCGGCGTCTCCTCCTTGCACCTCTAGACAGCCAATACATTTCAGTTGCTAGGCGTGACTTAAGTGGTGACTGCTCCTTCTCACTTCATCTGACCTGGGCCCACATTCCTCACTCCTCCCTAATCCACAGCTATCCAACTTCATCATTGACTGAAACCAGACTCTTTGCATCTCTCCATCGGATACATGAGATTTGACAATACAATGATCTGATAGTTTACATTCTTTCTGCACTCACCTTTCTCACTCAGTAGATTTCCATACACCCAGTTCTAATATGGTAACACAAATAAGGATATTTTAAGTTAGAATCCAACAATCATGGAAATAAAAGTGCTGAAAACTAATCGGCTCCCTATTTAAAAAAAGATGGAGAACAAGCTATGAATGAAAAATATTGGAGTTTTTGTTGCGACAGTCAAAACTGTAAGATATATTGTCAAAAACAATATACCGATGACTCCTGCTGTAAGTGATACAAGCAGCACTACTCAGACCAGAGCAGGTGCTCCCAGACAGACCGCCAGACTGGCTTTAATAAAGAACCTTGGAGGCTAGAAAAGCATGTACCAGGAAGTGAAACTGTCAGTGCTCGACTGAAATAGGTGCCGGTACTCTTTGTAATTAGGCACAGGAACTCAAGCAGTATAACATTTGAGGTGCTGGTACTCAGTTCCGATGAGCACTGAGTGAAACTATTTCGAATCAGGCTGTACACATACTTTAGACCACAGTCAGTCAGCACACTGTTTCAAATTATTTTATCTTCAAGGACGGGCCATAAAAAAAACCACCAGATAGTAAAACTGAGCTGGAATGAATAGAATTACCAGAATGTGCAATCAAAAACTACAATCAAAATCAAAGAAAAATATGCAAACCGTACACACTCTCCAAACCAACTCGTCACGTGATGTATAAAAAGCGTAGAGGTCAGCGGCGGTTCACGCACTCTACCCATGTTGTTCTAGTTGTGTGGGCGTTTGCGTCGATGTCTTCCTCCCCCAGAGCGGTTTCTGAATCTCTCAATTCACCTCGGTCTCTCGCTCCCTCTGGGCTGAACTTCCCTCCTCTTTGAGCACTCTGTCGCTCCGAGCAAGGCTGCTTAGTACTTCAGAAAAAACAATCCCTCTTTACTTTTCAATCCACACCGGGAGGATCACTCACTGGCAAGAAGAGAACAGTGATTGTGCAGACGTTGTATTCAACTTCTGTACGCTACATGCAGTATTGATCGCAGGTGGTTCAACATAGGTTATTGTACTTCTCCTAAACTTAACACTAGCTGAGAATTCGAGGAACCGTTTGGGTATTGTAGCAGCCTCTGTGGTAGAAGAAGCTGTTGATGAATTTATCACCCACAACTGGTGTTTGAGAAACTGTAATTAAGGTCTTTCTATTGAATTTTTAAGAAAACAAGTGGCATTCTATGACAGTGCCACATTGAAAGTCACTGAGCTCTTCAGTAAGGCCATTCTATTGCCAATGTTTGTCTATTGAGATTACATGGTTTAGTGCTCGATTTTATACACCTGTCAGCAACGGGTGTGGTTGAAATAGCCAAATCCACTAACTTGAAGGGGTGTCCTCATACTTTTGTATATATAGAGTTACTTAGAACAACAAACATGTTTTTCCCCCTCTGATGTCTTTGCACTAGCAATAGAACAGCAGAACATGTACTGATCATTTTTTCTCCCACGATGCTGGACGTTCCTCTCCGTTTCGTCAACAAAAATTAAACAATAACAACGGCGCTGGGCCGAACAGCGGCGCTGATTCGATTATGTAGATTCCAGCTTTGACTGTTCAGTGGACTCAACCGTGATGAACATCTGTCCGTGCTATGAGTACCCAGATGAGTGAGCTTCTGTTATAGCCCTGAGGCCTCACTGTCCTGGTTCATCCATCCCTGACCCTGTTCTATCCTCCACTATGTACTCTCCCCTATGGCAGTAAAGGCACGTCCGCCACTGTTCTAACGGACTAGATTATCACGAGAGACTAACATGCTGACCAGACACGTCACGTGCGCGAGCGTCGCAAAATAAATTTAGAAATCCATGTTATTCAAGTATTGCGCCAACGAGCGTCTGCGACGCCAAGGGCTAAAATAGAAGTCGTTCCTATTTCTGACGCAGATCGCGCTGAAAGTCATCTCCTCATTGGTTTAGAGAAGCAGGTACCCACGTGCCATCTCCTCATTGGTTATACCCACGTGGGTGATTGAGAGGCGAACTTTGTTGCCGGTTGTCGTGGTAATACAATGAAAGTATAGATGCGATCACCATATACAGTGTGGCAAAAAAGTATTTAGTCAGCCACCAATTGTGCAAGTTCTCCCACTTAAAAAGATGAGAGAGGCCTGTAATTTTCATCATAGGTACACTTCAACTATGACAGACAAATAAATTCAAATAAATTCATTAAAAAATAAATTCATTAAAAATCCTACAATGTGATTTTCTGGATTTTTTTTTCTCATTTAGTCTGTCATAGTTGAAGTGTACCTATGATAAAAATTACAGGCCTCTCATCTTTTTAAGTGGGAAAACTTGCACAATTGGTGGCTGACTAAATACTTTTTTGCCCCACTAAGTTCAAAGATGAAAAAGCCTGGAAGGAGGAGAGATGACTAGAAACGATTCGGTTGTCCGTTTTATGTGTGGATTAATTGTCGGAGTAGAGGTTCTTGTGCATTTCAGGTAAAACAACTCAATGTTTATATCCCAGGAAAATTAGCTAGCAACAGCAAGCTAGCAAAATAGAACAAATGAACGTTAGCTAGCAAGTGCAAGCTAGTTAGCTAAATTGCCATACATGTTTAATGCTTTTCGACCTGTCCCCAAATTAATGTAATTGGTTCAGAGATTGTTTTGATATTTTAACCTGCGTGTCGTGATCGCGTTTGGTGTGGGGGGACAAAATAAATGTATGCACGATGGCGCACGCGCGCAGCCGGTTTGGGTTCCGTGTAAAGCCGTAAGTATTTTGGGGTTAAATTCAGGAATGAGAAACACAGCTATCATTCATACAAAACAGATTGTGGACTCTCGCGTGCCCACATACATGCAAAATGCACACCGCTGACAAACAAATGTGCGCAGATGCACACACACACACCCCCCACCCCCAGGGAGGAAGCTGATTGGTTTCTCATCAAGCCAGACAAAGGAGGTCATTATACACAAGTCGAGAGATTGCCAAAAATCCCATCAATTGTCCTTCACCTCTCTACGTCTCCTGCTACATCTTGCCCCCCCCCCCCGGGTCTCCCCTTTCCTCTCTCGCTCCCCTCAATCTCTTCCCTTCATTCCTGTCATTCGACCCTCATGTTCCCTCTAACCCCCCTTTCCCTTCACACTCTATATCCACCCAACCTTGCCCTCTCGCTACGTTCCTCCTTTCCTCCCTCTCAAATTATCTTTATCTTTCGATCTATCAGTACCCTGAGGATACATAGAACCCAATGAAGGAGACCGCTCTCTGACACGCAGTATCAGTCAGCCAGTATGATCCTTCACACAGACCCACACTGGGGCCAGAGAGTGCGCCAGAGCCAACCTGCCCAGTTCAAAATCAATCAGGCCTGGTCTTTAGTATATACCAAAGACCTCCTGGCCATAATCCATAAAGAGAACCAGCAAACATGTTGTATTACCCCTGCTGCTACAGATACTGACGATAGACATGTTGTGTTGTTATGCTACAGATACTGACGGTAGACACGTTGTGTTGTTATGCTACAGATACTGACGGTAGACACGTTGTGTTGTTCTGCTACAGATACTGACGGTAGACACGTTGTGTTGTTATGCTACAGATACTGACGGTAGACACGTTGTGTTGTTCTGCTACAGATACTGACGGTAGACACGTTGTGTTGTTATGCTACAGATACTGATGGTAGACACGTTGTGTTGTTATGCTACAGATACTGATGGTAGACACGTTGTGTTGTTATGCTACAGATACTGATGGTAGACACGTTGTGTTGTTATGCTACAGATACTGACGGTAAACACGTTGTGTTGTTATGCTACAGATACTGATGGTAAACACGTTGTGTTGTTATGCTACAGATACTGACGGTAAACACGTTGTGTTGTTATGCTACAGATACTGACGGTAGACATGTTGTGTTGTTATGCTACAGATACTGACGGTAAACATGTTGTGTTGTTACCCCTGCTGCTACAGATACTGACAGTAAACATGTTGTGTTGTTACCCCTGCTGCTACAGATACTGACAGTAAACATGTTGTGTTGTTACCCCTGCTGCTACAGATACTGACGGTAGACATGTTGTGTTGTTATGCTACAGATACTGACGGTAAACATGTTGTGTTGTTATGCTACAGATACTGACGGTAAACATGTTGTGTTGTTACCCCTGCTGCTACAGATACTGATGGTAGACACGTTGTGTTGTTACCCCTGCTGCTACAGATACTGACGGTAAACATGTTGTGTTGTTACCCCTGCTGCTACAGATACTGACGGTAAACATGTTGTGTTGTTACCCCTGCTGCTACAGATACTGACGGTAAACATGTTGTGTTGTTACCCCTGCTGCTACAGATACTGATGGTAGACACGTTGTGTTGTTACCCCTGCTGCTACAGATACTGACGGTAAACATGTTGTGTTGTTACCCCTGCTGCTACAGATACTGACGGTAGACATGTTGTGTTGTTACCCCTGCTGCTACAGATACTGACAGTAAACATGTTGTGTTGTTACCCCTGCTGCTACAGATACTGACAGTAAACATGTTGTGTTGTTACCCCTGCTGCTACAGATACTGATGGTAGACACGTTGTGTTGTTACCCCTGCTGCTACAGATACTGACAGTAAACATGTTGTGTTGTTACCCCTGCTGCTACAGATACTGACGGTAGACATGTTGTGTTGTTACCCCTGCTGCTACAGATACTGACGGTAAACATGTTGTGTTGTTACCCCTGCTGCTACAGATACTGACGGTAGACATGTTGTGTTGTTACCCCTGCTGCTACAGATACTGACGGTAGACATGTTGTGTTGTTACCCCTGCTGCTACAGATACTGACGGTAAACATGTTGTGTTGTTACCCCTGCTGCTACAGATACTGATGGTAAACATGTTGTGTTGTTACCCCTGCTGCTACAGATACTGACGGTTGCCGTGTTCAAGATTTTTCCGTTTCCTACGGTAGAGTTAGTTCCTGTCAGAGAATCGGTGGTTAGCGGTTTGAAGGACAGGAACGCAAAACACACACAATCACATAATAAAAAATGGGTGTGTTCGTAGACTGAACAAAAATGTAAAACGTAACATGCAATCATTTCAAAGATTTGACTGAGTTACAGTTCATATAAGGAAATCAGTCAATTAAGATACATTCATTAGGCCCTAAATCTATGGATTTCACATGACTGGGAATACAGACATGCATCGGTTACGACACCGAACTGCAGTCAGGCCAAGACCCTGGTGATGATGACGAGCACACAGATGAGCTTCCCTGAGACGTTTTCTGACACTTTGTGCAGAAATTCTTTGGTTGTGCAAACCAACAGTGTAATCAGCTGTCCGGGTGGCTGATCTCAGACGATCCCGCAGGTGAAGAAGCCGGATGTGGAGGTCCTGGGCTGGTGTGGTTACACGGGGTCTGCGGTTGTGAGGCCGGTTGAACATACTGCAAAATTCTCTAAAACAACGTTGGAGGTGGCAGAGAAATTAACAACCAATGCTCTGGTGGACATTCCTGCAGTCAGCATGACATTTGTACGCTCCCTTAAAACTTGAGACATCTGTAGCATTGGGTTGTATGACATAACTGCACATTTTAGAGTGGCCTTTTATTGTCTGCAGCATAAGGTAATGAACCAACACTTTGCATGTTGCATTCATATCTTTGTTCAGTATATGAGCAGGTTGTCTTAACTGACACACACTTCTCTCAGTCAATTATTCATGGTGGTGCTGGCGCTGTCCTGACGAAAGAGCTGAAATAGCAGCAATAGCAGAGTAGTGAGAA
Source organism: Salvelinus namaycush (assembly GCF_016432855.1). NCBI lineage: Eukaryota > Metazoa > Chordata > Actinopteri > Salmoniformes > Salmonidae > Salvelinus > Salvelinus namaycush. The sequence goes on from NC_052333.1 coordinate 33,149,930, forward strand.
CAGGGAGACGACGACAGGACAGAAATATAGCGGACTCAGTCAGTCAGTCACAGAGTCAGAGTCGCTTCACTGCTGGCCCTGCTCAACCCTGGAACACACAGCACGGGCCTGTCTGTCACTAGCTAATGATAGAGACACACACACATACTCCAAATCCACACTGCTTTCCCCCAGAAATGGTCTCTGTGAAGGAGAAATGGATTAGATAGTCTGGACCAGAGATGGGCAACTGATGGGGGTAGGGGCCACAAAAAAAACTCATGAGGGGCCGCAGTTGCTCCAGTCTTTAATATGATATCTGAGTGAGACAGACTAATAAAGTCAATGGGGCCCCCCCGGGCTCTAATATGACCTTGATTACTCCAAGTTTAGATAGCTAGCCAATAGACTAATTTACTAAATCTAAAAATGTTTGTCTGACATGGGCTAATTGAGTGACTATCAGTGACTGACATTTCAAAAGAAAAACTGTTGACACACCATTTCGACGAGCCCGCCAGTTGCCCATCCCTGGTCGAGACCAAACGATGTGGATTCCCCTGGAGCTTCTACATACTGTACTGTCTGGAACATTTAAGTAACACACACACGTCGCTGAATGCCAATTCAAATGTTACGCACGCAAAACTTGTGCCCTGCAGCACAGTTCATTATAATGTGGAGACACAGAACGTTAAAGAATACGTGGCATTGTCAGGACATCAAATACTATGTTGAGATGAAATGAGTTAACCTGGTCCATCTGACTCGGAGGAGATAATATAATGTCATTTAGCAGATGCTTTTATCCGAAGCGACTTAGTCATGCGTGCATACATATTATTCAAACCCACTATCCCGGTGTTCCAAGCGCCATGCTTTACCCACTGAGCTAAAGAGGACCACTAAAGGGGACAAGGAAAGCAGATATCCTAAAGCAGTTGTCACCAACCTTTTCTGAATCCAGATCACAAGTGAGTCAAAATGCAAGCTGAGATCTACTTTTTACATGATTTTAAAAATGTTAACCTAAGCTACATTTACCTACTAAAAACAGTACTGTAGCAATGAGGTTTGTGCACTAGGCTATAGGCCCAATGCATTATAAACACATATTGGCTTTGCTTGAATTGCCCTGCCAATGCAGTGTTGTTCGGAGCATATATTTCTACATTTGAGGTAGGCTATATGATCACACCAGTAATAGATAAGTTGTTGTACTACTGGCGAGGCACAGCTGAATGAGCATACATTTACACTGAATAAAAATGCAACATGTAAAGTGTTGGTCCCATGTTTCATGAGCTGAAATAAAAGACCCCAGAAATGTTCCAAACACACAAAAAGCTTATTTCTCTAAAAACGATTTAGAAAAGTTAGCAGTACGTCCAACCGCCGTCCTCACAACCGCAGACCACGTCACCACGCCAGACCAGGATCACATCCGGCTTCTTCACTTGTGGGATTGTCTGAGACCAGCCTTCCAGACAGTTGTTGAAACTGTGGGTTTGCATAAACAAAGATTATCTGCAAAAACTGTCTCAGGGAATATCTTCTATATGCTCGTCGTCCTCACCAGGGTCTTGACCTGACTGCAGTTCGGCCTCGTAACAGACTTCAGTGGGCAAATGCTCACCTTTGATGGCCACTGACACGCTGGAGAAGTGTGCTTTTCACAGATGAATCCTTGTTTCAACTGTAACGGGCAGATGGCAGACAACATGTATGGCGTCGTGTGGGCAAGCGGTTTGCGGATGTCAACGTTGTGATCAGTGCCCCATGGAGGCGGTGGGGTTATGGTATGGGCAGGCATAAGCTACGGGAAATGAACACAATTGCATTTTATCGATGGCAATTTGAATGCACAGAGATACCGTGACGAGATCCTGAGGCCCATTGTCGTGCCACCTCATGTTTCAGCGTGATAATGCACGGCCCCATGTCGCAAGGATCTGTACACAATTCCTGGAAGCTGAGAATGTCCCCGTTCTTCCATGGCCTGCATACTCAGACATGTTACCCATTGAGCATGTTTGGGATGCTCTGGATCGATGTGTACGACAGCGTGTTCCAGTTCCTGCCAATATCCAGCAACTTCGCAGAGGAATGGGACAACATTACACAGGCCACAATCAACAGCCTGATCAACTCTATGTGAAGGAGATGTGTTGCGCTGCATGAAGCAAATGGTGGTCACACCAGATACTGACTGGTTTTCTGATCCACGTCCCTACCTTTTTTAAGGTATCTGTGACCAACAGATGCATATCTGTATTCCCAGTCATGTGAAATCCATAGATTAGGGCCTCATGCATTTATTTAAATTGACTGATTTCCTTTATGAACTGTAAATCAGTAAAATCGTAGAAGTTGTTGCATGTTCCGTTTATATTTTTGTTCAGTATAAATACTTCTATTTTTATTTTACTGGGCTGATGGAGCCTGCATCTGACGTCAGTCTCAGTGGAGGCAGACGGCAGCAGACGGCGGGTCCGCCTCTCCACTGACACGGACTAAAAAGGGACACTGTCTTCCAGCTGATGGCGAAACTCGAGTCGCACCGCACCGCATTATTTGAGCCTCATGCACAAATTAATGTTGTTACGCCTATGAACAGAGAAAGTGAGATACTCCTCGATATATAAAAAAAGACGCAAGTTGCTAATAATAACACAAGCGTAACATACACTTTCCTACTCATTCATTACTGCTGCACTGCTGGTTGTTGCCTGAGTGGAAGTATGAAGAACGCGCATTTCATGGCTTATAAAGGTGTTGAATACAAAGTGTTGACAGTGCTGAGTAAGAATTTAAACATGAACTCACTCATAAAAACAACATCTCCGTGATGTATTCGTTGACAGTCTCTCTCTAGTCTGGTTTGAAAAGTTTCAAAATCTCACAGTATCAACTTTGCTGTAGATTTCTTTTACGCCTGCTACGTTACCGCAGACACGGTAATCTGAATCATCCTATTGGCCAGCGGCAAACCTATAGTGCACTTGATTTGTTCTACGGGCCCACCGGGAAGGCAGAGTTTGTACCTTCAGACACACGAAATGGTTCAAATTCGGAACACTCCACCTACCAGGCGCGCAGGGCAGCTGAATCAGGTGCACAAACCGCGCGAAATGTTTGGCGATCAACTAAAACTTCCTTGGAGATCGACCAGTTGGGGACCACTGTTCTAAAGCGGCAGGACTTCAGGACATATCACAACATCAGGACACAGCTCTGACAGTGCAGCATGCATGTTAGCTGACGATCTCGCTCACACTCAAGTGTGTGTTTCAACCATCACCATGGCAACCACGGGGTCACCACCTTGTGTGTCTGTATGTTTATGTATGTGTATGTGTATATGTGTCTCAGAGGGGGTAACCGTGCAGGGTCAGCAATGACAGCCTGACACTGACAGCACATCATACTGATTCAGTGGTGAGATGAGGGTGAAACGTGACCTTGAACACGAGAGAGAGAGAGGGAGGAAGCGAAGGAGCGAAAGAGGAGGAAGCGGAGGAGCGTGAAAGAGAGACAGAAGGAGGAAGTGAGAGAGGAGGAGGAAGCGAAGGAGCGCGCGAGAGAGAGACAGAAGGAGGAAGTGAGAGAGGAGGAGGAAGCGAAGGAGCGTGAGAAAGAGACAGAAGGAGGAAGTGAGAGAGGAGGAGGAAGCGAAGGAGCGCGCGAGAGAGAGACAGAAGGAGGAAGTGAGAGAGGAGGAGGAAGCGAAGGAGCGTGAGAAAGAGACAGAAGGAGGAAGTGAGAGAGGAGGAGGAAGCGAAGGAGCGTGCGAGAGAGAGTGAGCGGGAGGAAGTGAGAGCGGGTAGACTAGGCTGAGAGAGAGGGGGAGAAAGAGAGAGGGGGAGGGAAAGAGAATGAGAAGCAGGTAGAAACGTGAGTGAACCAATTTAAAAAAGAAACCTGCGGGAGAGTAAGAGAGGGGAACGGTAAAGGGTGCATGGAGCAGTGCTGAGAGGGCAGAATAGATTGCTGCCCCTAAAATAAAACCCTACAACAGAATGCTGCCGTTCTTGATCTATGACTTTGTAGGTACACAGGACCTGCTTACAAGATGTCTCCCGTAGAAAGATGACCCATAGACCAGTATTATGAGAGTGTGTGTGTCTGTGTACGTTTTTGATTACACCCAGACAGAGCCTGATCAGTGAGTGTCACATCTTAATAAAAAAACCTGCTCAATCCTGCCGATCTAACCTTCACTGTGATCGCAATCAGGACACACACAGCCTGGCGCTATTACGGAGACAATCACACACACTCCCTCAGACGGGTGCTTCTGACAGAGCCAGCTGGGCCTATTAGATGTGCTGAAAGTTTATTTGAGGGGAAGTGACAAAACAGAGACAGGAAGCAACAGTGACATCACAGCCAGCGCCGACTGAGTCTCTATATACGAGGAGAGAGTTGAGACACACACATACCGAAACACACAGATGTCAACTCCGTCACAAGATGTCAACTCCAAGTCACAACACAGTCAAGACGTGCTTGGGAGATGAATTCATCCGAGATAAATCACCAAGAAGATGCCAAGAGTCATCATAAAAAGGGATTGTTAACCGTGAACCCTTCAGTGCTGTTTGTCACTATTTATTACAGCCACAGTCATAAACCCTGCCTATTTCTACAATTTACGGTGTATCCTTAACCCTAACCACACTGCTAACCTTATGCCTAAACCTAACCTTAAAACAAAAATGTATGATTTTTTTTACGATGGACAATTTTGACTTTGTGGCTGTGGTAACTAATGACAGCCATTCTATAGAGGGCAATTTCATCCATTTTAAATCTCTCAGCGATTTGCAACGCTCCAGTTAGCATTAGTTACATGTCGTTTGAAGCCTATTCATTCTCACTACTGTAGATTCAAGACAAAGGGACTTGAGGCGGTTCTCCGTCGCTCAGTTGGTAGAGCATGGCACTCGCAACGCCAGGATAGTGGGTTTGATATCCGGGACCACATGGACGTCAAACGTTTGCACGAATGACTAAGTCGCTTCGGATAAAAGCGACTGCTAAATGGCATATTATTACACTACAAAACTGTATTTCTCAAGTTCTTCTGTGTGAGGGTCAGGCAAGTCAGGCAAGCTTTGGTCTTCATCCTTGGAAGACCGCTGAGATTGAAAACTAGCACTAGAGAACTGACTAAAATGAAAGTCAGCTGAACATCTGATAAACTCATTAGCAACCAGAAGTGTAGACACACAATAGACTGTTTTTATACATAAAAAGGAAAATCCTTCTTGTTACTTTGAAAGATTATGAAGATTGAAGGATTGCTATTGCAGCAACCAAACCAAGAATTTGTTTCCTTGAAAATAAAATATTGAAGGATGCCTTATTCGCATAAAGCATTGCCAAAAATGGCGAACAGGGCATGTTCCCTCAAATCACTTTAGACAGCGCGATTGATGTCTTCTGATTAGGAGAGTTAGAGTTTGATTACAGTCGAGCATTTCAAAACCAACCCGCCTTTTTACAAATGACATGGTGTCTGAGAATTCATTGTTCTTTCATTGGATGAATAAATGTATAATTGCCGTTCCGTTTAATTGATTGTTAGTCGGGAGCTAATTTAATTTGATGCATTAGTTTATGCCGGGTAGGGAGCGTTGACTTCAGAATGTTGTTTATGCTTCATTTGCGTTGCCTTCAGAATGTTGTTTATGCTTCGTTTGCTCGTGTCTGGAATCGCGCTTTTCTTTTTACTTCCTCCGATAGGAGATGCATAATCAACATTTCCTGGAAGGCTCATGTTTTATCCAAGCGATTAGTAAGCATATCTTTATCCATAGGGACTTCTTTGTCAAGTATGGTGGTTGCTATGGTTAAGTTGGTTGGTAACCAGAGTGCTGGCAACACCAGAGTTGTGGGTTCGAGTCTCACATGGACCACATACTGTCAAGTCAACTGGGTAGTTTAGACTAAAATAATCTAAATGAGCATGTATTGTTCTAGAAAGGGATATGATGGGTCTGAAGGAGTCATGCACGCGGTTGACTAACTTCAATGGAGAGAGAGCCACAATGCACTTTGGGTAGTTTCCACACAAAGATAGGGGAGGGTGTTCGGTCTGTCTAATGGCAGAGGTAGCCGAGACAATAATAGTGTAATCTGATAGAGCCGAGGCCGTCTCGCTTGCACGCACGCACGCACGCACACACACACACACCTGACAGACACACACAGAGCGAGCAGACACACAAGCACATAATGACCTTTCCTGTCTTGCACAAAAGCCCTATACAGACACCCAGACATGCAAATACACACACACACACACCAGACACAGATAGACAACAGGCTTCTAACATGCAGAAGATAACACACAGCAGTCAATAAATGACAAGGGGCATTTATTCAGCCATCCATCCATTCCTTTATTTATACAGTATTCAGAAAGTATTCAGACCCCTTTACTTTTTCCACATTTTGTTATATTACAGCCTTATTCTAAAATTGATTAAATAAAATATTTCCCTCATCAATCTACACACAATAACCCAAAATGACTAAGTGAAAACAGGTTTTTTGAAATGTGTAAATTTATTACATATAAAAAACAGAAATACCTTATTTACGGAAGCATTCAGACCATCTGCTATGAGACTCGAAATTGAGCTCAGGTGCAACCTGTTTCCACTGATCATCCTTGAGATGTTTTTACAACTTGGAGTCCACCTGTGGAAAATTCAATAGATTGGATATGATTTAGAAAGGCACACACCTGTCTTTATAAGGTCCCACAGTTGACAGTGCATGTCAGAGCAAAAACCAAGCCATGAGGTCGAAGGAATTATCCGTAGAGCTCCGAGACAGGATTGTGTCGAGGCACAGATCTGGGGAAGGGTACCAAAAAATTTCTGCAGCATTGAAAGTCCAAGAACACAGTGGCCTCCATCATTCTTAAAGACTCTTCATAGAGTTGGTCCTGCCCAGCCAGCCAAACTGCGCAATCAGGTGAGAAGGGCCTTGACTAAGAGGTGGAGGTGACCACAAACCCGATGGTCACTCTGACAGAGTTCCTCTGTGGAGATGGGAGAATCTTCCAGAAGGACAGCCATCTCTGCAGCATTTCACCAATCAGGCCTTTATGGTAGAGTGGCCAGATGGAAGCCACTCCTCAGTAAAAGGCAAATGACAGCCTGCTTGGAGTTTGCCAAAAGGCACCTAAAGGACTCTCAGACCATAAGAAACAAGATTCTCTGGTCTGATGAAACCAAGATTGAACTCTTTGGATTGAATGCCAAGCGTCACGTCTGGAGAAAACCAGGCACCGCTCATCACCTGGCCAATACCATCCCTAAGGTGAAGTATGGTGGTGGCAGCATCATGCTGTGGGGATGTTTTTCAGCGTCAGGGCATTGTACAGAGTGAGCCTTGATGAAAACCTACTCCAGGCGTTCAGGACCTCAGACTGGGGCAAAGGTTCACATTCCAACAGGACAACGACACGAAGCACACAGCCAAGACAAAGCAGGAGTTGGCTTCGGGACAAGTCTCAATGCTCGAGTGGCCCAGCCAGAGCCCGGACTTGAAACCGACCGCACATCTCTGGAAAATAGCTATGCAGCGATACTCCCCATCCTTCCTGACAGAGCTTGAGAGGGTCTGCAGAGAAGAATGGGAGAAACTCCCCAAATACAGGTGTGCCAAGCTTGTAACGTCATATCCATAAAGACTCGATGCTGTAATGGCTGCCAACGGTGCTTCAACAAGGTACTGAGTGTCTGAATACTTTATATATATATATATATATATATTTTTTTACCCCCTTTTCTCCCCAATGTTGTGGTATCCAATTTGTAGTTAGTCTTGTCTCATTGCTGCAACTCCCGTACGGACTCGGGAGAGTTGAAGGTCGATAGCAGTGCGTCCTCCGAAACACAACCGCACTGCTTCTTGACACAATGCCCACTTAACCCGGAAGCCAGCCGCACCAATACGTCGGAGGAAACACTGTACACCTGTGCCCGGCCCGCCACAGGAGTCGCTAGTGTGCGATGGTACAAGGACATCCCTGCCGGCCAAACCCTCTCCTAGCCCTTACGACGCTGGGCCAATTGTGCGCCGTCCCATGGGTCTCCCAGTCGCGGCCGGCTGCGACAGAGCCTGGACTCGAACCCAAAATCTCCTAGTGGCACAGCTAGCACAGCGATGCAGTGCCTTAGGCCGAGTGTCTGAATACTTACGTAAATGTGATATCCGTTTTTTATTTGTAATACATTAGCAAAAATTGTCATTATGTGTGTAGAAAAATATTTCATCCATTTTAGAATAAGGCTGTAACGTAACAAAATGTGGAAAAAGTCAAGGGGTCTGAATACTTTCCGAATGCACTATCCCTGCTCTCCATCCAGTGATTTTGATTGGATCCGGGGAGCTGGCAGACGCCAATTAGATTGATCTTGGATCAGGGGTACACAAAGGTTGCCGGGGCAACGGTTCACAGAGGGGTCCAGGATGCGATGGTTGGAGAGGGCCAATGTAATCTACTGTGGGTCTCCTTAGCTTGGGTTTGAAGTAGGAGTCTGAATGTGCCCGTGTTACCTATTAACACAATGCCTGAGGTAAAAGTAGTGACTGGAGGTCGATGGAGTGTAGAGCGTCACTGATCAATACGCATGCAGGTACACACACGGGCACACGCACACTTCATGTAAGTGGAACTGAAATAGTGCCAAAGCAGCAAATTGATTGGATTAGAGCTGCAGTGACTAACTCCGCTTAAGCCTTAAACAATGGTGTCTGACTCTACTCGAACTGCCAGTCTTACTTTGTAAAGAGAGAGAAAGGTGCCACAGCAATCACAAACTGAGATCCACAGAGACATCTGTGTGTGTTCTGTGTTCTCTGTGTGTGTGTTCTCCACTCTTCTCTTGATCGACCCCAGGCTGTGAATGTAAATTAATTAGGGATTAATAATGCGTTAACCCGTGCCATGTTTATCGGCGCAAAAAATTCTGGGACGCCGTTAATCTAGTATTCCATTTCTTCACCGCACGGAACCGTTTAAGCGCACGTTTCCGCACAGACCCCTTTAAGTGCACAACACTGAACACAGCTACAGTCTATGCTTGGGCCTTTAGCTACATCGTTGAAGACCGTGTGCCTCTAGCCACAATCATGTAAAAAGTTATGCCCAATATTACCGGAGCCATGTTTTTTCTTTCTGTTGCGGATTTGTACGCATGTCGTGAGCCGTTTTAAACTACTCGCAAGCTACATTGTTTAGCTAGCTAGTCATGTTACCTAGCCAGCAACCTGATAACTTGAATACTGACTAGGCTATGCACAATTGTGTATGGGCACAATAGGACTGAATAGGCTACTAAAAGAGAAGCTTAAAAAGTAGGCTGTATATACAAGAATGTGGTGTGTTTGAGAGGATGTGTGAGAGCAGGAGTATAGCGGGTGTGGGAGGGAGTGTGTAGGCCTATGTGTGTGAAGTTATCTAAACGGTACAGATGGTAAGTGTTTTCATAACATTGTTGGACAATTTTTTAAATAAAAAGCTCTTTGTTCTTTGTATCCATAGAGCCAGTTATTTTTTCTTATAGTCTTACTCATCTAGAATGCCTGAAGCTTTAACAGTACTTATTAAAGCTGTGTGTGTGAGTGAGTGAGAGACAGAAAGTGTTAAACTTCAAGAAGTTTGAACACACCTACTCATTCCAGGGTTTTTCTTTATTTTTACTATTTTCTACATTGTAGAACAATAGTGAAGACATCAAAACTATAAAATAACACATGGAATCATGTAGTAACCAAAAAAAGTGTTAAATAAATATAGATTTTATATTTGAGATTCTTCAAATCTCTGCCTTGATGACAGCTTTGCACACTCTTAGCAAAAGTAGCCACATACACACATATATATATATACACTGCTCAAAAAAATAAAGGGAACACTTAAACAACACAATGTAACTCCAAGTCAATCACACTTCTGTGAAATCAAACTGTCCACTTAGGAAGCAACACTGATTGACAATAAATTTCACATGCTGTTGTGCAAATGGAATAGACAAAAGGTGGAAATTATAGGCAATTAGCAAGACACCCCCAATAAAGGAGTGGTTCTGCAGGTGGTGACCACAGACCACTTCTCAGTTCCTATGCTTCCTGGCTGATGTTTTGGTCACTTTTGAATGCTGGCGGTGCTTTCACTCTAGTGGTAGCATGAGACTGAGTCTACAACCCACACAAGTGGCTCAGGTAGTGCAGCTCATCCAGGATGGCACATCAATGCGAGCTGTGGCAAGAAGGTTTGCTGTGTCTGTCAGCGTAGTGTCCAGAGCATGGAGGCGCTACCAGGAGACAGGCCAGTACATCAGGAGACGTGGAGGAGGCCGTAGGAGGGCAACAACCCAGCAGCAGGGCCGCTACCTCCGCCTTTGTGCAAGGAGGAGCACTGCCAGAGCCCTGCAAAATGACCTCCAGCAGGCCAAAAATGTGTGTGTGTGTCTCCGTCTGTGTGTGTGTGTGTGTGTGTGTGTCCGTCTGTGTGTCTGTGTGTGTGTGTGTGTGTGTGTGTGTCTCCGTCTGTGTGTCTCCGTCTGTGTGTCTCCGTCTGTGTGTGTGTGTGTGTCTCCGTCTGTGTGTGTGTGTGTGTGTGTGTGTGTGTGTGAGTCTCCGTCTCTGTATGTGTGCGTGTGTGTCAGTCTCCATCTGTGTGTGTGAGTCTCCGTCTCCGTATGTGTGCGTGTGTGTGTGTCTCCGTCTCCGTATGTGTGCGTGTGTGTGTGTCTCCGTCTCCGTATGTGTGCGTGTGTGTGTGTCTCCGTCTCTGTATGTGTGCGTGTGCGTGAGTCTCCGTCTCTGTATGTGTGCGCGTGTGTGCGTGTGCGTGAGTCTCCGTCTCTGTATGTGTGCGCGTGTGTGCGTGTGTGTGCGCGTCTCCGTCTCTGTATGTGTGCGTGTGCGCGTCTCCGTCTCTGTATGTGTGCGTGTGCGCGAGTCTCCGTCTCTGTATGTGTGCGTGTGCGCGAGTCTCCGTCTCTGTATGTGTGCGTGTGCGCGAGTCTCCGTCTCTGTATGTGTGCGTGTGCGCGAGTCTCCGTCTCTGTATGTGTGCGTGTGCGCGAGTCTCCGTCTCTGTATGTGTGCGTGTGCGCGAGTCTCCGTCTCTGTATGTGTGCGCGTGCGCGAGTCTCCGTCTCTGTATGTGTGCGCGTGCGCGAGTCTCCGTCTCTGTATGTGTGCGCGTGCGCGAGTCTCCGTCTCTGTACGTGTGCGCGTGCGCGAGTCTCCGTCTCTGTATGTGTGCGCGTGCGCGAGTCTCCGTCTCTGTATGTGTGCGCGTGCGCGAGTCTCCGTCTCTGTATGTGTGCGCGAGTCTCCGTCTCTGTATGTGTGCGCGAGTCTCCGTCTCTGTATGTGTGCGCGAGTCTCCGTCTCTGTATGTGTGCGCGAGTCTCCGTCTCTGTATGTGTGCGCGAGTCTCCGTCTCTGTATGTGTGCGCGAGTCTCCGTCTCTGTATGTGTGCGCGAGTCTCCGTCTCTGTATGTGTGCGCGAGTCTCCGTCTCTGTATGTGTGCGCGAGTCTCCGTCTCTGTATGTGTGCGCGAGTCTCCGTCTCTGTATGTGTGCGCGTGCGCGAGTCTCCGTCTCTGTATGTGTGCGCGTGCGCGAGTCTCCGTCTCTGTATGTGTGCGCGTGCGCGAGTCTCCGTCTCTGTATGTGTGCGCGTGCGCGAGTCTCCGTCTCTGTATGTGTGCGCGTGCGCGAGTCTCCGTCTCTGTATGTGTGCGCGTGCGCGAGTCTCCGTCTCTGTATGTGTGCGCGTGCGCGAGTCTCCGTCTCTGTATGTGTGCGCGTGCGCGAGTCTCCGTCTCTGTATGTGTGCGCGTGCGCGAGTCTCCGTCTCTGTATGTGTGCGCGTGCGCGAGTCTCCGTCTCTGTATGTGTGCGCTTGCGCGAGTCTCCGTCTCTGTATGTGTGCGCGTGCGCGAGTCTCCGTCTCTGTATGTGTGCGCGTGCGCGAGTCTCCGTCTCTGTATGTGTGCGCGTGCGCGAGTCTCCGTCTCTGTATGTGTGCGCGTGCGCGAGTCTCCGTCTCTGTATGTGTGCGTGTCACCTTCTCTGTATGTGTGCGTGTCTCCTTCTCTGTGCGTGTGCGTGTCTCCTTCTCTGTGCGTGTGCGTGTCTCCTTCTCTGTGCGTGTGCGTGTCTCCTTCTCTGTGCGTGTGCGTGTCTCCTTCTCTGTGCGTGTGCGTGTCTCCTTCTCTGTGCGTGTGCGTGTCTCCGTCTCTGTGCGTGTCTCCGTCTCCGTCTCTGTGCGTGTCTCCGTCTCCGTCTCTGTGCGTGTCTCCGTCTCCGTGCGTGTCTCCGTCTCCGTCTCCGTGCGTGTCTCCGTCTCCGTCTCCGTGCGTGTCTCCGTCTCCGTCTCTGTGCGTGTCTCCGTCTCCGTCTCTGTGCGTGTCTCCGTCTCCGTCTCTGTGCGTGTCTCCGTCTCCGTGCGTGTGCGTGTCTCCGTCTCCGTGCGTGTGCGTGTCTCCGTGCGTGTGCGTGTCTCCGTGCGTGTCTCCGTCTCCGTGCGTGTCTCCGTCTCCGTGCGTGTCTCCGTCTCCGTGCGTGTCTCCGTCTCCGTGCGTGTCTCCGTCTCCGTGCGTGTCTCCGTCTCCGTGCGTGTCTCCGTCTCCGTGCGTGTCTCCGTCTCCGTGCGTGTCTCCGTCTCCGTGCGTGTCTCCGTCTCCGTGCGTGTCTCCGTGCGTGTCTCCGTCTCCGTGCGTGTCTCCGTCTCCGTGCGTGTCTCCGTGCGTGTGCGTGTCTCCGTGCGTGTGCGTGTCTCCGTGCGTGTGCGTGTCTCCGTGCGTGTGCGTGTCTCCGTGCGTGTGCGTGTCTCCGTCGCTGTACGTGTGCGTGTCTCCGTCGCTGTACGTGTGCGTGTCTCCGTCGCTGTACGTGTGCGTGTCTCCGTCTCTGTGCGTGCGTGTGCGTGTCTCCGTCTCTGTGCGTGCGTGTGCGTGTCTCCGTCTCTGTGCGTGCGTGTGCGTGTCTCCGTCTCTGTGCGTGCGTGTGCGTGTCTCCGTCTCTGTGCGTGTCTCTGTGCGTGTCTCCGTCTCTGTGCGTGTCTCTGTGCGTGTCTCTGTGCGTGTCTCTGTGCGTGTCTCTGTGCGTGTCTCTGTGCGTGTCTCTGTGCGTGTCTCTGTGCGTGTCTCTGTGCGTGTCTCTGTGCGTGTCTCTGTGCGTGTCTCCGTGCGTGTCTCCGTGCGTGTCTCCGTCTCTGTGCGTGTCTCCGTCTCTGTGCGTGTCTCCGTCTCTGTGCGTGTCTCCGTCTCTGTGCGTGTCTCCGTCTCTGTGCGTGTCTCCGTCTCTGTGCGTGTCTCCGTCTCTGTGCGTGTCTCCGTCTCTGTGCGTGTCTCCGTCTCTGTGCGTGTCTCCGTCTCTGTGCGTGTCTCCGTCTCTGTGCGTGTCTCCGTCTCTGTGCGTGTCTCCGTCTCTGTGCGTGTCTCCGTCTCTGTGCGTGTGCGTGTCTCCGTCTCTGTGCGTGTCTCCGTCTCTGTGCGTGTGCGTGTCTCCGTCTCTGTGCGTGTACGTGTCTCCGTCTCTGTGCGTGTACGTGTCTCCGTCTCTGTGCGTGTACGTGTCTCCGTCTCTGTGCGTGTACGTGTCTCCGTCTCTGTGCGTGTACGTGTCTCCGTCTCTGTGCGTGTACGTGTCTCCGTCTCTGTGCGTGTACGTGTCTCCGTCTCTGTGCGTGTCTCCGTCTCCGTCTCTGTGCGTGTCTCCGTCTCTGTGCGTGTCTCCGTCTCTGTGCGTGTCTCCGTCTCTGTGCGTGTCTCCGTCTCCGTCTCTGTGCGTGTCTCCGTCTCCGTCTCTGTGCGTGTCTCCGTCTCCGTGCGTGTGCGTGTCTCCGTCTCCGTGCGTGTGCGTGTCTCCGTCTCCGTGCGTGTGCGTGTCTCCGTCTCCGTGCGTGTGCGTGTCTCCGTCTCCGTGCGTGTCTCCGTCTCCGTGCGTGTCTCCGTCTCCGTGCGTGTCTCCCTCTCCGTGCGTGTGCGTGTCTCCGTCTCCGTGCGTGTCTCCGTCTCTGTGCGTGTGCGTGTCTCCGTGCGTGTCTCCGTCTCTGTGCGTGTGCGTGTCTCCGTCTCTGTGCGTGTGCGTGTCTCCGTCTCTGTGCGTGTGCGAGTCTCCGTCTCTGTGCGTGTGCGAGTCTCCGTCTCTGTGCGTGTGCGAGTCTCCGTCTCTGTGCGTGTGCGAGTCTCCGTCTCTGTGCGTGTGCGAGTCTCCGTCTCTGTGCGTGTGCGAGTCTCCGTATGTGTGCGAGTCTCCGTCTCTGTGCGTGTGCGTGTCTCCTCTGTGCGTGTGCGTGTCTCCTTCTCTGTGCGTGTGCGTGTCTCCGTCTCTGTGCGTGTCTCCTTCTCTGTATGTGTGCGTGTGCGTGTCTCCTTCTCTGTATGTGTGCGTGTGCGTGTCTCCGTCTCTGTGCGTGTGCGTGTCTCCGTCTCTGTGCGTGTGCGTGTCTCCGTCTCTGTGCGTGTCTCCGTCTCTGTGCGTGTGCGTGTCTCCGTGCGTGTGCGTGTCTCCGTGCGTGTGCGTGTCTCCGTGCGTGTCTCCGTCTCTGTGCGTGTGCGTGTCTCCGTCTCTGTGCGTGTCTCCGTCTCTGTGCGTGTGCGTGTCTCCGTCTCTGTGCGTGTGCGTGTCTCCGTCTCTGTGCGTGTCTCCGTCTCTGTGCGTGTCTCCGTCTCTGTGCGTGTCTCCGTCTCTGTGCGTGTCTCCGTCTCTGTGCGTGTCTCCGTCTCTGTGCGTGTCTCCGTCTCTGTGCGTGTCTCCGTCTCTGTGCGTGTCTCCGTGCGTGTGCGTGTGCGTGTCTCCGTGCGTGTGCGTGTGCGTGTCTCCGTGCGTGTCTCCGTCTCCGTGCGTGTCTCCGTCTCCGTGCGTGTCTCCGTCTCCGTGCGTGTCTCCGTCTCCGTGCGTGTCTCCGTGCGTGTCTCCGTCTCCGTGCGTGTCTCCGTCTCCGTGCGTGTCTCCGTGCGTGTCTCCGTCTCCGTGCGTGTGCGTGTCTCCGTGCGTGTCTCCGTCTCTGTGCGTGTGCGTGTCTCCGTCTCTGTGCGTGTGCGTCTCCGTCTGTGTGTAATCTGTGTGTGTGTGGAGGTCTGTGTGTAATCTGTGTGTGTGTGGAGGTCTGTGTGTAATCTGTGTGTGTGTAATCTGTGTGTGTGTGTGTGTAATCTGTGTGTGTGTGTGTGTGTGTGTGTGTGTAATCTGTGTGTGTGTGTGTGTGTAATCTGTGTGTGTGTGTGTGTGTAATCTGTGTGTGTGTGTGTGTGTGTGTAATCTGTGTGTGTGTGTGTGTGTGTAATCTGTGTGTGTGTGTGTGTGTAATCTGTGTG